>NW_027271931.1:0-600000 GCF_040938485.1 Diadema antillarum | reverse complement strand
GGCCCTTCAACCAGTTTACGGGTTAAGAAGCGGAAAAACTGACCCAGCAAATGTCATTATCATAAATGAGAAGTTTTTCACGGAATTAGATATAACGTGTATACTTGTCTGTCAAGCTTGAATCTAGCTGTAGAACACTCTCCTAGTTGTAAATTATTTTTTGTCTAAACCCAATGAATGATTTTCCAGGCAGGTTCGACTGTACTGTATGAGATGAGATGGGGCTCACTTACTGACACCGTCTGTTTAGCTGTCCACTTGTATATGTATCTGACAAAAGGGGCTCGGCAGTATTGATCACATGCCCAGTGTGGTTGTGGTCGATCGAGAGCTCACAGTTCAGTATGGGGCGAGGTTGCGAGGAGGTGTTGCTCTATTCAAACAAAGTTACCAGGGCTGATCAACGTACACCATCAAGATCAAGATCAGGTACATGCCATGTACAGGTCTAGAGCTGGGCAATTGTGCGATATTAATAATGCAACTCTATAGTCTATAACAAACCTATGGTGCATGCATCATGCAGCAGCAAAGTCGAGGCTCGAGCTTGACCGAAAGATCGGTCTGTATCTGTCCGTCGGGGAATGTTCCGCGGAGACTGCGTCTGGCTTCACGGATCCCCTCCGTATACAGACCGAAGTCAATGATGCCAGCTCCTGTGTGGCAGTAGCACACAGATCAAACGTTACGATAAACCAAATTTCAGACAGCTTTTTTACATTCAAACAAGTTTGACATGACATGACACATTATGCAGCAATATTTGGGGTTAATTTCTCACATTTTGCAATCGAAATACTCACAGTAACGCGGTTATAATGCAGAAATTTTATCCATATCGCAACATCGCCGTTCGCTAGCTGTAGGTCGCCATTTTGAATCTGTAAACCAATCACATGCGAGGTACTTTATTAAGTAAAAAAAACACGTAGAAACTACCTCGCATGTGATTGGCTAATAGATTCATACTGTATGTTTCTGCAGTTTGAACGTGACGACGCGACGGGCTGGTTGATGTGTGTTTTGCGTTGAAAATTCGACCGAAATATTGGATTATTCATTAATCTGGTGAGTGTAGTCTATTCTTGAATAGTTGATTTAACTATTCAAGCTTAAATTTGCCGACCTAGGGCCGTGAATTAGACGCAATCGAGAAGGGTGAGGTACCTCACCCAATTTTCCATAGAGACAGTGGTTAAGAACATCCACACAGCAATGGGTACTACAACCTTCCGTCTGTCTACGGAGGACGGCGTTAATGGCAAAATACAAAAGAGTCCTCCGGACAGACGGATCTTTCTGTCTAGGCTCGAGCATGCTCATTTGTTTACTAGCGCGGTACTTTTAGCCTGATTTCCAGGTGCTCACATTCTACCGTAGTGATTATCTTTGTTCACTGATTCTACACTGAATAACCTTTGTGGATTTTTTTTTTTCACTGCGGGGTCAAGGCAAATTAACTAAATTCACTGTAATCAGCAATAGTCGATCGAAGCACTTTGTCCTGTCGGTTCACATTTCCAAATTTAAGCAGGGCCTTGAACGTAAGCTACATGGGAAAAAGACGCCAAGCCCGTTTCACCTTGTGTCATTCGTGAACAGAAAGGCCTAAAAGTACTGGAAATAACTGGATCAGACTGGTTTTACGCGACTGCAAAACTTTGTTCACTTCATCATTCATCAATCCGTTGCAGGTTTCATATGCACAGATGTAGACAGAACTCATAACATAGCCCAATTTGTTTTATTGAGACAATGAACTCGAGTATAAAAATCATGTCGGTTGAGTACTGTCTTGGCCGAAAGATCGGTCTGTATCTGGTCATCGGGGAAACATGTTCCGCGGAGACTGTGTCTGGAGAGCGATAACGTTAAAAAAAAAAAAAAATAATGAATAAAATGAAAGACTCCTCCGGGCAGACGGATCTTTCTGTCTAAAGTACTGTCATGACTATACAGTATATAGGCCTACTGGTTGAGGTGAGGAATCAGGTTTATAACATTCTTAAGTGAGATAATGAGAAACATTTATCTTAGGAATATGAAAGAGCACGTAATTTTATGAAGGATTCAACGTTTATTCGAAAATTGTTTTCAAATGGCTGAGATAGGGCCTATCCAAAAAGGTGATAATAATAATTTAAGGCGACAGGCCACGACTTTTATTAGGATCTCTTTGTTTCACCTTGTTATTGGATTTCTCGGCCATTTCAAAACCGCTTTTCATCAAATAAACAGTTACTGTTAATACCCCTTAGAATTGCATGCTCTTTGACATCTCAGAGTGGTTTCTGAATATCTCGCAAAACCTTAAAAGCTATACCTCACCTCAAACAGAGCTATAGGATGTACAGTCCCTTTAAGCTCATTTTTGTTTTGTTTGGCGAGATACACAATATCTTATACGTAGGCACCCACTTAGAAACTATTTCATCAAATGTTAGAGAGAATTCCATTTCCATTCTAAGAGGAATTCAATTAAAACTTTATCCCAGAAAACGGGATTTGAAATGGCTGAGATAACCAAAAACAAAGTAAAACAAAGCAATCCTAATGAAAGGTGGGTTCCACTTTTTAATAGGATAGCTCTGTTTGGGGTATCTCGTTCATTTCAAACCACCAGTTTTCATCAAATCAACTTTGAATTCCTTTTTTTAGAATTATTATTTTCTTTTGTATTACATGGCACCATATGTTTCTTATCTGAAAAAACAAAATGAATCATAAAAAATGCTGGAATTCTGAGGCCCCATCTCAATCGAAACTGTACCACCCCTTAATTTAACTCGATCAAAGCCATGAAGTTTCAACGGAATTCTAACTCCATGATCAAACTATGCCTCCGTCATCATCAAACATATTTTAAGTTAGTCTGATAAGAAAGAGTATACAAAATCCACGAGTTCAACGGTAAATTTTGATCGAAATTGGAAGAAAAATAAGGAAGTTATGACATTTTGAAGTTTCGCTACTTTTTCAGGAAACAGTTCTTGGACGGTCAATGTATGCGAATGGCAAAGTGAGTATGTTATACCCTCACAACTTGCCTTATAGTTTGTACATAAAATTTTGAAATTTCAAATTTTTCATTTAAACACAATGCCCAATGCTCAAATCCTGATATGTCTAACTGATCACTGTTCTGAAGTAACTTAACCAGGAATAACATCATGTTTTAGATTTCAATGACAGAAACATTGAATTTTCATCATTTTGTGTACACGATCAATGGAAAATTGTGAGGTAATGACATGGTCAGTTCAATCATTTGCATATTCATATCCACTGTACCAGAACTGTTTTACAGAAATAAGTAAAACTTTAGAATTTCATAACTTCCTTTTCATTCGATTTCAGTCAAATTGTTACCGTTAAATTTGTATGATTTTACGATCTTTTTTTAATCAGACTAACTGATTTTTGGAATGCATTTCCCCTTTAAATTGAAAACCGACAAATGAAATCATATTATCAATACAAAATTCATTTCATTTTTTTTCCCACAGGATAAATAAAAAGACTAACTAAAACATTACATGAGCGCAACTAAGCAAGATGCAACACGTGGGGGAATCAACAATAGGCCATAATGGCCTTTCAAAGGCTGATCCCTGACAATTAAAAATGGTACAATATGTTAATAACCATCACATAACAAAACAGTACAGAATACATTGGACTATACAGATGACAAAAACATTACAATAGGCCTAAACTAGTAATTATAGGCAAGCAATATATCTTTAACTCGTTCATGCGTGTGTCAAACAAGATTACTGAATCAAATGAAATTACTTTCTTCTAAAGGACGAAAGATAATGGTACTTTTAATGTTGTCTGGTACTCCACAAAAGTGGGCCAGCATACCTTCTAGTACGTCTAGAAGCATTGTATTTATAAAATGGGATATATAACTCTTTCTTTGACGAGTAGGTCCTACTGTATACAACTCGAGTATTGTTTTCAATGAAGCAGTAACTTTGTCTAAAAAAAAATGGCAAGATATTGTTGATATAGGAATATGCGAATGTGCAGGTAACAAATTTATCAATTTCATACACAGTTAACAATTTCAGCTTTTTAAACAAGGGCCCTGTGTGGGTTTAGGGCTATGAATGGGTAAATTATTGCACGTTTTTGTAAAATATGAATACGGTTCAAAAGAGATTTAGCACAGTTCCCCCAGATGATATTGCAATACATAAAACGAGGCAAGATCATGGTATGATATAAACTATAATCAGAAGGAACTATTGCACTTATTCTATTTATTGCTCTGATTGCCCTGGATACTTTCATCCTCAACGTGATTTCTCCATGTCAGATGATCGTCAAGCGTTAACTCATAAAATTTTACTCTATGTACAATATTGGAAGGGTGATATCTGCCATACAGGTATTAATATCATTAACTTGTTACCTTATTTCTTGTTTTAAATATCATCCATGGTGTCTTGTCAATATTCAGCTTCAATTTGTTTGCTAAAAACCAATCTTGAACTTTGGCTAATTCATTATTCAATATTGCACAGGTACTGGTGATATCATTGCCAGAGATGAATAAATTGCTATCATCTGCATATAAAATTGAGTGTAATATTTTACTTGAATACTGCTGGTCATTTATGTACAATATGAAAAGTAAAGGACCTAAAACAGAGCCTTGTGGCACACCAACATTAATGTTCTGAATATTGGAGAAGAATAACCATTTACATATACATACTGCTTACGATTTTGGAGATTTGAATCATTCTAAAGGGATACCTCTAACACCATCAAAACTTAATTTGTGTAAAAGAATATCATGGCTTATGCAATCGAATGCTTTAGAAAGATCTAAAAAGACACCAATAACAAACTCCTTTTTCTCAAATGCCTGTGCAATTCTATCACAAAAGTCAAGAAGAGCCATACACGTTGAGTACCCAGGTCTAAATCCAAATTGTTCGGGATATAAAATCCTAGTATGACACAAATAAGAAATAAGACGTTTATGTATAGGTTTTTCGAATAGCTTGGAAAAGACAGATAAAGTAGCAATTGGTCTGTAATTTGATAAACCAGAAGTATCACCTTTCTCATAAATTGGTATAACTTTAGCATCTTTTAATGACGTGGGAAATACACCTTGTTTAAGAAATAAATTAAAGATACTGCACAGTGCATGGTTTGGTAAGATTTTGAATAGATTGCTTTAAAACATAAGAATCAATTTCATCACAGCCTGGACTCTTCTTGATTTGAAATTTTAAAACAACATCAAATAATTCTTTTGGCTTTATAGGTTTGAAGAAAAAAGAGGCAGAAGACTTTCTGAAACACAAGTAATTAAATTTTCTGGATGTATTCGGTATTCGCGTTCAGTCTCGTGCTGCTCTTTTAAGGACAAGTTCACCTTCATAGACATGTGGGTTGAGTGAATGCAGCAATAATATTATTAGTAGAACACATCAGTGAAAGTTTTAGGAAAATTGGACAATCCATCCAAAAGTTATGAATTTTTAAAGTTTCTGCTCACTCAAGGCTGGATGAGAAGACTACTATAGCTTGTGATGTCATATGAGTACAACTACATAAAGAAAGTATAAAGAAAATTCAAGATATTCTCACTTTTCTCACAAAATAAAAGAACACTTAACTTCTCTCTTTCAGAAGTCACACAGGGGGAAAAATATTACCCCTAACATAAGTCAGTAACAAGGCAAAGAAATATGCACTTTATTCAAAAAGTCGGGTTTTTTTTTTCATTCTTTTTTCATTTTCCTTATATCGTTGTATATACGCATGTGACATCATACACTGTAGTAGTCGTATGGGTGACGATGTCGTAACAAAAGGGGAAGTGATGTGTACGTGAATCACGGTATCATCAATGCTTTCACAGGTCACAGCTTTATAACGCCATCTACGTTGTCTTACTGTTAAGTTAAACTATTTACAGTAAAAAAAATCGCATATTCGGTAAGTTTCCTGCATTAAAAGGAAAAAATAGATACACTCAGTAAATTAAGTATTCTTAACAGCTCTTTACAATGGCGGATGATGTGACTACTAATTGCGAAAAACATCGTTTTCGTATTGTGATTGTGGTGGAAGTCGCATAGAATCTTATGTGAAGTTCCCTTTGAAAGTGTATTGAATACAAATTAGGCGCCAATGCTTAAATTCCTCAGCAAAGAAGTCACTTACATCATAACATCAAACGTGTGATATCATTGGAACTATTATCCATTGCTTTCATTATGAATGTTATCATCGGAATTTGAATCCGAAGGAGTCGCGTATAGTTTTTGTATTATTTCATTTCATTTTATTTCATTCAATTCAGATCATTAAAGGACAAGTTCACCTTTATAAACATAAGGATTGAGAGAATGTAGCAATATTAGT
Source organism: Diadema antillarum (assembly GCF_040938485.1). Classification (NCBI taxonomy): domain Eukaryota; kingdom Metazoa; phylum Echinodermata; class Echinoidea; order Diadematoida; family Diadematidae; genus Diadema; species Diadema antillarum. The sequence goes on along the minus strand of NW_027271931.1, from coordinate 593,607 downwards.
AGAACACATCATTGAAAGTTTGAGGAAAATCAGACAATCCGTTCAAAAGTTATGAATTTTTAAAATTTTTGTGCAGCAACCGCTGGATGAGAAGACTACTGCAGTGTATGAATAACTTGCGTACAACAATATAAGGAAAATATAAAGAGAATTTCACAAAATTCCATCTTTTGAAAAAAGTACACATTCCCCTGACTCGTTACCGACAAATGTTATGGGCAATATTTTTCCCCCTGCCTTTAGAAAGAGGCAAGTCAAGAGCTCTTTTATTATGCGAAAAAAGTGAAAAAATGTTGAATTTTCTTTTACATTTTCTTTATACTGTTGTACGCATATGACTCACAAGCTGTAGTAGTCTCCTCATCCAGCGGTTCCAACACAAAAATTTTAAAAATTCATAACTTTTGCATCGATTGTCCGATTTTCCTCAAACGTTCACTGATGTGTTCTACTAATATTGTTGCATTCTCTCAATCCTTATGTTTATGAAGGTGAACTTGTCCTTTAAGACATTTACGCAGTACCACTCTTTTATGAGAGTTTAAGCCTCAGATTCATGGCGAAAAAAAAAAAAAAAACTCTGAAGGGAAAGGAAGACTATAGTACGGTTGTGTTCCTAAACCCTCTTCGTACGAAATCATGACGTGCACATTGTAGGCCCTATCACATCTTGCTAATACATTGTGGTACGGTTGACTTCTGAAGCTATGCAAGTCTTGGAATACGTTCTGTTATTGGTTCAAAAGATTCTCCTCTAAAGAGACTAGGAAGATGCATTCCTTTATTATAAAGATTGAGGTATGATACAATTTGAAGGAGGTGCACGAGAGTTTCAGTCTCATACAGTCATATTATGGTATCATTATTGTATACCTAAACCGTGTCATATTCTGGCGGTTTCCAGGATCTGTTCATCCTAGGCTGCTGTAGAGCTTTGGCTGTAGAAATGAAACAAAAACAAAAACAAAAACAAAAATTCAGAAAAAACAACAACTCTGACTCTCGTTTCTCGTCTATATACTGGAATGTGATATGCTTTTGTGATGCAAATTCACTTCCCTTTTTCATGAGTTTTGAGCTTCGTTTGGGGTCATTATATGGTTGCATCGTGCTCGTATTTGGGTGATTCAGACTTTCATCGTGGACATTCGTCACCTATTTTTTCATTGTAATTATTTTCTGTATTTTTTTTCTTTTTCCGCTAAGATTTGTAAGATTCGTGTTAAGGGTCTTCGTTTATCATGATTATGTTACTTAGTCTCAAATATTCCAGACGCTAAACTAATTTGCGTGAGACGAAGAGAAATAATAATGAGTTTTATCGGATACATGGGAAATTGTTGCGTCGTCATGGAAACTGATAACTCTGTTTTGGCTCCACTTGGATAATTCTCCTGATAGACGTTGACAACGTGTTTACATTTCATCTCTCAAAACGGCAGAACATAAAGCGTAATCATCATGTTGACGCTATACGCAGTTATGATGGCTTATGAAGGTTTATCAAAACAAAATAACACTTATAGTGGTACGTGTAGAAATGTCAAGTTTTCAAGCAGAAAAAATCAAAAAACAAAAAACATGCTCTTCCAAAGTTGACTTTGTAACAATGGAAAATATCATAGCATAACATAATAACATCTCACAAAACAGACAAAGACAAATCACTTCATAGGGATAAACTGTTGTAACAAAGCAAATCAAATAATGTATAATGTTTTATTTTGATGGGTATACCCTGTAGTGATTAGTGAAAGTACCAGGTCACTTCATATCAGCAACCGAAGAGGGCGTCCAATTCTTATACTAAATTCTTTTCACAGATCTCCATTGGGAGATCAGTGAGGTCATCTCAAAGTCAAAGTCGGGTCAAAGTCATCGTGAAGTCGTATTATAATCAAATCGCGTCAAGCCAAGTCAAGTCATTAATTGAACAAATGGATACAAAACACGTCCATATAGTGTGACTGGAAATATGCAATGTGATCCGGCCCTTTCTCGTCATAAGCTGAAATAAAACTTTGCCCGTTTGTCAAAGTTTGTGCCAAGAGGTGATTTTCCCCACCATCGCGTTTAGGGCCGACAGCGATATCACAAGGGGGAAACATGGTGTAAGAATCATGATTGTGTTGATCGGTCATGGACAGATATAGTTTAGAGAGACTGGTATTTATTTTGGCGTGCAGCGTTTCGGGGAGAGACGGGGTCGGTCGGGCAAGGGGGTGCATCTCACCCCAGGGCGAGCTGGGAGGAAGCCTCTTCGAAAACCCTCACGTGCGCAGCGGGAATCCCGGACGTGATGACGGTATGCGGTTACAACCGAATGTCTCAGCCAATCTGTTGATAACAGACACTGTGAAATTCTGTCAGGTAGATTTATCATCAATACTAATATCAAATCATGTATGTGTGAGTGTGTGTGTGTGTGTGTGTGTGTGTGTGTGTCTGGATGTGTAAGATGGACAATGAAGGAAGCCGCAAATCAATGAAATTCCCGTTATAATCACATTGGAAGTGTAAGAGAATTACCAAATGTGTGAACGTGTGCATGCTTGTGTTTTTCACCTTCATCTATACCATAATATTAGATATCATAATTGTTTGTTTGTTTGTTTGTTTTTCTGTTCATCTGGGTATCGATATCAATTATGTATATAATACGAAAAAGACGAGGTGCCCCTAGAAACCTTGTTGCGAATCTTCACACAAACATAAACACACAAAGTAATATGTCAGAATATCTACGCCATGACTTCAAATGATAATAACCAATCTCTGAATGAAAAGAAAAAGATCACTTCACTACAACTGTTGGCATAAAATCATAAGGAAGTGAAATTTTAGGCCAACGACATGGTGAAAATGTGACATCTTTATTTTCCCGGAACACGTTCGAGACAGCAAGGCAGGCGAGAGCAGCATGACAAAACGTGACGAGCGTTTTAGGAGGAGATAGAATTTCCACCGTCGGCATTGGCACTGCTGTCTGAACAGTTTTACATTTTCCCGTTTATGAGCCCTGGCCTCGGAAATCTCTCCCCCCCCCCCCCCATCTCTCCCTCTTTCTGTCTCGGTATTGGAAGATATAATCTCATTCTCCAGAATGTATGGGCTCTATAAACTATATTAATATTTTTCATATATACAGTGTATTAGGAGGATTTTATATCACGTTTAATATCACACACATTTCATAAAACACGCAAACATTTTAGTGGAACACTCTTTTTCGTCGTTGTGATTACTTTTTTTTTTACCATGACAAAAGTGTGCATTGTTTCCTTTTCTTTTTTGTTATGATGTCATTCGTGCATATACTTTATAGCTTATTGTGCTCGATGAATTGTCCTTATCAGATTAATGACAATCAAATTAATAAGTTGTACCGCTTTGGACCATGTTTTTTTTGTGTTTTTTTTTCTTTGATGGAAATAACAAAAACCTATTGAATTGAAATTAGATTGAAAAAAAATGTGGGATGAGGATACGGGTTTTTCTTTTTCTGTCTATAGTCACAAAATGTATTCGATGCCTTCAAGTTATAGTGTATAGTACAGTCGACTGTCTTCACTATAATTACTCATAGACTCTTCTCCCCGAGTCGGGTTGACTCTTCTCCCCGAGTCGGGTTGACTCTTCTCTCCCAGTCAGGTTGACTTTTCTCCCCGAGTCAGGTTGACTCTTCTCTCCCCGAGTCAGGTTGACTCTCATGTTGTCTGAAGCTGGTCCCTTGAACCGACGATTTTGGTATCCTAGTTGGCAAAGAAAAAAATAAGAATGATACGGGAAATGTCAGTAAATATCTAACATTATTGTCTAACAACAACTTTCTCAACACATTCCTATTGAAATAATTATCCTACAGCACCCCGGCCATCCCCTCCCCATTTCTAAAGATTGGAAGAGTCTTCATAGATCCCTTCACACCTCTATATATACGTAGATAGAAAATTGAACGGGCGGTGTTCAAGGAAAACCACAATCCACGGTCAAATTGACTATTATTGAAAGAGTTTAAAGGAACTAAAACTTAAGTTGTCATCATAAACAGAGAAAATGAAATTAAACATTGGCACCGTTCACCGTCACAATAGTCGAAGATAGCTCTTGCAACGTTGATGTCCATCGCCTTTATTATACAGTAAGTCATTATTTTGGTTTGTGCATGAGATTACGCAACTACACATACACACAAACAGAGAGCACACACTTACACACATACGTTATATGCACATACACATAGACATATCACAATATACATACTTTCTATAATGCAGCAAGTGTATAACATGTGATCGAAATTTCTGCCTCTCGCCCTCTGGTACATACCTCTAAAATTTCCCAAATCTTCCCGCAATTCGTCCAGTAATTTAAAGGGGAAATCCAGTCCAAATACAAGTTAGTCTGATAAGAAAGAGTTGAATATTATGAGTTCAACTGTATAATTTTGATCGAAATTGGATGAAGAATAAGGAAGTTATGACATTTTGAAGTTTCGCTATTTTGGGGGGAAACAGTTCTTGAACTGTCAATATGAATATGCCAATGGCAAAGTGAGCGTGTCATTCCCTCATAACTTACAATATAGTTTGTACATAAAATTTTGAAATTTCCAATTTTTTTATTCAAACACAATTATGCCCGTGGCTCAAATCCTCGTATATCTAAATGATCACTATTCTGAAGTTATTAAACCAGGAATAACATCATGTCTCAGACTTCAAAGACAGAAACATTGAATTTTCGTCATTCTTTTTTTTTGTACACGATCAGTGGAAAATTGTGAGGGTATGACATGGTTAGCTCACTCATTTGCATATTCATATCCACTGTACAAGAACTGTTTTGCAGAAATTAGTAAAACTTCAAATGTTATAACTTCCTTAATTTTCATCCGATTTCAGTCAATTTTTTTCCCGTTGAACCTGTAAGATTTTTACTCTTTTTTTATCAAACTAACTTATATTTGGAGTGGAATTCACCTTTAAGTCATTTAATCCTGGTTATGTAACCCTTTATCTACATTGAGCGAACAAGAGAATGCACAGCGATATTCCTTTGTATAATATGAGGTTAAATAAAGGATTCGACATTTTAGTCCTGGAAGAATCTCATTCCGGATAATCTGTATAAAAAGTCAGTGAAATTCATAACTTCGAAAAAAAGTTGGAGCCAAATTAAGCCTCACTCCATTTCGATGCTCCAAAATTCTGTTAGATAAGCAATATCAGGTGCGAAAAGTTATAAAAACAAACAAAAATGAATAGTCCTGCAATAGAGCTCCACCACCTTTGAAGATCACGTGGGGCCGAATTGGGGCAGGTGCATTTCGCTTACGATGCGGACATTCATATAGGGCGAGAGATAGAATAAGATTAAATTGAAAGAAAAATGAAAAGCAAACAGCGAGTTTTACCCAATTGACGTGACTGGGCGATCTTAAGTGCGCCTAACCACGCGCTCTGTAGGAGTTTGACGTTTCCCGGCGGGAATCGGGAATTCTCACGGAGACCAATCAAAAAGTCATTAACACGTTTTCCGTGAAGAATAAACACAGGCAGTGATCTCGCGGACTGAGCACTTAGTACAGAAAAAACTGTCAAACACACGAAACGTCTTGTTTGATATAATCTGAAGACCCTCCGGCGTAATGCAACACCCAAGAGCTGACTGCAGGCACAATTTGAACGCAACGGGAATCATTACTCAAACATACAAACAACAGCCCAACATACTACTCAGGTACCAAGTCATGCGCATTTTTGAAAAATAATTCAAGGAATTCATGTTGTTTGCTCACCTGCTTTTGATAAACTGATCTTCAGTGGTAGGCAGTAGGTTAATCCCCTGGTCTGAGAGAACATTAATCTTCCCGAAATTACCCACACTTTTTCAAGTGTTTTGCGATTGCTTGCGTCTCTGCTTGTTTTAATGATAATAATAATAATAATAATGTCTTACAGTATTTATCCAGGTTAGCCTCTTCAGTGTTGCTATAGCTCTACCAGAGAGCTCTGCCATCATTATTACCCCAGCGTTATCAGGTACCCATTCCTACACTGGGTCGAGAGGGACATGGTGAGTAAAACATCTTGTCCAAGGGCGTGAAGCACTGGGCGGGAATCGAACTCGGGTCCTCCGATTGGGAGTCGGGAGTCTTATCCACTTTCTATTATCCAATGTGCCACAGCGCCCCCATGTGTTTTTGAAGTCGAATCAAAGGATACTACATCCGTATTTTATTCTTGTTTCTGTTAAGACCTTCAGTGCCAGGGACTTTGTACAGCGTGTACAACGCTGTGGGGTTTTATGTGTCAATCAGCATTCAAGCACAGAGGAGTGTTAGGTCATGGAGCTACCAGTAGCTCCATGGTTAGGTGTAGGTCTACCTGAGTTTCCGTCAAAACATGTATGAGTTTCTCTCCGTGGGTAGCCGCTTTGGGCCTATTTTTACCTCCACCTCTTTCCCTCTTTTTCCTTTCAGCTCTCCAAAGAAAAGCGGTAACAATATTTTCAAGAACCACTTTCAATATAATGTGTGGGGTAGAAACGTTCAACTGAAAGAAACGCAAAAGGAGTCGCTTTCATTTCCTGAAGATTTAATACGCAGACTTGTGAGTATCTGGTAAACGTTAGGGGATGGACAAAAAAAAAAACTCACTTTCATTATCCTCGCAAGAATCTTGTTATTATTTAAGTTTAACCTTTGTCTGGAAAGGCTCGTGTTTGTTGGCTCCTTTCCCATTTACTGTTCAAAATTAGCATAAACATAACCCTTTGTCAATATTATGTACAGACGGTACATAGTAGGATCTCTCGAATACGTCCTTTCTTACCGTCTACCCTTAATTGCGTTAGCAGAACTCATTAAGAGCTGGAATTCATACAAGACGAACTTCACAGCCTCAAAGCCAGGTTAGACGAAGCCTGATAGCGTATATTGTCCTTCCGAATGAAAAACACTATGCACTTTACACAAGAACAGTAATCCCAAATCCTTTAGATCAATCATCATGACCTTTTGTTTTTACTAATAGTTCCTTTTTATACTTTTTGTTTCGTTGAGATTGTAAAAGTGCAGTGCGCTGTGTATAATTTTCGTACTGTTTGTACTCGTTCATATAGGGTATAACAAGTATGTGCGTTGGTCATTAAAACTGCAAGGTCATATTTTGTTTTAAATCATTTGCTCAAGAGAGGGGGGGGGGAGGGAGGGTAGATAGAAAGAGGAGAGTGACGGGGAGGGATAGATTCTTGGCGAATCCTGCCACGATGCTTTCGTTGTATTTTTTTTTTCTCCCAAGAGACACTATGCAGAAACAGTGAGTTTCGCCCATCGCTCTATTTTTCCTTTTTTCATTCAGTGTTGCCTTCAAAGAGGAACATAATCCAGTCCAAATAATGGTTAATCTGATAAAATAAAGATTAAAATCTTATGAGTTCAATGATAAAGATTTGACTGAAATAAGATGAAAAATAAGGAGTTTATATGACATTTTGAAGTTTTGCTAATTTCTGCAAAACATTCTTTGTACAGTGGATATGGATACGCAAATGAGTGAGCTAACCATGTCATACAAAAATTCAATATTTCTGTCATTGAAGTCTGAAACGTGATGTTATTCCTGGTTGAATAACTTCAGGATAGTAATCATTTAGTTATACCAGGATTCGAGCCTCGGGCATGTAATTGCGTTGGAATGAAAAACTGGAAATTTCAAGATTGTATGTACAAACTATATGGTAAGTTGTGAGGGAATGACACGCTCATAATGCCATTTGCATATTCATATTGACCGTTCAAGAACTGTTTCCTGAAAAATTAGCGCATCTTCAAAATGTCATAACTTCCTTATTTTTTCACCCGATTTCGATCAAAATTTTACCATTGAACTCGAAATATTTTACTCTTTCTTATCGGACTATACATTTGGACTGGATTTCCCCTTTAAGAGATGATGGGTGACTTGGACAAAAATATCAGAAATAGATAGCACAATAGGATAAACACAGGTGTTACTCGAGTTAGGAACCTTTATGCTGGTCTTCGTGGAGAAGTTTTGAAGCTATAGTTTCGACGGCACCCCACCTGCACTTCATCCGTTTCTGACCCGTTTATTGAGTAGTTTTATCCATCGTCAAAACTCTTTAGGGAGAGAAATAATGGGATGTGGTCCATGCTGTTTTTATGATTCAGAGGTGACCCCTGATCGTCAATCGTCATGATTCTAGACTCGTCGAGTATGTCCGTTACTTCTTCTATTTTTTTACTTTACTAGGTCACAAGGTAGAAATTTTACTCAAGATGAAACAGATGGGGGGGGGGGGGAGGAATTTTGATAGAGAAACTGCACACACTTTTTAAAAAGTTTTCATCTAAACGCTCAATTTTTATTGCAACTGATTGACAAATTACCCTTCATCGACTTAAAAAAAAAAAAAAAACAAAAAAAAAACGTCTCGACGGAAGAATTTCATGAATATGAATAATTACGCAGATATACCCGCTCTATTTTCGATAGTTAGATGAAAGAACAAAGAATAAGTTAGGAATTCATTGTAGCATCATGCACTTGTCCCTCCCCTGCCCCTCCTCTCCTCCGCCTCCTCGTACATCCTTCACCTGTCATTTATTGGCGGGAGTTTAGTCTACCCACCACGTTCCAACAAGGCAGCCGAAATTTTATCGCCCTCTGTTCGACGTCACTCGTGGATGTCATCGCCCCTCCCGCGGCGACAATCAAACTTTCCGACCTCAGAGGGAGCCGCTCTTGACCCGAAATGGCGTGTGCCCGAAGGTCAAGACCGTGAACGACAGCATTAACGACTTAGTTTCCTGTGGCGACACAATCTTTCTGCTGTTGCTGTTGACTTTCCAGCCACGTGATAATATTCGTTGTAATTGAATACAAGTTCTATTTTCAATTCAACTTCCGTTCTTCAACTGATTTATGGCAATATCCATGTCTCATTTTGATGGCATTTTGTTTCTCTTGTATTCATTTTAAGCCGGCATTTCTACATCATTTCTGGTTTTTTTTTTACAAGACTTTCACTATAATTACGTAGCAATAAATTGTAATTCCCACCATTGCAAATTTGGGAGCAGATTCAATTTTGATACTGTTCATAATGTGAGCGATTCCGGTAATGTAAGGGCAGAGTTGGCCACTGTCATATTAGTAGTAGCAGTGGTCGTAGTACTAGTAGGTCTAATATCATACTGTAGCAATAGTAGTAGTAGGAGAAGTAATAGTAGTAGCAATAGTAGTACAAGTAGTAGTTGCGGTAGTATTTAGTAGTAGAATGAGGAGGAGAAATCAGAAAGGATCTCTTAAACGTAATGGTACAAGTTGAAGGGATAGCAATAATAGTGATAGTAGTAGTAGAGGTATAGGGGCAATATTTCATGGATTTGGGGTAGTTTGGGGTTTTGTTTTGCTTTGTTGTTGTTGTTTATTCCCCCTCTAGAGCAACCACATCTGGTGACCACATGCCCGAGTGATGGCGTCCTTCCGACCCGAAACTCATCATGAATGTGACCCGGAGTGAACTCATTTTCTCTCAGACCGATCTACTGTACAGCGATGACGATTCTTGTGTTATCATTTGCCCCGTTGGGTATTGATTGTCGGGAACGGTGGAGATGGGAAATCTAAATTTTAACCCCCCCCCCCCCCATGAAATAAATGTGACAGTTCTCCTGTACATGTCCTCCAGATGACCCCACAATTCTTCCTTGTACTCATTATACTTCATCAGTGAAATAAAAGTGTAGTCAAATTTCAAAATTGCTATTAATACCAGGATTCCTGCTACTATTACATCTACAATACTACTTTTGGTACTGATCATGATCATAAAAATCATAGCGATGATAATGCTAACAAAGGGTAATACTGACTATGATCGAAAAGATAGTATTGATAGTCAATACTACCTGTTGCTTAAATATTATAGACAAAAATCTATAGGAAGGGACGTAAGCGTGTAAATATCGAAGAAATTTTGCCCAAGAAAAGGAACGCTGAAAAAGAAAGAAACTGTAAAAAGATTAAAACACACACACACACACACACGGAAAAACTGTTTGACAATATCAACTTTATAGGTGCTATCATTATAAGCATATTGCCATTCAACTTCCAAGCTACTGTACATTATAATGTCTTGATTTTTCAGCCTGAATTTAAAGGAGACTCAAAACTTCTTTTCAGCATCTGTTTGAGTCTTTGCTTCATCTTTTTTTTTTTCCACCGAAGCTTGAGCTATTTCAAGCTTTGACTGCATGGGATGAGATAGGGATCTATAGGAGAAACCATTAAAAACCCATGGGCCCACAGCTGCCCCACTTTCGCAAAACATGTTTACCTTTCTCATCAGCAAGCCCATGCCATAACATTCATTTCCTCAAATTTCCTTACATCATCCGCTCAATTCTGTGCCGTTTTCACCATGACGGTCCTTAGAGGTCTAAAGAGCAATTCTACTTCATGTTGATCAAACTGGCAAGAGTAAATAAGAACAATAACAAAAGAACCAAGATGCAAAATTATAAAGCAACCCAAAACAAAACAAACCATCAATATCAACAAGTCATCAATATCGGAAATAAAACAACAATGTCATGTAACATGTGACCCTGCACCACAAAACAAACAAAAAGTCGCCAGACATGAAGTTTTAGTTAAGACCATATTCTGAAAGAGCAGACTTTAACCTTTAAAATGATGTATAACTCAAATCAAATAGACTCTCCTAACCTATCTAAATATTGCAAAGAAAGCACACTAACTCAGGAAAAGTGTGAACTGAGAAAAGAGGCTCTGAAGTACAGTGTCTGTTCAAGCGCTTAATCTTTACCAAACCGTGCTGGCTGTGTGATGAATGGGACAAAAAACAGGAAGTAAACCACCTGAGTAAGTGGTTATATCAGATTAAACTGAAATTAAGCCTGCCTCATTAACACATTCTGTCCATGATTAATGCCAACTTTCAAAGCAGTAGCACTATCCTTTCAAAAGTTATTAGAGTTGAAAGTGAAGAGTGTGTACAAGGTTTTTCAGAAATGAAAAAGGGACTCTAAAGACACACCTAATCACACTATTCTACCAAAAATGTTCGAGGTAAACTGCTAAAAAACACATTTTCCCGCCCGTTTTATGACCCCAAAATTTAGCATAACGTAAAAGAAGACTTGCTCTTTCAGAAAATATGAAAAACTTAAGATCGACTATAGGTTGACCCATTTCACTTACTTTTAGTCCTCACGAAAAATCAGTGTGTGCAACTTTTTGTTCGTTTTGTGATGCACGGTCACTTATTATACTTTCACATACTGATTTATCAAACTCAATATATGAACACGAAAATGTGCACCTGATTTGATCTTTGTTGATATTCTATGTGTTAACAAGTCAATAAAGTACCATGTGGAGTTTAACCCCATGACAGCGATGTAAAGGCTGCTATGCGGCTTCTTTTGACCCTGACTTTGACTCGACTCTCAAATCTGGCTCGCAAAAGCAAGACGAGTTTAAGTGAACACGAAAATCGATAACGCCATAATGTAGGCATCAATATAGTAAATGATAAAGAAATTAAATGTAGGGAGAATTCCACATGTTTCAAATTTTTGTAGCATAATCATTAACAATGTTATACACAAATCTAAAACATGCGATATGAGAGAGAGAGAGCACTTGACTTACCATCTTCAGACGGGGTGAAGAGAAATAGCAACCTTTATTATTACATATAAATTCAATTCAATTCAATTCAATTCAGTTCAGTTCAATTCAATTCAATTCAATTCAATTCAATTCAATTCAATTCAATTCAATTCAGTTCAGTTCAATTCAATTCAATTCAATTCAATTCAATTCAGTTCAACTCAATTTATTTAGTTTCATTCTTTTTTCCAACAAAACATATTATCAGGAATCATATCATAGGCATACTTATACATTCAATTATTGTGCAAAGGATAAATGATATAGTTAACAAATAAAGATATACATGCATTCAGGCAAAATACAAAGGTAATGCTTATAGAGAGAAAAAAAGAACTCAGGGGTCCAGTAAAAAGCATGCTTGTATAACGTCAGTATCAAGTTGAAGGAAGTAATGTGCACCTTTAATACGTAGCATTTAAGCCCACTCCCAAGGTATTATTTCCAAGGTCTGATAACATGAAAGTTTGTGGAATTCTCCTCAGTATAATTATGTCCATATTTTGATCCACTCCTGTGACGTCACGAATTGCTCTGACATTGTATATCTCTGAATCACTGAACTAAATCTTCATGACTATTCAAACTTCTTAGATGCTGTGTCCTTCCAACATTCTGCACTCATTATCAGCTTCACGCTGAACTCCTGGATACTATTAACTATTAAACTTGCTGTGATCATATATTTCCCCTGAAATCAACATTTGAATGGGATTTATGAGAAATTTAATCAATTCAATCAGTATAATTTGCTTATAATGACTTGACACTTTAAACTTTTTCTTGCTCTCTCTTGCCAATGTCCGACAGGACAAGTAGGCACCACACATGCATTTCTTCTTTCCCCCTCATGTTCCCATGCTCTCTTTGTAAATACCCCCCCCCCCCCCAACTCCTATCAAGTGTCATTTAAACTATTTGCAAGCATATATAGATTGTGTGCACGGGGGTTGCAACGATTCTCAAGCTTTGAGCTTATGTTGCAATTCCTTTGCGTGTTCATTACCTTGAATAATGTAGCTCTCTTAGTGGAGTTGTATACTATCCTGTAACTGCTTCTTATCAATGTATACTTATTGTATATATTCTGTCTTGGCTATATGAGATGTACTTGCATACATTTGTATGCATTCCTATTTTGTGAACACGCATGAAATCTTGAATAAATAAATAAATAAATAAATTGGATTCAAGCATGTTTGGTATAGACCCCCTTTAAATCTTTGATTCTTTGTAAGGGAGAAAGTGTGATAAGGCGGATGTTTTTGCCAATGAAATGCTTCAGTTTTGAAATATTAATGGGGAATTTGTTATCGAGATGAATTCCCAGTTTGTACCTGTCTTTTCTGCAGACAAACCTATTGTTATTTCTAGGTGACGCTGAATAAAAAGAAAAACAAAACAAACGGAATGAGTCATTTCACAGTGGGCCGATACCTTTTGAACTTTAGAACTGCAAGTAACAACATCGCGCTGTCCCCTTCAAAGGAATATTCAAACTTCGGCGACTTAAAAAAAAACCCCAAAACAATGACGACCCACTATATGTATTATGTAAGTGCAAGTCACACACTTCGCAAATAGCATTGGCAGCAATGAAGTGTTCCCCATGCATGTCATTTTATGTCGACTAGATTTTGGGACAATCCTCTTAATCATTCTTGATAATGTAACATGGTGTGTGATACCAGAAATGAGAAGTTAGATCAGAGTCGTCTTCTTAACCATTTTTATTTAAGACTTTAAAAAGATAAACCAACAATTATGTTTAAAACATGATACCATCCAGGCCTGCTTAAACATGGCGTATATTGAAGATGCATTCTTTGAGCAATGTTGTAAGCCTGTGTTTTTCTAGTTTTAATATTTAAATATTATCACTATTACTTTTTCTTTTTTCAGACGCATGAATATTTGTCTCTTTCATGCGACGTCGCACGTGACAGAGGTTTCCTGCGATGAAAGTGGATGACACGCGGCTCTACGAACTCCGTAATGATACTCGCCAGCGCAGCAGAGGTAGCACTTTGCGGGCGTGTTGCCAGTCGGGACGGGGGAGCTTCGGCTGCCTCCTCTCATCCCGCCAGGGGTCGCGTGGAGGGGGCGAGCCGTGTCACTTGGGAGCGCCTTGGGGAATATTTTGTCTGGAAATGAAGTGAAATGGCTGTCTTGATGTTGGTGGCCAGTTAAGGTTTATCTGCCACCTTCCTAGCGCCACCGGAGACGATGACAAACAACAACATTTCTGGAAGGAATTCAGAAAGAGAGAGAGAAAAAAAGAAAGAATGTTTTTGTGTATACATATAGAGAGGAGCTACATTCGTTTTATTTCGTCCAACGTCGTCAGAGAAGGAAAAAAATATAAAGGGCATGCATTGCATTTATAGAAAGGGGTGGTAGTATTGGTTGAGATGGGGGATTTAGATTTTAACTTTTTATGAGATAACGAGAAACCACTTATGATATATCAAAAAGCATACGATTCTAAGAGGAATTCAAAGTTCATTTGATGAAAATTGGTTTTGAAATGGCTGAGATATCAAAAAAGGTGAAACAAAGTTGTCCTATGATAGTGAAAGATACATGAGTGCTTTCGTTTATGCTATTAGGACCACTTTGTCTTTGGATATCTCAGCCATTGCAAAACCCATTTTAAAATAAACTTTGAATTCCTTTGAGAATGGTATGCCCTTTAATTTTCATAAGAGGTTTCTCATAGTCTCACAAAAAAAGGAAACCTGAATATACCATTCCTTGTTCACCTTCCCCCCCCCCCCCTTCCTCCATGTACCTACTCCCATGAACTTCCTCCTCCTCCCTCCTGTTTCTACCCTCCGTCCTATGCCGTTTAAAGCTCCATGTTGATGATTTTGTTTCTCTGTCAGTCTTTCCGACAGAAATGTTCGCTTCTGTATTTTTTCATCTCTTTCAAAATGATTTAACTATGCGTTTCATACCATAAATTTGCATTTAAAGGACCTGTACAGTTCTGGTTGCGGTGAAGATTTAGCTTTTAAAGTTTTGCGAGATATTCAGAAACCACTTTATGAATGTTAAAGAGCATACAATTCTAAGGGGAATCAAAAGTTTATTTGATGAAAATCGGTTTTGAAATGGCTGAGATATCCATAAACAAGGTGAAACAAAGAGATCCTAATAACAGGCGTGGCCTGTCGCCTTTTACTATTATCACTTTTTGGGGGGATATCTCAGCCATTTGAAAACCAATTTTCATCAAATAAACGTTGAATCCTTCTTAAAATCACATGCTCTTTCATATTCATAAGAGGTTTCTCATTATCTCACTTAGGAATGTTATAAACCTGAATCCCCACCTCAACCAGTACTGTATTAAAATATTACCATTTCGGCCCTTTTGGCAATAACCTTTTTTTTTCTGTGTTGGTTGTGTTGTTGTGTTGGTTATAAAGCCCCTGAAAGCATTCTTCAAATGTGATGTGTGAAGATCCATGAATATCCGTTCTCTTTGATAAAACGTTGATAGTTTTAAAGCAGCAAAATCATTAAGGCAATATTGAGGACATCTCTTTTTTGTCACTGTTTTTGCTGTATAGAGCGTTTTCCATTGCTTTCCATTTTGAGGTTCCAAAGAGAGGGGAGATGGTCTAGCATGATTCAATAGCGCCCACTGTAGTTGTAACTCAGAAAGTAGTTAGGACGGCCCCTACAGAAAAGGACTCTGTTATAGACATAGGCTACGGTTCACAAATTAATCATACCGAATAGAATAGGTATAGTGAACTGATGCGCGTTGGTAGAAGACTCAAATCTTGTCGAACGGCTGACTATAGTTTTTCGACCTATTCTAGTTCTAACACAAGTTTTAAATTAAATTTGAAAATGAATTTGACGTTCAAAGTTAATCAGCACGCAAGCGATTGTATCCACACCTTCCAGTCATTAAATTTTCTAATGACACACTTTGTCGTATGCGTTAACCGTTAAGGTTGACCATGGGTCTTATTAGTTATTACACGTTGACATTCTGTAACGCAACGGGATAACACTTTCCCGAGTTCGGCAATTCTACGCTCCGCAAGTGAGTGATGATGTCACAGTGATGTTGAATCAGCTGCTCGCGCGCATATCGCGCACGCAGCATGTCCCCCCACGTTTGACTAGTAATACGTAATTCGGAGCAATTGAGTTGTTGGTGGTATTGTCAATCTTCCCATTAAATCGAATATGATGTTTGAATGGCAAGCGTGGTGTCAAAATAGCCGGTAATCTTCTCTTCTCAGTCCAGTTTGAGTGACCGACTGCTGACCCCAACGTCCAAGAAGTGATGTGATTTTAGGACACTAGCTGCCCACGCACCCCGCGTTACCATCTGTACCGACGGCTGCGGGCGCAGCTCCAATCCACTCCGAACTTCTCTGTCCATGCACGCAATGCTCACTACGAAGCACTATTGCTTTAAAACACAATAACCACCATCGGACAAACTCTTCGATTCATTGTAGTAACTTCCCGTGGACCTTTTTGGCTAATATTTCGCATTTTCGTCATCATCTCACTGAAATTGTGTTATTACAGCGTCATTTCACACATTTCTTTTTGGGTACATTTTGAAGCAATAATCGACAGTTCTGCAGGCACACAAGAATTATATGTTTTCACTTTAAACTATTATGATTGGCATATTTTAAGGGAGTTCGCCTATATACAAGGATAAGAAGCCTCGAAATCCCACATGAGGACTTTGTGTTTCGACAGAAGTCAGCAGATACGTTTCAGACGGAAAATTCGGGCTAAATATGACAGCCCAATTACCCTTGACCCGCTTCGGCGGCGGAAATAAACACTCAGACTGTCCGCGGGGCTCACATTCGAATTTAGAGACTTGTTACACACAGAGGGAGAGAGGGAGACATTTGATTCGCTGAAAGACAGCCGTGACGAAATGAAAAGCCGAATTTAATGTCTCTTTTCTTTCCACCTCACAGGTATATATTTGTTCGCTGCGAGGCAGAGGATTTACAGGCTTTAGAAGTAGTCTCCTGATTTTTTCCCTCTTTTATCATAATTATATCCAGTGAGTGAAATGCTCAGCTATTATGACAGAGAGAAAGAAAAAAAGTGAGAGAGAAAAAAAGAATAAAGTGTGAAATTCGAAATTTTCCCTCTTGTGCCTTGTCTACTGCCACATTTTGAACGCAATGCCTTCGAATAACATTACCTGAATGATGTTTGAATTCGTGACGTGTTATTTCTGTAAATAGATCCATGTGTCCTTAGGGTGCAGAACATATACATGATTTCTCTCACTCTTGAATTATATTTCTTTTTGTTAAATCATGTTGGGGGGTGGTTCTTCCCTCAGGACATACGACCTACCATTATGATAAAAATTGGAAAGTGGCACTCATGCAGAAGAGCACTAACGACGCGAATGAACAGATTAAAAGTACAGTTGTACCAAAAAAAAAATGATAATATGAAGTGAAATATTGTAGAGGAAACTAGGTGATTCTATACGGGGAAATACAAAGACACACACTGAAGACACAAACTGACAGACCAAAAGACAGTTTGGGACAGAGAGAGAGAGATAGACAAAGATATTGATAACATTGATGCATGAACAGTGCAAGTATAACTGACAAACAACAAGACAAACGGGGACAAAGACAGACAGACAAACAGAGATAGTTTATATAGTTAATATTGATTTGAAAGATATAGATAGATAGATCGATAGAAAGACGGATATGTATATATAGATAGAGAGATAGATAGAAATATAGAGAGATGGAGAGAGATAGATATAATGATATAGATAGATAGAAAGATAGATAGATAGATAGATGGATAGATAGAGATAGATAGATAGAAAGATAGATAGATAGATTGATAGATAGAGAGATAGATAGATTGATAGAGAGATAGATAGATAGAAAGATAGATAGATAGATAGATTGATTGATAGATAGAGAGATAGAAAGATAAAACAAAAGCAATCAAACAAGCAAAGAAACTAAACACCGTGCGTTTGCCATCAGTTTCTGGTGGAAGAACTGAGGTAAAAGTGGTGGATATCGATACCTTTTCAAGGTTATGCCCGATCACTGCTGACACTACAGTCAACCAGGACGTACTAAATGAACCGAGACATATATTATATCAAGCGTCTGCACAACGAAAATGAAAATTATGCGAGCAGCGAACTTGCCTAACACATTTACGTCACTTCACTTCACGTCACAGGGGCCACTTTCTTTGTAACGCTACAGCATCCCGGCAGACGATGAACTTTGATTTCATTTTTTTCCACAGCACAGTGAGCTATAGAACCAGAACGAAAACAACAACGCGACCACTGCGTTATACCGCCAATAAGACATTGTGAAAAGGATTTATGGACATTAACCTCATGAATGACAGTAACTGCTTATTATCAGTTACAAGTCAATGTGAATGTTGGTTGCATTTTATGAGAATATCGCGTGTGATGCTGGTTTTCTGTTGTGGGCAGTTTTTACTCTATGTTCCAGTGCTCGACAGTTGTCGTTGTTGTTGATTATTTTTGCCATTATTTTCTTATTCATTCTAGAGGCTTGATTTATTTAGGTTCTTGAAATGGAATGAGACAGAAACTGAATTCAAGGATTTCTGCGTTCAACAAGAGGGAAGGAGATTTTGAATTTCGTGGGCATTGTAAAAAAAAGTAAATGAACAGTGGTCTTTTGATTATACATAGTCACCTCTTTCATGGCCGCGACTGACACACATCTTGTGTAAAATACAACATCGCAGGGCATGACTGATTAGATCAACCGGTTACAATTACGTCTCTTGTGACAATGTTTGTATGCTAAATTCAAAATCAAAATGCTAATCAATAATCTGAATAATCTACATAAAGTAAAAAAAAAAACATCTTTTCGATAGCTCGGTTCTCTTCTATATCATCTGTTCTTATTCTTCCCAATCCACTCTTTTCTTCCTATTCTGCATGATAAGATTTTGTTTTAAGAGGAACGTGGACAAGTTTAGTGGATCAATATTGGTTTCGATTTATTTCCAATTTTATGAATATTAAGTTGTTATTTTAATCAGAATGTAACATGAAAATACTTCAATTTTTAACGTGGCAATCGTGAACATTTTTAAATTCAGCAAAGATTACTCCAGTTGAGTATGTCTCCGTTTACTACGTGCGGTTTCTTTACATGTGACATAGGCCCAAATCGAATAAAGAAAAAAATATATTCTCCAAAGCAATTTAATATTACGGAAGAGAAGTTGTGAGTTGCGAGGACGTGTTATTGGCTCGCAAGGTAAACTTGCTGGGCAGTTTTTAACATTTTATGACAACATCGTGTAAACGTATCCTATAAGTTATGGACCATTAGCGACGAAATTGGCTAATTTGGTTTCTCGCTTCGAGGAAGTACCATCATCCAAAGCTTGGGATTTAAAAAAAAAATCAAGAGAATACTATGGGTAGATGGCCTTCCCGTAGAATTAGCAACTTTAGAGGTGGCAGACATTCTTTAAACTATAGGCCTATTCTATTTTGCTATAGCTGGCCCTTCTAATGTCCACCATTAATTTTTTACCCTATCCGAAAGACGACATCTTGAATGTGATTAGTATGCAAGTTTTGGAGGTCATGCTAGCCCGGGGCTGTTCACTGAAAACAAACAAACACACACAAACAAACAAACAAACAAACAAACAAACAAACAACAAACGAACAAAGAGGTTGAACTGGTGATGTTCCATAGCACTTGGTAAGCATTTCATTCTTTTTCCTTATGTTGTCGCAAGAGAACATTACAACCACTGTGGCTGGATTTAAAGCAGAAAGAAAGAACAAATCAGAAAGGCATGTGCTGCAATCAAAACATTACGTATCATGTCGATGTTCAATCAAAGGAGATTGAATACAAATGTTTCCTTCTTTTTTTTTCCTTTTTCTCCTTTTGAGGGGGAAGGGGGTGGGTAGGAACTCGTTTTGTAATCACTCCATAACTAGAATGAGCAATATTGATAAAGTTAATCTTAAGGTATACATCCTGAATTATTACATCTTAAATGTGTAGGCCTACTCTGCTCGTGTAGGTATAATGTTTGTGATGTTAGTAATGCAATTATGTTAATAATTTAACCGACTTGCGAAAAGTGGTATAGTAAACATTGAAGAGACTATACCGTGAGTAGATGCTATGATTATTATCATTATTATCATGATCCTTATCCTGAGGGCCTAGCTCTTTCAATGTATCATTGCCCAAGCGTTGTCAGGTGCCCCACTCCATCCGGGTGCTGTTCTTTATTCCGAAGGTTCGCTATTCCGAAGGTTCGTTATTCCGAAGGGTCGTTAATCCGAAACACGCAAATTCCCTATACCTACAGGTTCGTTAATCCGAAAATGAAAAAGGGTTCGTTAATCCGAAAATTTGTGGCGTTATTCCGAAGGTTCGTTATTCCGAAGATTGGTCAATCCGAAAATGAAATTCGGAACAACGAACCTTCGGAATAACGAATCTTAGGAATAAAGAGCCTTCGGAATATCGAACCTTCGGAATAACGAGCTGTTAACCGTACCACTATAACACGCAGTTAATATCACTCTAAGAAAAAGTGGTTCAATTTTGCACCTTTACCAGTGTCACACTGGGCGCACCTTTCGAAAACAAACAAACGAACAAACAAACAAACAAACTGTATGAATCTCTATAGGGTGCCTGTTATGTGTGTTTCTTTGAACACGTTTCGTCATCTTCAGGAATTTAGCAAGCATTGTTCTATAACCTCGTTAAGAATGCTGATAATCAACATTACTATGAAGGAAATCATAGACGCAAAACACCCTGGCGGTTGCACTGCATGTGGCCAAGAGTGGCGCCCTAAACTCACAGTGGCGAGACTAATCATACTTTCTCAAGAATATTGAAGTAGGTCAACGACTGCACGCCTCATCAAGCTGCATTAGGTCAGATTACGAGCCAACAGGTCCTTCGTGTGCGGCGCATCTCGTTAAGGCTCGTTATACACGGCTTTATTTTTGGCGCGGAGGTCAGACGACAGTTAATAAACATTGCTGCCTCCTATAAAGGATGTAGGCCTATAGCCGATGTTTGACCTCCTGTAACCTTTGATGTCTTCAAGAAAACGCTGTAACCGGACATTCGGAGACGCAATGTGACATGAATGGGCTGCATTCAGCGCACTAAATGGCGTGGTTTATTGTTAGTATCACTCAACTATTAAACGGCTGTGGATCATCATCGTAATTACGGTCGTGATTATATCGCAGTAAATGCAGCGCAGTCATAAGCAGACATGTTCGTATGTTTGGGTGCGCGCGGGGAAGGGGTGGGGTGGAGGTGAAAATGTTGGCTGACGGGGAGGTCAACAATTAAATCCTTTTCACCGGCATGCACTTTTGTGCACTCGGCTGGACAGAACTGAAGCTTTATTTGCCGCGTCTTCTTTTCCTAATTTCGTTTCACAATAATTATAGAACTAATTCTGCGCTATTAATATCTCCTTTCATATATTCCATCTGGCGGTACGAGCATAGATCACTTCAGCTGGAATACGTCTTGTTATCGACGTTCATGTTTTGCTCTGTAATGGCCATTTTCCAAGAGAAGAATGTATAAAGGCACATTGTCTCAGTCCTTTATATTTTACAAACAAAAACAACTACATAACATTATATGATAAAAAAAAGTGTCGAGCCCTGCTCAACGACAAAGATAATAATGACAACGATAACATCCACTTTGTAACAATTACTACTATATACTACTACTACTTATACTACTACTACTTTTACTACTACTACTACTTCAAAACATAACACAACAACAACAACAACAAAAATAACAACAAAAACAAAAAACAACAACAACAACAACAACAACAACAACAACAACAAAACTGACCTTTACCTGGCTGCCCGAAGGGGTTACTTTTCGTTATTGTTGTTGCTGATGTTTAACACCTTGTTGTTGTTATTGCTGCTGCTGCTGCTGCTGCTGTTGTGGGTGTTGGGGAGACGGAATGGCATCTGGGTAATACATGCAATCTTGTCGTGAGGGGAAAAAGTTACTTTGCTTTGATAATGAAATGTCAAATGTGGCGAATTTTTTTGTTGGTTTTCCATGTCCTCTAGCTCTTCGTGGGCGA
This sequence comes from Diadema antillarum, assembly GCF_040938485.1. Taxonomy (NCBI): domain Eukaryota; kingdom Metazoa; phylum Echinodermata; class Echinoidea; order Diadematoida; family Diadematidae; genus Diadema; species Diadema antillarum. The sequence goes on along the minus strand of NW_027271931.1, from coordinate 571,711 downwards.
GCAGGCGTAGGCCTAGTTGTGTTACAGTTTGAGAAAATGTTTTGCCATCAAGCCATAAAATCTTTGTTGTTTCGCAATGCAGAATTTGACAGGGAAGACATGGTGATGATGAAACCACAGGAAAAAAAAAACCATGATGATCTCTGCGATAATCTAAATCTAATGGAGGGTGGGAGTGTGGCAATGACGTCACCACCTCATTTACGTCACGGATTTTAAACAATCTAAATATTCAGTATAATCATGTGAATTTCTACAATCATGTGAAAATCGCCTAACTTCCCTATTCTTTATCTGATTTCGATGACACTTTTGATATTCACATACAACGCTGACATGGGAGTGAAGTTCAACGTTGATAATCCACATGGAAGTGAGGTTTCCCTTTAATGCTCAGGTGAACACCCCCTCTGACGCCAGACAGGAATAACGTTATAGTCCTGCCGACAAGGGCGTAATTATGCACCGTTCAAGGAGAATACAGCCTTATCACTGATTGCACGTTAATCATGCATGCGCAGGATATCTAGTTTTCATAAAAACAGAAGCATGTCAGGTTAAAAGTGCATTGCCAAACCATGTTCAAATTGGCTTGAATAGACAGAATCGAATTGAACAAACTGAATGTTGAAGGTCTCGTGAAAGTCGGACCTAGAAATGAGAAAGTTATTTCCATAACTTTCATAGAGTTTCACATTGATATCAGGAAACACTGATCAGCAGCAAATGATTATGATCTTTACAGCAGCAGAGAGCTATTAGTTTTCACGCGTGGTTGTGCAGAGGTCAACATCAGAAATCAGCGTAAACAGGCGAAGTTTTAGATTTTCTAATGTTTTTGTTTCAAATCTCATATCTGTCAACTTATTTCCACAAGATTTCACTCATTTTTTTTCAAAAGTCAAATCATACACGATGATGGTAAATCTTGCGCCATGTCTGCAAGCGTGGGAACTGTCAGTAGCCTATGAGCTCATCTCTTTTTTTTTTCGCGGTTTGTTTGTGGTTTTTGAGCGCTGACAGCAGACCAATGCGGAAATTCAGCCATGCTGGAATTATTCATAATATTTCCGCTACCCCTAATGATCGTTTCATGATAATTTGTGTAGATTCCTCGTTATCTGTAAATGTGGAATTCTTATATTGTGTCATCCAGTGTAATATAACACACCATCTGCCAAAATCACAAGTGAGCCACAAATTAGTCCTTAGTCACAACATAGTCACATATTAAGTAGTCCTTGACTTACAGAGAATATGGAGCTCCCCTCTGATGACTTAAAAAAAGAAGATCAATTATGATTTTTGCAAATCTTAGTAATTTCCAGCGCGTACTAACTATATCATGATCGTAAAGGACGAACTATAATTATCAGAGCTCTCACCTTGCATGTATAATTTTACATGTAGGCTTAAAGGTCTCACGAAATACAGCCCAAAGGCAATTCTGTAAACTAAATCAAAGATTAAACGTGTCTTCTGTCTACATGATATTGTATACTTGTTTCACGTACGTCAGCCGTTAATTTTTCACATTTTTACGTTGCAATAACCCTCGGGAGTTTGAAATGCATGTGCTTTCTGAAATCCACGCCAGAACAGTATAGTCCTACTAGTAATAATTCAAATAAAAAACATGTTCACCCTTCCTATGAATGGGGTAGGTTTAGTAGAGAAAATAAGCCTCATCAACCTCAATCATAGTAGTGCTTGTCAAGTTGGCAACTAATAATATTGTCGTACAGGAGAATATGTAATTTCGGAAGAGATGAGATCCATAGTAATTATACAGGTGTAAGACCGAGAACGATGATAGCCGAGTGTTGTGTCTGAGCGCGCATTTCGTCTGACGATGATTCACACCGCGCGCCAATTCTCAGACGATACTTCCGATTTTGCACCGGTCTGTCGATCTTAATGATCCCATATTTAGTAGCACTAATCAAGGCGGGAAGAGGGGTGAAGAGTAACCTGTCATCACGTGACGGCATGCCAACAGAAAGAATAAGCCTATATTTCAAGTCTGATTTCCAGACCCTTTGCCAACTTCAGCCTCCGCAGCGACGAAGTCGCCGCCCACGACGGAGACCGCCTTTGCAGCAGGCAAAGGCACCACCATCCAGCTCAACCTGCTACTTCTGTCGTCGTTAGAGGGCGTAAGTATTCTGGGAAACAAAATGCTGTACAGGCAGGTGGTCTGGAATCCAGACTAATAATATATCAATGGTGCAAAAGTTCACCCAATCCGTCTCAGTACTAACAAGTAAAACAACCCAATTTAGACAAACCTGAAGCAAACATTATATCGTAAGAATGAAGGCATGATGATATCCTGGAAGTGTATAGACATTGTCCGTGTAATCATGTCACACGAATGTCGTCACGTAAAGTTACAACGGAATAACCCCGTTGTAAGGAGGTCGCAAATAACAAAGTCCTACTGTACTGCAAAGTCATTTGCTTGTGCAAATAAGTGTATATTTCTTTAGATTGTTGATTTTTTAACCCTAATATAACAACCAACCTGATATATCGAGGTAATCACTGCATTTGCAAACCATGGCTAAAACGTAACGATAGGGTTTTACTTGGGACACAAGAGATTCCTGGTAATTTTCAGGATGATTCTAGTGAAAACAAACAAACAAACAAAAACAAAACAAGGCAAAACAAAAAACTGTGCTATATTATTATAGTCACTCAGTGATTTCACTTATATCATGATTTACTGCGTCATTGGATGAACCTGCGACATTATGCATCTACTCAGACTTAAGAGATTAAGGGCTGAAAAGCAATATCAAGTGGGACGACGTACACAGGAGGAGATCACAATGGTAGGTGATGATGACGATAATGGTGGTGCGATCGTGGTGATCGTTCACGCCCGCATGGATGGAATCAAGCGTCATATTTTAATGTTATTTTCTTATGCACCAGTTTGAGCCTACCTCAAATTATTAAAATACGCTTCAAAGAGAGCAGCTAATCATAATCTTGACAGCTTTAAATATAATACAAGATTGTTGTAAGAAAATACTCGTCTTTAAATCTTTGTGTGTGTGTGTGTGTGTGTGTGCGCGCGAAAATGTTTTTGTAATAATTGAGATTATTCACAGACTCAGGGACAGGCGCGCGCACACACACACACACACATGCACACAGACAGATGTGTGACTTGCTTAGATATTTGAAAGGTAAATCGACATTCCTCAGTGCGCCTGGGTCGGTGTTGTTAGCACATTATTTTTGAATTTTGAATAACAGTTAACAGCCATAGACAAATTCACGTTCATCACGTTCCTCATTTTAGATTGTAAGGGATAGGTTGCTCAAGAGTATCCGAAACACGTTTTAGTTGCCTAAGCTATACCACGAGATTCCAATTTCATTCCAATTTCAATTCCAAATTGTATGATAATTGTTTGGTAAAAAATGATTTCCTTTCCTAGAAGTAGTCATGTAATTATTTCAGCGTATAGATATAAATGAGAACCCAAGAGTCATAATCAAAACTAATTCCAAGCGGTTCGTGTTTCTGATAATGTAAAGTTAAAGGAGACCTCCAGATGATTTTCAGACTTTAACATTTAAACAACTATAAATTAATTGTACTGAGTACAGAGTTTTAGAATTTATAGTGATTGGGATGAAGAATAAAAATGTTTTCAAAATTTATAACAAATTGCAATGAACAAGGATGATGACAAGGCAGCCTCAACATAAGAATACATGACTTGGGGTTCGAGGAAGCAGGACAAAAGAAGAAGGCATGCATAGATTCTACACAGGTGAACTTGTTAAGCAAGCGGTATTGTAATGGTATTATACCACTACATTCTGAAATATATGAGGCTGCTATGTCATCGACACTTTTCAGTGCATTACAAATTTTAAGACTTTTCAGAGCATTGATTTCTCTGCTCAAGGACCACAATAAATTCCACAAATCTGTACATGGAGCTGTCGATTTATAACTACAGGATGTGAAATTATAAAAATCGTCTGGAATGTCCCTTTAACAAAGATGTAGGTTGCAGATGTTGAGCCGCAAAATTTGAACCATGAATTTTGAAAAGGGATGTCTTTAGAGCAATTACGTGCAGTTTAAATTCGGTTATTTCTCGAAAAGGCCTGGTGGATACTTGCATATTTTTTTTTTCTCAACGCTGAGCCACACCTCATGATATCGACCTCGCGACGACCCGGTAGTAATAACTGTCATTTGTCAATGTCGACTTTTAGCGCCTAGATGGCGTCCCAGCTGGCGAATCAGTGACAACAGCACACACCTCTTTTCTTCTTCTCCGTTTTCCCTTCTTCTTCTTCTTCTTCTTCTTCTTCTTCTTCTTCTTGGTCATCATAATTACCATCTTTTTCTCCAGCTTCTTGCTTTTTGCCAGTGTGCCTCCTAGATAACCTCTACATAAATTTTGATGACCGAAAGATTGCGATCTACCCTACCAATGGAGTAGACGAGTAGACACACCAATCTCCAACTGGCCCACTTTTTGTAGTCAAACTCTCTCCGAAAGAAATGGGACAATTAATTTCCCCCTTGAACATTATAGATTATTTATGATTTCGTTCGTTGACATCGAGTTTCTATACATTCAAAATTGAATTGGTTGGTAGGAGCTATAGGTTCAGTCACCATTTTCACGTAAAGGCCTACCATCATGATATTAGAAATTTTTTCGTTTGGCAAAACTCGTTTTGTGGAAATTCCATTTAGAAAACTATTTAATTGACACCAGAATTGCATATGGCAGTTGTTTTTATTTTAGGTCACGGTTCCCCCTTTCCTTGAATTTCCTTTCCTTTTCTCCGAGGATGTATAACGACTACGAGTCGTTCAAAGATTCCCAGTCACAACCCTCCTAAAAATTATGACGTCATAACTATTTGGGGAACTGTGGGAAGAAGGAGAATCTACATCAGATTGATATAATATGGCGAGTCTTTCAAGGCCCATCGCTACGCAAGACCCGGGAGGATACGTCGCAGATTTTAGGCCATACACTGGTTTAAAGGAAACCAAAGTCCAAAATGATATCAATGTATAGATTGAGTGAAAGCAGCAATATTAGTAGAACACGCATCAGTGATAATTTAAAGCAAAATCGGGCAGTCAAATCAAAAGTTATGATTTTTAAAGCTTCGCGTTGCCGTCATCGTCGGATAAGAAGACTACTATATAGTTCATGACGTAATTTTGAATAGAAAAAAAATAAGAGAATTCCACTTAATCTCAGTTTTCATGAAAAGTACTTATTCCATTATCATTTCATCTGTTTTCTGAAAGAGATAAGTTAAGTGCTCTTTCATTATGCCAGAAAAGTAAAAATATGTTGAATTTCTTTATGTTTCCTATAATCATATTTTTGTCCATATAGTGACGTCATGATGTGTAGTAGTGTCCTTATCCAGCAATGACGGCACCAAAACTGTAAAATTTCATAACTTTGGAATCGATCGTTCAGTTTTCCTAAAACTTTCACTGGTGTGTTCCTAATAACAATTATTGCTGCTTTCACTCAGTCCACATTTATGTTTGGGCTTTGGTTTCTTTTCAGTGGATATATATATAGGCTCACATCTCCCACGGACTTAATCATCTGCGGAGGATGAAATTCAATTTAATTTTTACAAGTATCAAAAGACACTCGACAGAAATATTGAAGGCGTGTAATCATGCTCTCCTTGATCATGGATATGAGAATAGATGTTAATTGCTTTCATTGAGTTTTGCACGCGGTCTATAACTGGCGTGAAAAAGCATCAAATGACGTGCATGTAAACGTCACAAACTCATTCAGTTCCGACTAAAGTTAAAGTAAATGTTTTGTGGCGTTTTTGTTTTACGTTTTTGATTAGTTTTTAGCCACAAGAGTCAATTGCCATACTCCTTTGCGAGTATGAGAAACACCGAAAAATGAAACTCCTAGCAACGACGGGGAAGTTTATAGTCGCTGACAGCTTTTGCCTCCTACTGCTTGATTTAAATGGAAACGAGTAGTCTTTCTCTCTTTTTTTTCGCAGTAGAATTTCAAGTGATAACTTGCATGAAATAAGAATTTATTGTTTGGTCATACGAAAAGATCGAGCTGTGGTCTTGTTTAGGTGACAAGAAAAATAACACCATATTATGGGGAATTTATGCTGCCCATTTTTTTACGAGAAACTGCGGTATTTTCTCCCCGATATCACGCACTGGTAGCGATCAAACGTAGATCGTTAAAGACCACGGGAGGACATTGGAGAAAGAAAAACAAGACAAAATGTACACACCAATAACTGACGATTTGGTCGATGAAATGGCACTTAAATATATCACCTTGACAAGTCGTATACAGAGAGTGACTCTTTTGGTGGCTAAGCGTGAGATACGGGGGAATTGACCCAAGCGCTTCGAATCATCGTCTCGATGCAATTCGACGTGTGCATCTCCGTAGCTTTTACATGTATGTCATTTCATTAAATTTATTTTCATATTTCTCAATGACAAATACATCAGATATTTGAAATGAATGAATGATGCATGGTATCCAGCTTGGAGGCACTATGATATGATAGACACGCTATAGAGATACAATGGAATTCCACCAACTTAAAAGCAAGCTTGCTATGCGTTGGTCCCAGTAGAACCCGAGTGTGAAGAACAAGATTAGGAACAAGGTTACAACTTAAGACCAAACTGCCCCATCGACTACAGAAAAAAGGACAATGATACTCGACAATGTGGCCAATTCATTCAAATATAATTATAGGAGAACAAAATAAGCCGCATGCAGCTTACAAATTGACAATTGTTGTGATAGCAATATTGAATGCGGTGTATATCTTGTATATAGTGCGACTGAAACATTCGACGTGTAGCTGAATATTGAAATTGTAAACTGCTCATCTTGTAAGAGTTGAGAGAATCATATTATGCGTTGTTTCCATCTGAAGGCAGGACTTGGCTTGGATAGTGGTTGCATGAAAGTGAAAAGGAAAAGAATACTTTTATGCCATTATAAAGCTTTCTGAAAATAGAAAGGGAAATGATTGCCCTATTTCTTTAATCTTCAGTCAGCAAACACTGGCGATCGGAATGTTTCCAGATATCTATGTCTTGAAGAAGTTATAAAGTAGATTGTTTGGAAAGTTGTGCTTCCTGCTAATGACGTAAAATAGTATGAATTAATTCCATGCGAGTTAAGCAGACACCCGAAGCTGCACATATTATATCATACCAGCACCACTTTCCTGAAATAATACGTCATTTTTCAAGGAATCTTCTTTCTCTGTCACAAAGTAAACATATACGCATAATCCAATAACATATAAACTTGCGGTCGTCAAAAGGAGCTACCAATCAATAAATCAAATTATGAATACATATTGCGCGCTGTCGACACTTGACGTTAGACACAAAATATAAACTAAGGTACAGAGAGTTAGAAGTGAACATGAAAATGGAAGATGGAAGGCATGTTTTTCCTTTATTGAGTCATGCCAGAAAGATTTTTTTTCTTCTTCTTCTTCTTAACATCAGTCAACGACCTTTAACAATGATTGAAAAACAAAATTAACCTCAACATGTCATAATAGCTCGGATGACAGCGCCGGCGCCACAGTATATATAAGATATCACAAAGTATTCAAGAGGCACATCTGCTCCAAATGAATCCTTACTGTCCATTGTCAGGTTTCATCAACGTTAAATGATTCCACCTGACGTAAATGATGACAGGGAGAACAGTATAGATCATTGCTTGAAGTTGCATGATTGTTTTGTTGAGAATGAATTGGATCTGCGCTATATAACTGTGACGGCGCAAACACGAATCAAGTCTTCCTCAAAAATAAGTATTTTCTTTTAAGGTAATGCCCACAGAATGCAAAAATCTAGGACAACTGCTAATCCTTTGATATCTCTCCTTCCTTCAGTGTGTTGCCACTCTGTCGAGGCGTTTGTTTGACTCACAAACTAAGGAGAAAATCTTAGATAATGAGTTTGATTTTAAGAAATAGAGGGAAAACAGCAAACAAGCAGAAGCGCGAAAGATTCACTAATATCCGAGAGGAAAAAGAAGTTATGGCATTATAAGTTTCACATGTTATTCGTTGACATCTTTCATGTGTTATTGTGGATCGGGTCATGTTTGATGAGGTTACCATGGCACATCCTCAAAAGCAGTATATTGACCTATACTCACGTGAAATCCTCAACAAATTCTCTTCTATGACAAGATCTGCACCCCTGTACGTTAGATAAATGTCGAGTTGTGTGAGTTAACAATGGTGACTTCCGGGGGTCAGAAGTGCTCAAGTAGATCAAAAAGAACGATTCTCAGTTTTATTCTTTGTCAGTGTAGCCGTATCAAAATCATCTGGGAAATTTTCGACATTATAATATAATCATTTCTTTCGTTCCTTTTATCTCTCCATGCTACAGGTAGGCATTGTTTGATATTGTCATCACGGCCGCATACACTTCCGTGCTTACGTCATAATGGTGATGTCTTTGTGACCGTCTATCCTCGAGAATGAGTCGACGCAGGATGACTCGTCGCGGATGAAATAATTCCTTCATCTCATTGTCTAATGGGCGATGAAAAAAAAACAACACCCAATAATAACTCAACATCAACATTCTGCATCCCGACCGTATTAATTGTCACCACCGTTCATGGAGAATCGCACGTAGCCTCATCATTACTACCCATGGCCAGCAGCCGAGCGAGGAAACACACACCCAAAGTAGCACTCGTTATTTTCCTCGGAAAATCCCTGTCTAGTCTGGGGTTTGGTTTACACTTAGCCATAGTTTCTGCCTGACATCCCCAGTGACAACTGTGTCCCGTATGCCGAGATGGAAGCTTTCGACCAAAAACTATGGAAATGTCAAAAATTAGTCTAAAATGTGATGGGGTTTGAACTTTCCATGCGACATCAAAAAGCGAAAACAAAAGGTGAATGTTGAATGTTCCACGGGATGTTCCACGAATGCTTTCTTTTATGTTGGTATCCACATTTTGCAATTTTCTGGGTGCGTGGGGGTTGTAGCCAAATAAGCCAGTTCCAGGTTCCACTTTGCGCATGGGCAGAAAAAATTAGGTCATTTGTACCAACAGATTGGGCGTGTTCGTTTTTTACTTTATCAAAACAAAAAACAAAATAATATGGGGGGGGGGGGAGTACATATCCATAACTATCCTCGCAAGCGTGATTTTACACACTATAATTATGATTATGAAGAAAATTTAGCCACATACAATGTACTATAAAGGCTATAGAAGTAGTAAAAATAATTTATGATGAGCTTGCTGTTCAAGACTAGAGAATTATGGGTGTTGTTGTAATATAGGGAAACAAAGACAAACGGACACAAACACATGGTAAACACACATAAACATAAACATACAAGTTGTTGGAGAGAAATTAGAGAGAAACAGAGAGAGAGAGAGAGAGAGAGAGAGAGAGAGAGAGAAAGGCAAAAGAGAGACAACTGATGAGAGAACACCTTTATAAAAGTGAATATCGACAATTCACTCCACCATGATAAAAAGAAGTAAGTGACAAATCGTTTGAATCAGAGTTATTAATGACATTATGGAATGGACCTGATAGCATAAATAGAGGTCATCCCTCGAGACCGACACCCAAGAGTCATACGGTCCACGAGACTGACATCAAAAAGTCATACAGCTCACGAGTTATTCGATTCACGAGTCATACAGCCCATGAGTTCGACACTACGCAGAAAGGTTCACGAGACTGACACTACGCAAAGAAAGCCCACGAGACCGATACTACGCAATAAAGGCTCATGAGGCCGGCATTATTAAACGCAAAAGAGGCTCATGAGACCGACACTAGGCAAAGAAGGCTCACGAGACTGACAGGGTGAACAGCGCCATCTACATGTCAATTTAGTATGCACCTGTACAGGGTGTTCCATGAAGGGGAAAATAACATACTGGCGGGTGCAATTTCGTCACACTATCGAGCGAGAGATTGTAATTAATTGAACAACAGCATTTACACATCAACGACATCAAGTATGTATTTCTACACGTGTGGATTTTATGGGGCAGTTCTGTTACGCTACGGGGAGCGACATTTTTTTTTTCAAATAGAATTTTACTCTTCATGGGACCCCCTCCCCCCCCCCCCCCTCCCTGGAAAAAAAGAATAAACAGATAGGACAAGAACGGTGTATGGTTTAATTTCAGATCTTTGATAATGCCATCGTGTTATTATTAATAGGCTTTCCCAATTTCTAGCTAGAAGATGGACAGGATGTAAGTTTTTTTTTCTCTTTTTCTTTCTCGCTTCCATAGTTACTATACGCCTTATTAGATATCCTATATACCCGCCTGTTGAAACGTTTTAGAGTTCAATTTGTAATTTTCTCTGTAGTTAAAATGTATGACATTCAATGGATGAAAATCCTTTATATCGCAGGGTTTCACCTCGATTTGTGGCTTGTGCTTGTGAAATTATTTTCCTAAAAACGATACATTTTTTCATGGATGCATCTTTTATTCCCCCGAATTCTTCATGCTACCTTAATAGTCGATTACGTTATTTTCTGTAAATTTATGCCAAATCAACACCTTCGCAGATGACTACGCCCCCTCCAGATCTTGTAGAGCAGGCGTGCACTGCAACGTTGACCATTTTGTAAAATGTTTCGTCGTAAACGTCATTTCACAGCTGCGTACTTTTGTAATTTGTTGATCTGAATGTCCACGTCATTTTATTTTTTTTTCTAAGTAAGTGTACATGTCTTTTGCGGAAAGGAAACGAGGGTTTTTTGGCATTTTTTGAATTAATGTGGAAAAATCTGAGGCACACTTTTACTGAATTTTATTTATTTTTTCACAAACAGACGCACACTAAAGCACAAATAAAGATCTTGACCATTTCAGGGGGTGACTAGGGAGGGCAACTGACGGGATAACACCCTAGCAACTCTTCTTTTCCATCTCTCAGAAGCCCTTTTTACACTTGTGTTTCTTAACCCCGTACTTTCTCTGACCCAGGACTTTCGTTAGTCCCGTACCACTTTTTTCAGCTTTTTACACTCGCCAATGAGTCCCGTACTAAGCTCTTGTCCGGGGCTAAGGAGAAAATTGACCTTTTTACACTCGTATTTCTTAGTCCGGTACTTTCCAAACCACATGCATATTCATGATTACGCTGTGCACCGTACACGTACACGACCGCACCGGCAGCACTTGATTATCTCGTTTCTGATTGGTCAGTGGGGGTCGGACTTCGTCTCCGTCGCTTAGCCCCGGATTATTTTTTCGTTCTGTTTACACTCGTTTGCTTGGCACCGCAATTGCGGGGTTAGCACCGCAATTGCGGTGCTAACCCCTGCTATTTTGCAGGGCCAGATAGTACGGGACTATCGGTGGGGCTAGCCCACTTTGGCAAAAACGAGTGTAAACAGGAAGTGGGCTAAGGAAAGCCCGGTACCAACGGTGGGGCTAAGCCCCCCCCCCCCCCCCCCCGCCTTACCCCCACCGTTGGTACGGGACTAAGCAAAAAATTGCAAGTGTAAAAAGCCCTATAGAATCTTCCTTATGCCTTACGGACACCATCTTATACAATTGATTGGTCTATAGGTGTTGCTGTTCATCCTGTCGGTCTCGTGGGCCTTTTTTTTTTTTTTGCCTAGTGTCGGTCTCGTGACCCTCTTTTGTGTAGTGTCGGTCTCGTTAGCTTTGTTCGCGTAGTGTCGGTCTCGTAAGCCTTTTAAGCGTAGTGTCGGTCTCGTAAGCCTTTTAAGCGTATAGACCGGGGGCCCAGAGCATTTATTCAGCTGAAAAGGGTCACACTTTTTGATGGTCTCATCATGTAAGGATGTGGCCAAGGGTCAATAAAATGAATTGCTGGCAAGTCACATCCTGTACCGTAAGCCTAGGGACCACAAAAAGGGACCCCGAAAAATGGATTTATTCAGCCGAAGGGGGTCACGGACAAAAGTTGTTGGATATTGTTCCTTTGGGTGTACTTATCATGAAAACAGCAATGCCAGCTATTTTATCCTGTACGAGGCCCCAGACAGTAGCCCCAAAGGGCCCCACAAATATGGTGTTATTCAACTGAAAAGGGTCACGGCTAATTTCTTTTGCAATGGAAGTAGTTCCCATCAGAGATATCCAAAACACCAATGCCAGCTATTTTATCCTGTACGGGGCCCTAGACAGTAGCCCCAAAGAGCCCCACCCCCCATAGGCCTACGTACAAACACACACAAACATTGATTTTATTCAGTTAAAAAATAGTCACGGCTAATTTCTTTTGCAATGGAAGTAGTATACCCATCAGAGACATACAAAACACCAAAGCCAGTTATTTTGTCCTGTACGGGGCCCCAGACATTAGTTCCAAAGTGCCCCCCCCCCCCCCCCAACACACATACTCGCACAATACTTTCATTCAGCTGAAAAAGGGTCACGGCTAATTTCTTTTGCAATGGAATTAGTACCCATCAGAGAAATCCAAAATACCAAAGCCATTTATTTTATCCTGCATGGGGCCCGAGACAGTAGCCCCAGACAGTAGCCCCAAAATGCCCCCTTACCCCTTCCCCCCCCCCCCCCCCACACACACACATTGATTTTATTCAGCTGAAAAGGGTCACGGCTACTTTCTTTGCAATCGGAAGTAGTACTCATCAGAGATATCCCGGAAAGCACTAAAGCCACTTATTTTATCCTGTACGGGGCCCCAGACAGTAGCCCCAAAGTGCCCCCTACACACACACACACACACACACACATATATATATATACATATATATATATATATATATATATATATATATATATATATATATATATATTGGTTTCATTCAGCCGAAAAAGGTCACGGCTAATTTCTTTTGCAATGGAAGTAGTATCCATCGGATATCAACATACCAAAGTCAGATATTTTATCCTGCACGGGGTCCCGTACAGTAGCTCCAAAGTGTTTTGCTTTATTCTCTTTATTGTTTGCATCTCTTCTTCTTAAATATGCGCTCCTTCGTCTTCATTTTCGCGACAACGACAACGCGTCCTCCTCATCATCATCAGTTTTGCTGTTCTGGCAAACATTTTCCAACGTATCGGCTGCGTTCGATTTTAGAGCGGCGAGAGTGGAAGACGTGCATAATTGAGTCTGGGAAAGCGTAAGAACAGCGTAGCTAAAGCGGCCAACAGCGTTATCGAAGCAGGAATGAAGCGTCGTAGGAACAGGCCTTGATTTTATACGAGAGTAGAGAACTTAGTGAGAGCGTCGTTAAAGCGGGAAGGTCGTGCTTTGATCAAGAAAGCGGCGCAGCAGCGGGACCATGTCGTCGGTGTCTAGTTTAAACTAGAATTATTTCCCGTTCTTGTGCCGCTGTTACTACGGTCAGAAAAACCTGGAATTGTTACGCTCATCCCGCGGTATTTACACTGTCACTGCTCTCTCCCCGTTTGAGCTACGATTCAAAATAGGTCAATCTTGATGGGGAGATGAGGAAGAAATTTTGAACCAGTTCAAAATTTCTTCCCGATCTGTAAAATTGCCAGATCCAACCCCATCACCCAAACGCTGCTGCTACGATGCTCCCGGTCCCCGTACACTTTTGCCGCTCTCTCCCGATCTGACAGATTGAATAGATCGGGATGCAGATCTTGATAGTGGAATTACATGTGGGGACACTTTAGGAACACTCCGTGGGGCCCCGTACAGCTATATAACTGGTTCCGGTGTTTTTGATACCTCCTTGAGTACTACTTCCATTGCAAAAGAAATTATAGCAGTGATTCTTTTCACTTAGAATAAAATAATACGGGAGCACTTTCCAGCTATACTGACTGGGGGCCCCTTAACTGGATGGTTTGTGTTTTACGTATCTCAGCTGTTAATTCCACTGCCAAGGAAAATAGGCATACATGACTCTTTTCACCTAAAAACAATTAATTCATATGGGGTGGGAATACCTTGGGGCTATACCTGTCAAGGGCCCTGCATCCGGGCCAATATCGCACCTCTTTTAATAGAATTCTTTAATGTTGAATTAAATTTAGCAAAAATTTCGCCTAGATGACATGGTAGTTCAATGTCATATTAATCTCTTCATTAAAATTTATTTTGAAACATTCACATTACCTCTAACCTTATTCTAAATAACACTTTTTCAACTGAAATCCATATATAAGACAAGTACCATTCCACTATCCGTTCATTCATAAATTCATGATGATATAGTCACGTGATTACATGCTGCGCTCGTTCATTCAAATTTAACATGTTCTGTAGTCAATTAAACAGATATGTTCATGCTTGGCCTCTTTCCTTATTTTCTTTCGTCGTAGTTATTGTTTTGTAAGCATCATAGCATTTCATGTTTTCGTATTCGTTTAAGAGACTTTGACACCATTTTTTTTTACGTGCTTTTTGAATCCAAAGAAGTAAGAAGCCACAAATTATCTGGCCGTTACGAGCGCTTTATTACGAGCGGTCTGCCAGTTCCAAGAAGTCAAGGTTATGATCCTCAAATGTTTTTTTTTTTTTAATTCTTTCTATGTCTTCTAGAGATATACGTCTGTATCTATTGTGCTGTCATGACTATAAAAATGAAGTTAATCTGCATTACTGGTATACACGTATAGGCCTATAATGACATGTATATGAAAGAGAAGGAGCGTTACCAGTCTGGTTACAGAACAACCAAATCCAGTTATACTAGATAAGAAATAATTATGATACATTTACTGCTTTATAACAGTAATTTATAGATGAAACGAAAACACACATAGAAAGACATGTTAAAATGATCTGAAACTAAGAAATAGCATGATTTGAATTTGAATGAACACGTTTGGAATTTGACTGTCTTTCGCGAAATTTAATGACTGAAATACTCTTTTCGGCAAGTCAAGGCGAATTTGAATGAACGTATAGGTACCAGCCAATTTGAATATCCATTTTACGAATTCGAACCTTCTATCAAATGAACCAACAAAAGTGCGAAATTGGCTGGGAAAACCCAACTTGCTTTGATGTTTTGGGTATCTATGATGTAAACTAAGGCCTAGACTTCGATTGTAAAAGAAAAACAACTATGACTCTTTTCAGCTAAATGATGTCATAATGATTATGTGGGGGAGGGGCACTTTATGGCTACTGTAACCTGGGCCCAGTACAAGATGAAATGACTGGCTTTCGTAATATGGTCATCTTGGTTGTGAACTATACAGAAGTATGCTTCCTTTGCAAATTTCTTGCGTGTTTTGCTACTGTAACCTATATGACCCCGTATACAGGATAAGATGACTTGCTTTATAGTGTTTGTGATATCTCTGTTCAGTAGGCCCTGATATTAACGTTACAAAAGAATTTGTAAGACCATTTTCAGCTGATTCACAGTACATGTATAATGGATGGGACACTGTGGAGCTACTGTCTGGGGCTCTGTGCAGGATGAAATAACTAGCCTTGGTGTGTTGAATATCTCTGATAGGTACTTCTTCCAGTGCAAAAGAAATTACCCGTGTTTGGGGCTATTATACTGTGCGGGGCCCCATACAGGATAAAATAACTGGCTTTGGTATTTTGGATATCTCAGATGGGTACTACTTCCATTGCAAAAGAAATTAGCCGTGACCCTTTTCAGCTGAATGAAACTAATGTGTGTGTGTGTGTGTGTGTGTGTGTGTGTGTGTGTGTGTGTGTGTGTGTGTGTGTATG
Source organism: Diadema antillarum (assembly GCF_040938485.1). Taxonomy (NCBI): domain Eukaryota; kingdom Metazoa; phylum Echinodermata; class Echinoidea; order Diadematoida; family Diadematidae; genus Diadema; species Diadema antillarum. The sequence goes on along the minus strand of NW_027271931.1, from coordinate 555,988 downwards.
TGGAGAGGGGGGGGGGCACTTTGGGGCTACTGATGATGACGATGATGAGGAGGACGCGTTGTCGTTGTCGCGAAAATGAAGACGAAGGAGCGCATATTTAAGAAGAAGAGATGCAAAAAATAAAGAGAATACAGCAAAACACTTTGGAGCTACTGTCTGGGGCCCCGTGCAGGATAAAATATCTGACTTTGGTATTTTGATATCCGATGGATACTACTTCCATTGCAAAAGAAATTAGCCGTGACCCTTTTCGGCTGAATGAAACCAATATGTGTGTGTGTGTGTGTGTGTGTGTGTGTGTGTGTGTGTGTGTGTGTGTGTGTGTGTGTGTGTATGTGTGTGTGTGTGTGTGTGTGTGTGTGTGTGTGTGCGTGTGTTTGTGTGTAGGGGGCACTTTGAGGCTACTGTCTGGGGCCCCGTACAGGATAAAATAACTGGCTTTAGTGCTTTGGATATCTCTGATGAGTATGCCTACTACTTCCAATTGCAAAAGAAAGTAGCCATGACCCTTTTCAGCTGAATAAAATCAATGTGTGTGTGTGGGGGGGGGGGGGGAGGGAGCAATTTGGGGCTACTGACTGGGGCCCCGTGCAGGATAAAATAGCTGGCTTTGGTATTTTGGCTATCTCTAATGGGTACTACTTCCATTGCAAAAGAAATTAGCCGTGACTCTTTTCAGCTGAATGGAGCTAATGTGTGTGTGTGTGTTTTGTTTTGTTTTTGTTTTGTTTTTTTTTGGGGGGGGGGGGGGCTCCTTTGGGGCTACTGTCCGGGGCCCCGTACTGGATAACATAACTGACTTTGGTGTTTTTGATATCTCTGATGGGTACTCCTTCCATTGCAAATGAAATTAGCCGTGACTCTTCTCAGCTGCACGAATAAAATCAATGCTTGTGCGTGTTTGTACGTATATGGCCTATGGGGGGGGGGGGGGGGGGAGATGGGGCACTTTGGGGCTACTGTCTGGGGCCCCGTACAGGATAAAGTAGCTGGTATTGGTGTTTTGGATATCTCTGATGGGAACTACTTCAATTGCAAAAGAAATTAGCCGTGACTCTTTTCAACTGAATAAAATCAATGTTTGTGTGTGTTTGTACGTAGGCCTATGGGGGTGGGGCCCTTTGGGGCTACTGTCTAGGGCCCCGTACAGGATAAAATAGCTGGCATTGGTGTTTTGGATATCTCTGATGGGAACTACTTCCATTGCAGAAGAAATTAGCTGTGACCATTTTCAGCTGAATAACACCATATTTGTGGGGCCCTTTGGGGCTACTGTCTGGGGCCCCGTACAGGATAAAATAGCTGGCATTGCTGTTTTCATGATAAGTACACCCAAAGGAACAATATCCAACAACTTTTGTCCGTGACCCCCTTCGGCTGAATAAATCCATTTTTCGGGGTCCCTTTTTGTGGTCCCTAGGCTTACGGTACAGGATGTGACTTGCCAGCAATTCATTTTATTGACCCTTGGACACATCCTTATATACTGAGACCATTAAAAAGTGTGACCCTTTTCAGCTGAATAAATCTTCTGGGCCCCCGGTCTAGTAGTGTCGGTCTCGTGGGCTTTGTTTTCGTAGTGTGTCGGTCTCGTGAGCCTTTTGTGGGTAGTGTCGAACTCATGGGCTGTATAACTGGGGGTTTATTTTACTTGATGTCGAACTCGTGGACTTTATTTACTTAGTGTCGAACTTGTGGGCTGTATAACTGGTGTGCTGAATGACTTGTGAGCTGTACACTCTAAGAAAAAAAGGTTCTCAAATGGTTCTCGTCGGCTCCAAAATGGTTCTCATCAGATGGTTCTCGCAAAATGGTTCCGATGAGCACCTATAAATGGTTCCCAATCGAAATGGTTCCGTTCGTCACCATTTGCTAGTATGCGACCCAGTCCCCGAGTGTTATTTGTGGTACTCCTGCAGGTCAAACAATATCTTTAGGTCCACTTTCATTTTACCCCTTGCTGTATATTCGAATGCCAGATGTAAGAATCACCAAAACTGTGGTATTGGTACAAATATTGTATGTCTTTCTACTGCTGTGATAATAAAAAGTACATATTGTTTTTATCGTAGACTAATGACTTCTCTTGGCTGCGTGCCAACTGACAGCTGCCACCATCCAATTTTAGCGCTCGATCAGATATGCGTACGCGTAAACGTACACATACTAGTACTGGGGTGGTATTCTGAACACCGTTTTATCTCTGTTGTAACTTGTGTTGTAACTTGTGTTGTAAGTCTGTGAGTTACAACACCGCTAAAACAGTTGTAAATCGGTATTCTGAAAACTGTTTTAACGGTGTTGTAAGTCATGATAACCACGCCCATCGCAGTAATCATATCCAATAGGAAATATTGTTAGAAGTAGCATCTAAGACATTTCAACCAATAAGATTGCTCCCTTGGGCAAATGCGCCTTGCTTAACTCTGCGCGTTTTAACAAGCGCTCATTCTTTGGCGTGCGCACAAATAGGACAATAGTATGCGCAGGTAAAGAGAGCCAGAAATAGAATAAAGTTACAACAGAAGCTTGATCATTATGCCTTCTTACCGGTTTTGACGTATAGTTGGTGCGGTAGGGGATTCGCAAAGCTATCTCAGATTGAGTCTTTTTATTTGAAATTTTGTTGAAAAATAAGAAGATATCTGGCGTTCATAAGAGGAACCCAAATTTCATGGTTTATGGGGAACTAGACGCTTCTAAATTAAGTTAAGCCCTTGCAATGCCATGTTATTATTATCATTATTATTATTGTTGTTGTCACTATCTTCACAAGATATCTCTTGGAGATCATTATCACGTAAAGTTCCATCATGGAACCTTAGACTTCTAATACTTTTCTCAGAATTCGCGCCATCTCTAGCAATAAATATTTTTGAAACACCCAAAGGTACTGATAATGAATTCCTATTGGTGAAGATAATGAAATCATATTAAAAAAAAAAATCTGATATTTCGAAAGATATTTTTGAAATGAATAGTGCTTAAAACAAGATACTGCCGACAGTGCCGGTAACCTTTCTGTTCATGTGTTTGTGTTTTTATCTATGTGCATAATTATGCTACGCGTATGTACTTGCAATGTTACTGTTACCAAATTTGTATTGTGGAATGAGTTTACATTTTGTCAAACTGCTATATCATTTGCCCTTCTGTACATACATTGTTTTTATTTTTTGTATATCTTTTTTATTTTGAACTCGCATACCACAATATTCAGTTGATGAATAATCTCACTATCTAACATCAGTTAAAACGAAAGTTACAACGGAGTTATAACACCCTCCACCCTGTTTTATCTCAGAAGCATAAATTTGCACGGGGCATGACTTCAACAGAAGATAAACAGAAGATAAAACAGTTTTCAGAATACCGTGTAATCTAATGGGTGTTCAGGTTTGCGCCCACTGTTACGCGCGTGCGCATACCCTAAGACAATGGTATGCGCAGGCAAAGAGTGCGCAAGATAATTCACTAGTTACAACAGAAGTTACAACAGAAGTTACAACAGAGATAAAACGGTGTTCAGAATACCGATTTGTTACAACAGACTTACAACAGAGATAAAACGGTCTCAGAATACCACCCCAGGGGTGGTATTCTGAACACCGTTTTATCTCTGTTGTAACTTCTGTTGTAACTTCTGTTGTAAGTCGGTGAGTTACAACACCGCTAAAACAGTCGTAAATCGGTATTCTGAGAACTGTTTTAACGGTGTTGTAAGTCGTGAAAGCCACGCCCACCCAAATAATCATATCCAATAAGAAATATTGTTACAACTAGTATGTAAGGCATTTTAACCAATAAGATTGCTCCCTTAGGCAATTGCGCCTTGCTTAACTCTGCGCGTTTTAACAAGCGCTCATTCTCTGGCGTGCGCACAAATAGGACAATGGCATGCGCAGGTAAAGAGAGTCAGAGATAAAATAAAGTTGCAACAGCTACAGAAGCTTGATCATCTATGCCTTCTTCACAGTTTTGACGTAAAGATGGTGCGGTAGGGGATTCGAAAAGCTATCTCAAATGAGTCTTCATATTTGAAATTTTGTTTAAACAATAAAATATTTGGCGTTCATCAGAGGAATCCAAATTCCATGGTTTACGGGGGAACTAGACGTTTTTAGGTCAAAATAGACCCAGCGGCCTTGCAATGCCATGTTATTTATAATAATAGTATTATTGTTATCATTGTAATTACTGTTATTACTCTTATTATTATTATTATTATTATTATCATTATTATTATTATTACAGGATTGTCCCTGAGAGGCATGGGAAATTATCACGCTTGTTGTGTTTTGCTAACTACTTATTGCTTATCTTCACTCACGGCATTCCGAAGATTAATTGACTTCTTGATATTTGGGAAAATTTTGATATCAAGCATAATGTCCCAATTGAAAATTCTCGTAACACAAGCACTTAAGAAAAAAATTTTAAACACCCAAAGCTACTGAAAATAAATTCTTATTGGTCAAGATAGCGAAATCATGTTAAAAAATGTTTGATATTTTGAAAGATGAATAATCATAAAGGGTACCATAAATAGAGTTAAATTGTTTTTTTTATATTTATTATATAACAATTAAGTATAATTGAGAGGGAACTTTCTATAAGAAGGTTTTTGGCATGGTATAGGAAGTTTTGTATGTCTTTTTCTTCGTTTGTTTTGTTTGTTTTTTAGTGGTTAAAACAAACTGCCGGCGGTGCCGATGACCCTTCTGTTAATGTGTTTGTGTTTTTGCCTATGTGCATAATATTTATACTACGCGTATGTTCTTGCAATGTTACTGTTACCAAATTTTGTATTGTGGAATGAGTTTACATTTTGTCAAACTGCTATATTTTGCCTTTCTGTACATACATTGATTTTATTTTTTGTATATCTTTTTTATTTTGAACTCGCATACCACAATATTGAGTTAATGAATTATCTCACTATCTAACATTAGTTAAAGCGAAAGTTACAACGGAGTTAAAACACCTTCCACCCTATTTTATCTCAGAAGCATAAATTTGCACGGGGCATGACTTACAACAGAAGATAAAACAGTTTTCAGAATACCGTGTAATCTAATGGGTGTTCAGGTTTGCGCCCACTGTTACGCGCGTGCGCATGCTTTAAGACAATGGTATGCGCGGGCAAAGAGTGCGCAAGATAAAACACAAGTTACAACAGAAGTTACAACAGAAGTTACAACAGAAGTTACAACAGAGATAAAACGGTGTTCAGAATACCGATTTGTTACAACAGACTTACAACAGAGATAAAACGGTCTCAGAATACCACCCCAGGTTTGCGCCCACTGTTACGCGCGTGCGCATACCCTAAGACAATGGTATGCGCAGGCAAAGAGTGCGCAAGATAAAACACAAGTTACAACAGAAGTTACAACAGAGATAAAACGGTGTTCAGAATACCGATTTGTTACAACAGACTTACAACAGAGATAAAACGGTCTCAGAATACCGCCCCTGCACTGTAGGACTATTGACCGATTCGGGTTCGTTGAGGGCAGCAGACATTTTACGGCACAGGGCGCAGCCATAGTGGGTGTATCGGTGTGTATCAGCCGACCCCCCCTGCTCTCCCCCACCCCCGGGCAACATGTTTATCACGCACTTGTAACAAAGGTTCGCGCACTAGCAAGCATTCGCGCACTCAGTACGACACGCCCATTGGCTAAAGCAGTTTTTCATTCTGCGCGCGTGCTAATGTAGGGAGAGGGGTGGGGGAGTGCGGAGGGGGGGGGGGGGGGGGTCGGCTGATACACCCAGTATGGCGCTGCCCATGCCAAAAATACACATAGCGCGTCACAGAATCGGTCAATATAGCCGCGGCTATATGTAGCCCTGTAGCTGTGCTGCCTGCCTGCGCGTATGCAAACCTACTACCACATAGCGGCAGAGTGCCAATGCAATACCCATGCATGCAGCGACAGCAGCAGACTTATAACACATCAACACCCATGCATGCAGCGACAGCAGCAGACTTATTATACACATCAACACCCATAACGAACGGCACCCGGTAACGTTAGACATTAATTTTGACAAAGTGGACTGGAAACGTGTCACTGTCAACTCCATTTTCGCCATGCAGTCATCACAATTTAGGAGAAGAGGTAAGATTGTTAGTTTTAATGTGGTTTTATCTCATTTTTAGATGACATTCGTTGGTACAAAATCAAGTTAGAATGTTACGTGCTACTGTTAGATTCATCACTCAGTTTTCGTTTTCAGTCAGTGATTAACCTTTAACGGTTAGCTAGGTCCTAATGTTAGATCTCATCGAAGCTGCTATTTTGTGTAATGTTTACCAGGTACAGTAGATCCAGATCTAACAATAACATGTTAGGCCTGACACTTTACAATTAGAAATTTGGCATAGCAATGGCTCATGGGCTAGCCCGAACAGACGCCGTGCGAGGCCGGAGCATGGCTGTACGTTTTTACAGCGACTGGGCCGGGCTAAGTTACTAATAGCTAGGTATGCATGTATAAACGTTTTGACATTTCTATGCCTATTAGTATTAAAAATAGAGTCTACTAACTCCGAAACATAGCCCAAACGCCGAACGCAAAGATAACTGTACAAGGAGCGCCCCGGGGTAATATACCCGTCTACATGCAATAAGGAAATTTGTTCTAGAACCTCTATAACTTTAAGTTATAACTGTCAGTGTTAACGTTAGAGCCAATAGAGGTCTGTGTTAACGTTAGAGCCAATAATAGAGGTCTGTCTACAGCCCAGTGGGCAGTAGGCCTAACTGTTGTAGGTCAAAATCTCTTCAGTATGTTTTCAGGCTTGTTCTAAGTGAGGAGTCGCGTCATGTAATGCCGTGTTCTGTTTATCGAATTATAGCAAATAATGGCATTGTTTTATTAACGCGGTGTAGGTCTATTGTATCTTTCAATTCATATATCAGGGAAGTGGACACACCAACATGCACAGAAACCAGGGAACAAGTAACTCTGGCCGGGACGATGAAGCAGTACATGTACGTACGTGTTTGGGTCGCTGGTGCGGTTAGGGAAAAAGGTAGACTCTACATTGATCAGAGAGACAGTCCGTGACAGACCGTTGACAACATCGGCCAGAACCGTAGGCTTAACACTAGCCAAGAATGAGCTGGGCGACCACAAGAATTCATCGATCAGAATAACGAGCCCGGGATAGCCCATTTGCAGCATCAGCCAGAACCCTGGGCTAGTCGAGAATGAGCTGTGTGGCTTAAGACGATACATCGATCAGAATGACAGCCTGTGATAGCCCGTTGACAGCATCAAACAGAACCGATGGGCTAGTCAAGAATGAGCTGGGTGACCAAAAGAATACATCGATCAGAATGACAATTTTAGCCCGATAGCCCGTTGACAGCATCGACCAGAAACCTACGCTAGCCAAGAATGAGCTGAGTCAAAGAAAAAACACTGATGCTGCCAGAGAAAACCTTTGAGAAATTATGTAGATAGGGTAGGTAAGTCCGTTTGCATTTACTTATAGTGTATTTTATAGCTGCTCTTTCAAAATCTGCCGTCAACCAAATACTGAGTATTCATGTCAGGCGACTTTTTGTTGGTTTGTGTGATGGAGGGTCACATATATATGTTTTGTTATGATCCCAATACAGTATTTGCAACTTACAATGTACCAGTGATAATGTTTCACTATAATTTGCATTTAACAGCTTTGAATCAACTGTATTGGGGGGGGGGGGGGAGGGGGGTAGACGTAATGAGATCAGATCAGACCAGATGCCAATCTGAGAAGTGGAGTCATTTCTAAACTTTAAAAGCACAAATGGAAAATGCTCTTTATACTTCTCCAGTCATTGTGTGGTCGATTTCTGCACACTTTTACAGTTTGCACCTAGACTGGTAAAACTTTATTGCATTTATACCCACGCAGGAATTACGTATTGTGTAGAGAATTGGAGATTATGTAATTTATTTCAAAGCACTGATGCACCTCTTGTCCCCAGTTTATATTGCTTTTGCAGAAATACAAAATGTACATGTACGTGTTGGTGGTGTTTAAAAGACTGTTGGCAAATTTGGTGAACAAAATGACAAATACTAACAACATATTATTGTCATAGGCAGGTTATAGGACAGCAAATTCAAACCTCAGCTTTAGGCCTGCATTGTATATAGTTTACTCTAATGAATCTGTTGCTCTGCTTTTAAAAAAAGTGTAAATGAAGGGTTTGTTCGCAAAAACCGATAAGTCCATATTTGCCAAATGTAGGTATTTGCGATTAAAGGTCAAGAAAAATAAAGAGAACAATAAGAACATTTTTTGCTTCTTTTGACCATAACTTCAAAAATGTACCTTTATATGTAGTAACCAATATATAATTTAAAAGGTATTATTTTGTACTTTATGACAGAGACCGTACTTCAAAATCTTCAAAAATGGACTTATCGGTTTTTGCTATCAAACTCTTCAAATTTTTATCGAATCCCAATAATATATATTTTAGATCATGGTTGAGGAATTTTGTTCATTCATGCTTGTGAAACTGTGTGGGTGTGGTATCCTAGCTCTTTTCCCCTTGGGATTCTTATTATCCTTCCCATTATAAAACAGTGTGTTCTTTTCTTTTCTTTTTTTTATGTGTGTGTGTTTCCATAGGACATGCTGTAAATTGTCAGAAGTCATGATTAACCTGAATTGATACTCTTCTTGTATTTGCAGTTGTATAGATGTGTCTATGGTGCTTTCAAATTGCAGAACAACAACAACAAAAAAGGTCACTCGTATACAAACACAGATAAGTTAATTCAAGTACTCGATGTTATGAATGTGAAGTGAAGTGAAGTGAAGAAGTGTAAAGCTTATCCTATCCCAAGTATCATACCAGCAATATAATGTATGTTTTCTGTGACAATACCAAAGGTCCTGTTTAATGGAATTGTTTTCCTGCCCTTTGTAGTTGCTTTTAGGACAAATATGCGTTAAAAGAAAAAAAACAACAACAACACCGAACAAACTAGCAAATATGTGGAAAAAGTTCCTCATACTACTTAAGCAGGTAATGTACTTGCTTCACAATTACTGTATCTCATCCATGCAGGAATTATTTCACAGTGAATTAGAAATTTTGTTATGTATTTTAAAAGCCTGTTGCACCTCTTGCTATTTCATATCATCTGTACAGAGATGTGTGATGGTGTTTCAAGAACTGCTCGGTACACAAATGACAAATATTGTGGAAAAAATTAGTGGACAAATGAAAATATTTTGTTAAGAATATTTGACAGATTATAACATGACAAACGCAAACCTCACCTTTAGATTGTAAAAGTGAAGGTGAATAAATACATTTCTGCGAATTTGTGAAAGACCAAATTTCTATGGTTTTCAGTTATTGTAAATGTTTCATGAAAAAATATTGGTGAATGTCATGTACATGTATTAATGCTTGTGAAACTTTGTGTGCATGGGTGTGTTATCCTTGCTCTTTTTTTTTCCAGTGTCAATGATTATGTATGATATGCTGATGTATTGCTAATATACATGTTTTGAACGTATGTTTGACTGATGAGATGAAATTCAGATGAATTCATTTCATTTCAAATGAGTTTGTGATGCACATTTTCAATGCAGATAGGTATATGTACAATTGTACCTTTAAGAATGGTGCCAGTGAAGCACCTTACCAGCACTGCATGTGAAACACACCAAAAATACACAGAGATCAATTCACATACTACATTCTAAGAAAAAAAAGGGTTCTTTTGAGCACCATAAATGGTTCTCAGCACTGTCACAATAGCGACACCTTTTTTGGAGCCTGTGAGAACCTTTTTTAAATGGTGCCTGTCAGCACCTTTTAACATTGGTGCCCATTAGAACCTTTTCCAATAAAATGGTTCCCATGAGCACCTTTTGAAAAGAGTCAAAAAGGTGCCCATCTTTAGTCAAAAAGGTGCCCATGGGCACCTTTTAAATGGTACTCACGAGCACCATTTCATCGGGAAAAAGGTTCTAATGGGCACCTTTTGCAAAAGGTGCCGACAAGCACCATTTAGAAAAGGTTCTCACGAGCACCTAAAAGGGTGTCGCTATTGTGACAGTGCTGAGAACCATTTAATGGTGCTCAAAAGAACCTTTTTTTCTAAGAGTGTATGACTCGTGGGCTGTATGGCTTGTGGGCTGTATGACTCGTGGGCTGTAAGATTTGTGGGATTTTGGTCTCGTGACGTGCACCCCGTAAATACTATACAGCTGAATTGATACTTGGATACCAGCTTTTGAGCATGCAGAAACATCAACCGTCTTCAGAGAGCTCAAAAGGTATATAGCATTTTACTATTAAATGTCAAGTGTAATCGACAGTTACATTTTTACCCTGTGTGAGAAATATCACTTTTGTCACATTCTTCCTTTTGCCAGAGTAGGGCAAAAAAAAAAAAAAATCGGAAGTCTCCAACCATTTTATTGTGCACGCATGGCTCGTTTTAATAGGCCGCGTAGGGGCGTTTCTCTTCTCAAGTCCTCATCCTCATCTATATTTTCTATTTTATTTTTCTTTCATCTTACAACTTGATCTGTTACATATTCAGTGAGACTTTGCATTTTAAATATTTGATGACCTGTCATGCATAGAGGTATGGAAAATGTATCAAAATCAATTGATTTGTTTGTTAATGTTATTTTGTGTTATATATCATGAAGTCCATATGAATGCATCATTTTTTTCTTTTTGTATGAAGGACTGATATTGAAGTCCGAAGTCTGAAGGCATTGAATAATGACAATTGTAAGGGGAAGGTGGGGGGGGGGGGGGGGGGGGTAGGTGAAGTGGCAATGCTTTCCTGATTGCCCTACCAAGCTGTAATAGTAATAGCGTTTAAGTTTGTATTTTTGTTTTGGAGTATTTGTGGTTGACTTCAGTGTAGGCTATTTATTTTTATTGTTTGTACTTTGTTTTGATGTTCATTACATTTTCATCTGTACATAATGTGAGCAGGGCCCCTTGGTAGAACAGTCAACCAACTGAAAGGGCTACCCTGCTAAAAGAATATTGAAATGAATAAAATAAATAGATAAATAAAGAAATAAATCATGGTTATGGATCATAGTTGTTACATTTTACTAGGATTCTTTCGAGTAAGTTGTGAAAGCTATACACAATATTGTGTTGTACACGTATTAATCTTGGTTTGGTGTAATCATGGAGCTAGTTAGTTCCATGGTACCATCAAGTACAGCATAAAGCATTGGATTTCGTTAACACTATGATGCTGTCAAGTAGCCTATTACTGAGTAATAAATTGCCAAGAAAGCACTATTACTAGTGTATAGCTCAACTGCTCTGATTTCATACCTTTATCAGGAAAGTAAGCATTAGATTAGACTGAACTTTGGGGAAACAACAAGAACGATATCCTTATTTGGTGCGCGGAAGTGTCAGCGATGTATTACCACCACAACCACCAACCACAACAAGAATAATAAAATCAGAACAATGCTTAATTGGGTGGTCAACACCCTGGGGATCAAACGGACACCAAAACTTTCGGAAAGTCCGGACTTTATTGTTTTTCAGTGACTTTGAATCTTTCCTTTCTTCCGTTCTGTTACACTAAGCATTACCCTCAACATGACCCCTGTCATACCTATTTTTTTAATACTTTTTTTTCTTTTTCTAATTTGTGTATGTGTTTATTTTGCCAAGAGGTATTTTCATGCCTCTTCACTGGTCCGAACATCCCCATTTAACGGCAAACTAGACAAGCTGAACCGGAGCACCGTCACTGCTGCCGGTTTTTATGCGCGCACACTCTGCTATTAAGTTCCTTCCGATATCCGTCCGCCCTGGAGCGTGCCAAAAGTTTTATTCATCCGACCAAAAACCTCTGGTTGCTTAAAAGTTTGGATGTAACTATGGCAACTTAAACTGCGTTTTGCTTTGTTTTTATAGTTTTTTTCTTTCTGGAGGGGGGGGGGGGATGATGGAGTTTTGAGGGGCTGTTTCTGTTTTGAAAGGAACCCTTTCCTCATAGCAACCGTAGAAGGTCACATCATAATTTTACGTTTTGTGACCAAAAACCCCATGGATAATAAAAAAAGAAAAATACGGACGAAACCTAAACAAACCCACATAATTTCTTGTCAATACTCCTGTGAATTCACGCACCCTGCAGGCCTACTAAAATTCGTGTTTAGCTCTGTAATTATCACCGACGACCTGTTTGTGTACCTAGCGGCTGTGACCATGGCAAGACAGCATGGTACCCGAGCGGGTTCAACAGGGTGCATTGTCAATGAGAGGGTACGGTAATCAATTCATCTGGATAAAAGTCGCCACACGATTATCATCTGCTTTCACTTTGCCATTTACTCATGTCATTTCAAAAAAAGAAAAGAGACTTAACATTATACACGGGTACTCATTATCAGTCTGCACCGGCATGGCATTCACAACATCAATCTGTCCTAATCGCGAAGACTGGTCATCGAACTTAGAATGATTAACAAAGTGTTTTGCCGAATTTATCTGACGTATATAGGCCTACTTGTCTTGACGGAATGTTTATGTTTATTTCTTTCTCATTCCGTCTGTTCGTACAGATAAATAGATCTGAAGAAAGCTTTTCCATGAAAGTCTACCTCCTGTGATATCTTTTGTCACCATATATCACATATACATGTACATAATATGCATATGATTTACATTTATGAATATGAAGTATGCGATATATAATAGCTTTACCCATTTTCAATCATATCATATAGGCCCCTTATAATATCTTTACAGTTTCCTTATATGTTTGAATTTAATATTATACATGTATATATATATATATATATATGTGTGTGTGTGTGTGTGTGTTTGTGTGTATAATATGTTTATGTCTATGATCAAAGTAAACAAAGGGAAAATACAATTATGTTTTCTTCATTTTGTTACCCATTGTCAAATGTTTTTGGCTAACGTTTTAGCAATTGTTACAAATATATTCTGTTTATACATTGTATATATTTTTCTGTTTATTTGATGGAAATTAAAATGAATTTGAACTTTGAACTTTGATTTAAATATATATATATATATATATACATATATATATATATACAAACACATACACACGCACACACACAATCCATCCAGAGTATATGGCACGTACCTTTGTAGCAACTTCACAATAGCCTATTTTCGAAGGGAAATGAAAGAGATCGATAAAATCATCTTTATGAGAGTTGATGAGTCAACTCTCCCGCAATCACCCGACATTGGGACAGAGATCTCTTCCGTTCATTTCAATCGCAGCGATTGATATCAACAGCAATAACGACAACAAGCGTTCTTTTGTTGTGACTGCGAATAATACCATGTTGTGAATTCCAGAAACGACGCTGGACTGTAAAATACTAGTGGATGGTGTATATTTCAAAATGTTGCACATACTTTGGCGATGCGTCCTGCCTTTACAGATGACTCATGGGCGACGCATTTCTGACACATTAGATCGTTATGTTGTATTGTTGTCTATTTTGACACTTTTTGGGCAAAGTTCTAGACATTATTGTCATCTGCCCTCGAATGTTGCCAGAATTTACTCGCTTTCACGCGAAGGGGAATATTGCCCAAAATTATCACATTCTTACGGTATGTGTGTAGGCCTATAACAATGTGTGTGTGGGGGGGGGGGGGGATGGGTGGATATCAATACAACGTTTTGTACTTTAAAAGGCCCACTCAGAGCATTGAACAAGTTACTTGCGAGATATCTAGCAGACATCCAATATATACTACTGATGAATCTATGGAGGTCATTACCAGCTGATTACCTACTCCAAAACTTTCCTTGATCCTTTCTTACTTAAACTCATTTACGTATCAAAATTCTTAACATATATGCGAGGGTAACTAATCCCAAACATGAAAGAAGTGGAATTCAATGTATAGCAAGAGGGATTGTTAGAGAAGAATGTTCCACATTTGTTTCCCTTTTTTGTCTATTTATTATGTTTCCTCGTGTTGATTTCTTTTGCAATGTTTTGTATTATTCATTTTAGTCGATAAATTTCTGTTTAAAGAGTCACTGACGAGCATTATCTTGCGTCCTGAATCGAAAACGATAATTATGACGCAAGTGATATTCCACGATGAACGATCTAGCATGCATGGTGTGTGCTGTTCATAAAACATTCTTGTTTTGTTTCTTTGTTTGTTTGGATTTAGGGGAAGTGATTTTGCGAAATGTTTGCCGAAAGTAGACAGTGAATGCGAATCTACTCTGGTATGAAACATGGCCTCAGCCCACGAATCGCAACCATAAAAGGCATTGTCTACTATTTGCGAATGAAAAAAAAAACCAACACAACAAAACAGGCTTAAATAGTGCTTCAATAGTTCTGAAATGTGAGTTAGGGCTAGAAACAACCAATGTAAAAATGGTTAATCAGTATAATCAATGTGAAGTGTTGTTAAATATACAAAATGTGAACAACAGTTAGAATAAGTTTCTAGAATAAACCGTCTACATTTATGGTTTATTGAGAAAAGTAGTGATATCTCCTTATATTTTGTGAAATTTTTATATGGTAGGATGTTTTTGTGATACAACTGACCTACACATAAATGCATAAAATGTGATAACTCAGACATTTTTTTAAATCACTGCTGCCAATGGCAAATAGTACCTTTAAAGTCTGTCGTGTGATGGACAGGTTGATATCCAGGTTATCCATCAGGTTGGTCACGAGTTCCAGGTTCCTGCACTTTCGCTCCCCAACCGACATTGAGTTCTTGGATTACCAGTAATGAACTCAGGAAAAGAAAAAAAAAGAATGTATACATAATGTGTGAGTGTTTTTAGTGTTTGCATGTGAATGCACGCATTGGCAGATGTCCAATGTTTAGCCCTTGTTGCCACCTGTTTCACGCTGTTATAATCATGTGAATTTACAATACAGATTAAAAACTAAAACAGTGTTCGTATTAGGTAAAACCAATCGTATTCAATAAACACGTCTTGCAGGAAACTCAATTTAGATCAGTGGAGTCACACATTATATTGGCGTGAATATGGCAATGTTAACTTTGGTATAATCAAATTTATAAAATGTTTATAATCTACAGATTATCATTTTGATAATGACAATGCTTCAACATTGTTCTCTTGTCCGAAGTTTCGATATTAACCATGGTTTAGCTTTGATCTTTGTTTAACCTAAAAGCAAACGCCATCTTTTGGGTCATTAGCCAGCTATTTGCCTAGCCTCATGGAGCTGTTAGACTTGTCCAACGTGTCCAACTTGGAGATCAAAAATCGTTTGAATGTTAAACGATGAAGAATAATTAAGAGAGAATAGATTGAAGCACTTATGGAAAATGATAATTAGAATGACTCTGCAGAAAAAACATTATATATCAGGGAGGTGGGGATGGTATCACAAAGTCCTTATCATCACATGATGGTCGTTGTTGGCGTCCAGACTCCCCCCCCCCCCCCCCCCCCCCGCGATGGTCAACGACCGGTCAACGCGCTGGCTGGACAGTATCCGGATCTCAGGGTCACGTGATCGGTAGTTCGGACGCAGACAAGGTGCGGATGCTCTTTGTTTTCTTTCTGCTAAAAATAATCGACAGGAACGCCCGGCGAGCGAATGATTGGAGGAATCTCGGAAAATGTATTTAAATATAAAAGGAATGATAGAACAAGAACAAGAAAAAAACAACAACATCCTTTTCTTCCGTTGTCCACTTGAATATGATCTTTGATTGAAAGAATATTACAGTTTCTTTAGCATCGTTAAGGATGGGTAAATTGGCCACCTATACTGTCAAGTTACTTATCTATCTTACGAACTATTATGGATACATAATGTAATCGTTTATAGGCATGTATAAATGAATGGAGAAAGGGGATTGATACAGTTAGAAAATGTCTAAGGGTAAATTCTCTCACTTTCTTCTGCACCTTCACATCCTCGTTGATTACTTTGAACTCTTTATCTTCTGCCAGACATTGTAGTCGATTTGAATGTTTCACTTCCATACCTTTTACAGCAAGACATGAAAACCAGCTGAAAAATCTTTCCATAAAAATAGCAAGTGTTTTCTTTTTCTTTTTCTCTCAGGTAAACTTCTTTCAGTGCCAACATTTAGCTGGCGGCTAAAAAATGTCCCCTTCCTTTTTATAAACATTTTTGAACACTTCGGGCATCGCGAATACGTTAAGAATAAATATCTCTCGTATAAAGGAAACATTTTTCAGGAGGCCAGCCTTTATAGCGCCTGCATGTAGGCCTATAATTGGGCAATTATAGTCTATGTGTTTGCTTGAATGAATTAAAGAGTAATACCAAACAAGTAATCAAAATGGGGTATCATGAGAAGAAAGCTATGGGATTTTTTATTTTCTTATACGTTTTCAGTGATGTTAATTGCAAAAAGATGTGAAGTACACACAATACATTGAAGGGGCCCTGGAGGGCTGGGTAACTATGAAACTCTTGCATTGAAATTCCTATGAATGTCTGCTTTAAGAGAGAAATGCTACTTTTTCCGTATCAGCTGTTTCCAGCGGAAAGATTGAGTGGCAAGTTTATTCGTGATCAAAGTTTTCAAGGCTCGCTCCGTTATCGATAATCGACGGAAAGCAGAGGTTCAATTCGACGGCATTGTCACGCAGCCCACTGGATGAAGCGCCTGATATCACCTCCGATGAGACGGCTTTCCCGAGTCGTAGGCGTCATCAGACGCATGAGGTTATCACGCGGGACAAGCGTCCTCGTCTGGTAGGCGAGTTGGCCCGCCTGCCGATAACGTCTGGCGGACGAAGTCGGTGGTGGGTGCGGAGTTGCCTTTTATGTCCATGTATAAATGACCGGATGTGTTCCAATGAGTAACTGGAGAGTGAAACTCGTCTAAACTGACCAAAAGCGAGCACTCTTCTCACCCCAACTTGGCCCAGAAAGACCTATAGAAATACATGTAGTGTAATCGTTTCATTTCATTTTATTTCAGACAAAAGTGTACAATACAATGTGACATTTGCATATACGACAAAAATTAAGAACACAATGTGACTTTTACATTTATTCAAGCGAAATTAATGCAAATCGTTTCTTACAATAAAACAAAACATTGAATGAAAGAAAGACATTATTCAGAGGGGTGAAGGTTCAGGTGTGAGTTTCTTCAATTTTTCCTCCCTCTACTAATTAAATTTGTTAAGATCGCAACTGCTGATCTGTAAATAATTGACAAACATGTCGGAAAAAAAAGGGAACCAGTGGGACTCGAACCTGTCATCTACTGCTTTCCGAAATGCAGTCCCACTGGTTCCTTTTTTCCGCCATGTTTTTTTGATTTACAGATCAGCAGTTGTGATCTTAACAAATTTAATTTGTAGAGGGAGACACATCGAAGAAACTCACACCAAAACAAAACATTGTTTAAATTGCTACATAGTTATCTTAAAAAAACATAACTATTAAGTATCAATGCGTAAAAAGATTCTGCGTGATATACATTTTTAACTTGAATGACAGTTGCAAAATATTATTTGATGTTGCAACAAGCTGTCTCATAGTATTATTTCTTTAAAATGAGACTAACAAAATCTTCACGTTAACCTTAATTCATGTTAGTATTGATATATTAGTGCATCAAGCAGCCCCCCTCCCACCCCCCCCCAAAAGAAAAAAACCCCGCGTGTCAACTAAATTGAAGACCTTACAAAAGAAAAAAAAAAGGATGTGCGTGGGGGCGTACATTTATATGCGCGCGCTCGTGTATTACGTGATATTAATGCTTTATAGGTGCATAAAACAATATCTATAACCACGATGTATAACTATAGCAAAGTTTTTGGAGAGTTGTTAAACTTTGAGTGCGTGTGCTCCTGCAAGTGACCTGGAAATAATGGGCGACGATATCTTCTATTCTTGGGAAGTTGTTAAAAGGAGATAACTTGAGTTTTTATTTGAGGATCGGAAGGAAACCGGCATCGGGCATATCAAATCCAGATAAGAGGACAACGAGGATGTTTTTCCGAAATCGACTCCCGCTTGAACAATGACCACCTGCCGTCAAATGGAGTTCACCTGCACCAGAGTGAAGTCTACATTTGGTTCTTGTTGTTTCTATCGTTCTCCCTTTACTGGGATGTGTGCAAGGACTTGTGAACCGTGATTTTAAGAAAGCAAGAAACAAAAAAATGCAGTATAGAGAAATAATGAGGACCAGACATGATTAAAAAAAATAGAAAAATAGTTAGTCAAACAGACAAATAGCAAAGTACGGCAAGAAGGAAATTAGGAGAGAAAAAAAGGACCAAAGGGAAAAAACCTACACACAAAAGAGAAAGGGAGAGATGAAGGGGAGAGCAGGGTAATCAAATGAATATGACGATTGTAATAATGACGTGTGTGACATTGTCCTGTTTGTGCGATATTCCTTTTGTCCATACTTGTAATCTCGTGTAGTCGCACTGTCTCCTATACGCCTCCATCTCTCTCCCATTGTCTTACCATTCCTATATGCTTTTACTCTGCATGCGTAATTCAATGATACATGCGAAAGGACATATTTACGAGGATTTATCCTTCATGTTTCAACTTGGAACGACCGGAGGGCACAAAAATAGTCGAATATGATTGCATAAATACGCATCCCATTTGACCCTCTACGTGACTATTGTGATTAAAACGAAACAAGAAAACAGGTTAATTGAATTACACCGCTGGAGTCTTACCAGCAGACATGAAAAACAGATATTTGTCCCCAAAGTCCAATTGTCTTGCTTTTTCAGCGGAAACGTCAAAATTTGAAACAACATGAGCAATATCCCTCGGCCATATTAATCACATCGTTACGACCAGACACACCTAATTAGAACATGCTTCGTCTCACATTACGTCAGAGGACACTTTACCAAGTTCAAATACGGAGAGCAATTACGATTCTGTCTGCTCCAAGTATTTGTTTTTATCCCGTCCGAGGTCATAGGCCGCTCAGCAACACACAAGGGAAGGAGCTACGTTGATCACCCGGATATTATATAGTTTTGTATTTTGTTGTATTGCGTTCTATTGTACTAGTTTACAGGCACGAGGTCCGTTAAAGGGATAGTATAGTTTTGGGTGAGACCTGGCTTCAGTTTGTTTGTTTGTTTGTTTTTTGTGCGATAATGAGAAACCTGTAATGAAATATGAAAGAGCATGTAATTCCAAGAAGAATGCAAATTGTTGACAAAAATTGGTCTTTAAATGGCTGAGATATTCAAAACAAAGCGATCCTAATACAGATGCATGTTACCCACATTCTATTAGGATCGCTGTGTTTTTCATTGTTTTTGATATCTCAGCTACTTCAAAACAAGGAGCTACTTGAAAAAAACACAAAATTCAAAGTTACAGCATAAGAATTGTTCCATAGCACTATATCAATGTATCATTGTAAGAAGGTGTAATAATGTTGATATGCCGTAATAATGATTACAAGCACTATCAATATTTTACATTGAGATACAGCCAAACCTGTCTATAACGGCCACCCAAGAGAGAGAGAGAGAGAGACGAAAAAGTGGCCGTTGTAGACAGGTGGACGCTATAGACAGGGTTATCAACATGACTTTTCTCGGGGGGGGGGGGGGGGGTTGTGTTTAGTGGTCGCACACGGCAGGTGGCCGCTATAGACGGCGGTCGTTATAGACATGTTTGACTGTACATGTAGGATAATGGGAGAGAGACCTACAGAGAGACAATATGTGGCGGGTTTATCAAATATTCCATAGCTCTCAGTACTGTACACAGTCATGCCATACACGAGATTCTCATAACAAACACACAAACTATGTCATGCTTCTCAACCTGTCAACAGGCAGAGGACTTTTCTATACTCTCTGCCGAGGATACTTCCATGGAGTCGAACCAGGGTCACCTCACAAGACCGACACCCACGAGTCATACAGCCCACGAGTTCGACATTGAAAAAAGGTCCATGAGTCATACAGCTCACGAGTCATACAGCCCATAAGTTCGACACTACGCAAATAAAGCCCATGAGTTCGACACTAGGTAAAAACAGCCCACGAGTTCGACAGATACAACACGGAGCTTAATGTGTCGGTCTCGTGGGTCTTGTTAGCTTAGACCAGGCGTCCACTAGGGCGCGGACAAGACGCGGACAAGCCCCGGAATGCAAATTTGGTATTCCGCACTCCTTCGGGAACCTGTCCGCACGTTCCTGAACGTGTCCGCTCACTGTCCTAAACATGTCCGGGCGTTTCCGCACCTTCGGGAGAGAGAAAAATTTCCGCGTCCAAATTTTGATCGAGACCAAAATTTGGACGCGGAAATGAACTTCCTGACACCTTCGGCGACTTGTCCTGACGATGTCCTGAGGATGTCCCGCTTGTCCGGAACCCTTCCGCTCCTTCCGCACACGCTCCGGAAAGAATCCCGCGGTGTGGGGAAGCTTCCCGAATGAAAGCGGAAGACACCAGGAATGTTTTAGGACAGCGCGGAGCCGATGCGGATCTATATATGCAAGTGTCCGGAACCGATGCGGAAATTTTGTGATCCAGACACGAAAATGTCGACACTTTCCGCGACCGTCATACCAATGAAACGCAAAATGAGCAAGAAGGGAGGCGAGGCCCCCATGCAAATATCTCCATCACAGGCACACCTTTCGTCTGGTGATGAAGAACAGGTTTATCTAAAGAATTTCCGGTCCCAGAAGGCAAAGAAGAAGGTAGTAGAGACTGTGCCAAAAGCAACCAGAAAGAAGTGAAATCAGCCCCCTAATTTCCTAGTAAGTTTGTTTTGATTTGATCTTTTCAGAAATTATTTTTCATCTGAGTGACTTTCCTGGTTCCTATTACTTACTATAGTACATTTTCCTTTATGTGGTTTTCGTATTTTATTTGCAAACGAACTATGTTGTCCCATGTGACAGCCCAGCTGAAAATCACAAAAGTAGGTGGAAGTGCACTCAGAAAAAGAAAGCATAGAATTTTTGGCTAAATGTTAATGTATTATATAAACATGAACAAGTTGTTATTCATACGTAAATGCTTTCTAATGATACAACATATTAGAACAAAAGACAAATTCATCACACTAAAAAGCATGAATTCAATTGCAAAGATACACCTGTGGTCTCATTACAATGTAATATTTTTGAAGCCCAAAATAACAATGAAAGCTAAAGATGATGGAGGAAAATGAAGAATTTTCTGTCACTTCAAAATTCAAGTGAAATGAGATAAAAAGCAATAAATCATGAACTCGAAAAAGTGTTAAATTTCTGTCTTTCTTTTGTTTTTGCTGAGTGTATATATTTAAGTGCACATTAAGAATCACAAATCATTTCAGAAATATTCTTTACCTGAATGATTTTCGTAGTTGTTATTACCTAATAATTTTTCTTCTCTTTTTGTTTTAGTTGCAAATAAACTCGATTGTCCAATTTGACAGCCCAGCTGAACCCCCCCCCCCAAAAAAAAAGTAAATTAAAGTAGGTTAAAAATATTTCCCCATTTTTACACTTCACTGACAATAGGCTAGTAAGCTCTAAGCATGAAAAAAAAAATTCTCGGACTTAAAAATGTTCAAAAGTGATCGAAATAAGAGAGGGTTAGAGATGCACAAGGGTAAAAATCAGAGAAAGAAACACAAATTTAATGATTAGGATCATTTTGGCATGCTCTATACAGAAGTATCAGACAAAACATGTATATACTTCACGATGGATAAAGCACAGGTCTAAAAAAAAGGGAATAAGGAATATATATATATATGAGTAACAAAACTGCAACAAAGTTCATGCTGTATTCACCAACGGTTTATTTCTTGTGAAGAAATAAACCGTTGGTGAATACAGCATGAACTTTGTTGCAGTTTTGTTACTTATCTTTTTATCTTGCCCAAACGTGGACTACCTCATCAACATGATTACATATACATATATATATATATATATATATATATATATATATATGATATACATAAATATATATGGTTCAAAAAGTTTGCGAATATTATCCATGTGACTGTAGGCAGAGAAAAAATTGTTCTCCCAGATGAGACAAATCAAAAAAAAAAAATGAGTCGTCAGCCGACATGCAGACAATCCTATTCTTCGACTATCGGTGGTCACATTCTATTATCAAATAATATTGACCAATCATATTAATATAATATCAGCCGCTACTGCGGAAGCACAACAAGGAGCATCAATGACGGCTAGCAGTCAAATGAGGAAAAGTCAAAGTCAGCGCCAAATTTATACCTTTCCATTTTCCTGGTATTGTCCGCAGTTTGTCCGCATGCCTAACTTGTGTTGTCCGGAAGGCATCCTGATTGTCCGCGTTCATTCCTGGTGTAATCCTAGATGTTTCCGCGCTGCCCGGCTACGATTAGCATATTCCGAGGTATTTCGCGCTCTTCCGGAGTGATTCCTAGGAATGTCCGCAGTCAGTCCGCGGACAGTCCTAGGAATGTCCCAGGACAAGCCGATTCACAAAGTTATTCCGCGTCTGTCGCGGACAGGATGCCGAAATAACAAAATTTGCTTCCGCAACCCTTCCGGAGCCTGTCCGCGCCCAAGTGGACGTCCGCCCTTAGCGTCGAACTCATGGGCTGTATGACTCGTGAGCTGTATAACTCATGGGCTGTATGACTCGTGGGTGTCGGTCTCGTGACGTGCACCCGTCGAACCATCATAGTGCACTTTTCCGCCAGCAGAGGAACACCTTTTCATCGGCCACCTCATCCTAGCTGTCATCTCAATGAGCATTATACTTAGTAGATCAAAGGAGGTATCATCTCCTTAGTCTGTAGATCACACCAATAATGGTGAAGATGAAGAAGAACCAGAAGAAGATGATGACGATGATGACAATGGCAATGGTGGAGGTGTAAGTGATGATAATCAGGAGGAGAAGGAAGAAGAAGAAGACGAAGATGTAAAAAGAAGTAAAAGAAGGAAAGGTAAAGAAGAGGCAGAGGGAGAGGGGGATGAGGAGGAGAAAATGAAGGAAAAAGAGGATTTGGAGATTGATTAAAAAAGTTGCAATTCAAAGTATAACTCAGTATCAAACCAAGAGTGAGATTGTTGAAAAACAACAACAACAACACACACACACACCGGGAAATCGAATGTCATGGAACCGGAGGAGGGGGAGGAGGAGGAGGAATAGGGGGATATAAAGCAACCACGATTTTCTCACTTGCTGTTTTATCTTCGGTATCTGTTTGTTTTGGTGTGTTTATGATTCATGAAAAACATTGGATGACTTTTCCCTCCTTATTCATTCTCAGCCCTTCAACGGATCTACTGGATTACTACTTATCTATTTCTATATTATTATTATTATCATTATTATTATTATTATTATTATTATTATTATTATTATTATTATTATTATTATCATTATTATTATCATTATTTAGATAGGATAGGACATACAATGGAGGTCCCGTGTGTGAAAGCACCACAACTCATTCACGTAAAAGATCCCTCTTTATTTATTCAACACATAGAGCAGGATGCTTAACCCCGTTAAGTGATGCCGCCTCACATCCAACTGGACCCGGCATGGAAGACCAGCTACTGTAGCTGAATAATATAATAATATATAATAATAGATAATATGGGCTATCCAGCCATCTTATGGGAAAAATATCCCCAAGAATTTCATTGAACTCTCCTCAACCCATTCACCGTTGTTGTTTTTTTCTTGGTTAACCAATCAACCAACCGACCAACAAACCAACCAACCAACAAACAAACAAACAAACAAATCAGGGAGTGCATCACCCCCCCCCCACCCCGTCACAATATTTCATTGTCTGTTTTTCAAAGTATTTTATTTGAAATATTATGATGTATCATGTGTTCAGATGAATATATGTTTGATGTATATATCCCAGTGGGGGAAAAACAAACAAAAAAACAAACAAAGAAATTAAAAAAAAAACAATTGTTACTATACCAGACTGCATCTCGATCGATGTCTGTATTCTTTGACAATGGCGAGTGAGACATACGTATCACACGGTTTGAATATCACCCACACGTCCCATTGGGTGTTTTCTAAAAGCCGCAATTTTCTTTTCACAGTACCAGAGAACCAGATTCAGCTGTTTTTTTGTTTGTTTGTTTGTTTTGTTTTTTTTTTTAGCTGACTGTCACCTTCTTTTTTCCCCTCTCCATCTTAATCTTCAATCCCATGCTTTCTAGAATTTCATTTTTGTTTCGGTGTCAAAACCACAGTAATATGATCCTTCCCCTTCAAAAATCTAGCCTTCCGGGGAAAAAGAAAAAAGAAAGCGGGCGGGGGGGTGGAGGGGAGGGGAGGAGAGAAAAAGAAAGAAAGAAAGAAGGAAAAGGGGTACAAGAAAAAGAAAGAAAGAAAGAAGGAAAAGGGGTACAATTAGTATACGAGAGAACATTTTCACTGTACGTGAACAATCTCCTCCATCGCTTTCAAAAGACACACTCCAACCGCAGATGTCTTACCGACTGTTTCTAGTTTCTATGTAGAGTGATTCTTCTATGAGTAAAAGACAACAAGAAGAATTAAGAGAAAGAGGGAGGAGATGGGTAGATAAATAGAGAGAGATAGAGACGGAGAAGTGGGAAATAAGAAATGTAAATTAAAAAGGGGTGAAGAAAGAAAATATTGTATGAAATCGTGCCAGAATTCTGCGTCGAACTTTGACATTTTGGTCAGGAAGGTGCGGGGAGACATTTCAACCGACAAGTAAAGTCGACTGCTAGGAGTCTGTAAGACTCCACTCCTATCCAAGATATGAAAAGAAATCAAACATTTTATAATGAAAAAAACTAAACAAATCTAAATATGATTAAGAAGTGGCATTATCTTCACAACAGCAGGGCTTGAAAGTTGAGGCGGAAGTTGAGGTTCGCCACCGAAAGTTACGGGGCTCCTTCCTTCTCTCCTTAGCCCACTTTCCCCTCACCCTTGCAGCAGTGTAACCCTTATGTATCCTTTGAGTACCGATTGGCACTGACAGAAAACTCGGAAAAGTGTTGTATACCCTGTCCAAAGTCCCTGGCACAGAATGGTTTTACTCGAACAACCTATCAAGTAAGCAGTGCATGGGGTCATGCATGGTCCCAGATACTGACTTTGGCGTCACGGCATTTTAGCATCGCGTCGAATCCACAGTTTACAGGCACATATGGTGATGACGTGTTTACTCACGTTGTTTTCCGCTACTGTTTTTGCTCAAGATCAGTGGCGTATCTAGGGAAAACGGCGCCCGGGGCAAGCGCGAAAATTGCGCCCGTAATTTCAGAAAAAGACTATTGTTCAACCCCAACCCCATCCCGGTAGGGACTTTAAGCAAAGTCCACATTATATGCTTTTCAAGCCCTTAAAAGGGGTCTTTTTGAGGGTGATTTAAATGTAATGAATTTTGATAAATTTTGGCGAGCGAGCGCAGCGAGCGAGCCGAAAATTTGTGTATTTCAGCTGACAAAACATGGAATTCTTGTCATTTTTTGCTTACCAAATCTTACAATTCTAATCAAGATAGTGACGGCCTTATAGATAACGATTTATCTATACCAACAAACTGAGTACTTTAAAAAATATTCTAAATCAGAGGGGCATTTCATGAAGCATTTTGTCCGACAACTTGTCGGACAAAATTTGCTTTCAGCCAATCAGAAGCAAGGATTTCATCAGCTTTTAACAGTTTGTCAGACGAAATATCTGACGAATTGCTTCATGAAATGCCCCCCCCCCCCATGTACGCGCGAGTAAGCCGAAATTTGTATATTTCTGCGTCATCATCACGTTTTGTTCTTATCTCCTTTTTAATTTTGATAAATTTTGGCGAGCGAGCGCAGCGAGCGAGCCGAAAATTTTTGTATTTCAGCTTACAAAACATGGAACTCTTGTCATTTTTTGCTTATCAAATCTTACAATTCTAATCAAGATACAATGTATAGTGACGGTCTTATAGATAACAATTTTTACCAACAAACTGAAGACTTGAAAAAAATACTCTGAATTAGTACGAGCGAGTGAGCCGAAATTTGTATATTTCCGCGTCATCATCACGTTTTGTTCTTATCTCCTTTTTGTTTTGATAAATTTTGGCGAGCGAGCGCAGCGAGCGAGCCGAAAATTTTTGTATTTCAGCTTACAAAACATGGAACTCTTGTCATTTTTTGCTTATCAAATCTTACAATTCTAATCAAGATATAGTGACGGCCTTATAGATAACGATTTTTACCAACAAACTGAGGGCTTGAAGAAATACTCTAAATTAGTACGAGCGAGTGAGCCGAAATTTGTATATTTCCGCGTCATCATCACGTTTTGTTCTTATCTCCTTTTTGTTTTGATAAATTTTGGCGAGCGAGCCGAAAATTTTTGTATTTCAGCTTACAAAACATGGAACTCTTGTCATTTTTTGCTTATCAAATCTTACAATTCTAATCAAGATATAGTGACGGCCTTATAGATAACGATTTTTACCAACAAACTGAGGGCTTGAAGAAATACTCTAAATTAGTACGAGCGAGTGAGCCGAAATTTGTATATTTCCACGTCATCATTACGTTTGTTCTTATCTTGTTTGATTTTTTTGGCGCCCCCCCCCCCGTATGTTCGAAACCGTTGGCGCCTTCTTTTGATCCAATTGGCGATCGCTTCAGAACGAAAGAAATTGCAGCCGCTGCTCAGTGAAACATTTTGCCTGCTACATATAAAATGACATGTGTGAACACAATAGAAATTGTCATTTTGTCCGCTTCATCATCACATTTTGTTCTTACCTTCTTCTTCTATATAAAATTTAGAGAGCGAGCTCAGCGAGGGAGCCGAAAATTGTATATTTCAGCTTACATAACATGGAATTCTTGTGTGAACACAATAAACATTGTCATTTTGTCCAAGTCATCGTTATGTTTTGTTTTTATCTTTTTTTTTTGATTTGGTTTTCTGCCCCCCCCCCCCTTCCGGTGAGTTTCTTCTTCTTCTTCTTTTCTTTTTTCTTTTTTTTCTTTTTTTCTTCGTTTTTTTTTCTTCTTCTTCGTTTTTTTTCTTCTTCTTCGTTTTTTTTTTTGCGCCCCCAAGGAGTGGCGCCCGGGGCACGTGCCCCCCTTGCCCCCCCCCCCTAGATACGCCACTGCTCAAGATTCAACATTTTCGGTTCATAATAGTGATATTAATGCCATGACACTTCTTTTGATACATCATTTATCACCTGTTCATTTCTCTGTGTGTGTGCGTGTGTGTGTGTTTGTTTGTTTGTTTTTTCATTTAAAATGTGACGACAAGATTGGACTAAAGAGTTTCGCACATTCTGGCTGGCTGCTGGACTGGCTGCGATGATGAAAACTCATTCTAAATGAGCACACAATAGTAAATGGTCACATGGTGCATGTATCTTTTTAACATGACACAACATCTGTTCACATGATATCTTTTTTATGTAAGAAATGGATCGCAAAATTGGCTAGAAGCCTTTTCAAACAGTATAAAGTAAGTTCATCTTCAGATACTGAGTAGTTAAATAAGACCTTTCCAGTAATATCTCACTTAAAACATAACAAAAAATATTTTTGAGGTTATGACTAAAAATGTTCCATATTTTCTCATTATTTTCACTGTTTTTAGCAGGTATGATATATATATATATATATATATATATATACATATATATACACTATTTGTGTGTGCATGTATGTTTGTTTGTTTGTTCGCGTCTCATCCGATCATTAGAGCTTTAGTCGTTGATTGGAATTTATGTTAATCAGCTCCTGTTATATTCGAGCAAAATATACAGTTTGAAATGAAAATGCCTTGTTCAACTGCATAAGAGCCTGGACAGGCGACAGGACAGACTCCCCCTCGTGGACTTTCGAACTTCTATTGTTGTCATACGTGACCGTCTTAAATACTTTGATACACTTTTATAGTGGGATAAATACATGGTCGAATCCAAGTCAACACACAGCGTTTATATTTCAAATCAGCTTGACAATTTTTATCTGAACATGCGACATCTCAGTTTCACATAAAGGAAAGTGCTCTTGAACCCGCAATAAGACACGTTCAGCCATTTTATCATGTTTGAGATTGAATAATAAAACTTGGATCCACCCTGACTCTGATCTTTTCGCCAAGGAAAAGGACAGAAATAATAAAAGAAAGAAAAAAAAAAGAAAGCAAGAAGAACTCGGAATGTCTACGATTAAATGTTGACGAATCTTGTGTCACCGTTTGCCCAAATCAAAACACCAGCTTTAATTCTCAGCAAATCATCGAAACGATGCATTTTTGCCTGGGAATATCATCGTCCGAGTATTTTTGCAGTACAGACGCACATTTCATGGCAGAAAATGAAAGAACTCTCGATGAAAGCAGTGTTTAGAAAGATTATTAATTGCACCACATGCACCAATTGAACCAAGGGGAAAATTGCACGAAGTGAAAAATTGTATCACGTGAAAACCCGTTATCAAAGTCACGTACAGTGTATTCCGTTACATTTAAAGCGTCTACTAAGTACAGGGTTTCGTTTCATGAAAATCTAATGAGAAACTTTTCGCTCATAAGAACCACTCCTGAGAAACTTAATGAAATAATGGATTAAACTACTCTTCGAAAGTCTCTCATATAGCTACATTTTGAGATTTATGTAAAGACTTTTATGTGATAACCTCATGAAAAGGAACCCTGGTCGATGATTGGTCATAACGCAGTCATGTGGCTGATGCAAGATAGAGGATAGAAATGGTATTACTGCAAGCAGTGACATCACATGACGTCTGGTAATATAATTCACGAATTTGAATGACATGCCGAAGAGCTAAATCAAAATGTGTATTTATGTAGACCATGAATTGTATAACATTATTATTGCCTTGTCAGTCTTTGTATAATGTTAACACTTAACAGTCCCCTAAGAGTAATATTGTACGTACACCTCTAAGAAGGCAATATCTGTATAGCGTCCTTTCTTGAATCTTAGAATGATAATCGTATGTCTTTTCTAATTCTGATATCTCTTTTTATTGAGTCTATTATTCCGCTCAACTAAGTCGATAACTAATAATTCCAGAATTTCGTCCATTGTGGACAGGCCTATTTTAAAAAGAAACGTTTTTGTTATACATCTACATAATAGCAAGCACAGCATTAGTAGGTTAACTAGCGAAGCATCGTGAGATAGGTTAACCAATTAAGATAATTATTAAAACAGGTGGATCGCGTTTTGACAAACATAAAAAACCCAACTTTACAATACAAAATCGCATCCAGCTTAGCTGTATAGGGCATTAGTTGAATTTGTATGATCACAGATGTTGTCTCTCTCGATAATTAATATCACTGCTGAAACAAAAATCATTTGACAATAAACCCATTATGTGTCCCATGGAGAAGTTATTTCTCCTTGTCACAGAATACATGCCAAGTGCATTCTTCTTCTTCTTCTTCTTCTTCTTTTTTTTAAGATCAAATTATATGAAAACAAAGCCAGTCATGGATCTATGCATTGAACATCGCAAAGTCGGTAAACTAATAGTGTCTCTTATTCAATCAAGATGTGTATATACGTGAATTTGTCATGAAGAGAATCAAAGAGGAAACAAACAGCATAAACACACACGCACATAAAAACACAAGCATGACTTTTATTCATAATTTCCACGTTATTCATAGTTGGCCAATTAGTGAACTCTTGTAATGTAATGTTTTGGACGCTGATGGCGCACTCCACTGAGCACATAATACAACGGCCACTGACTCCGGCACATCCCGAGGCTATTAAACCATTGCACCAAGTACGAGTACACCGAACGACCCCGAAAGTGGATAACAACGATGCGACATTAAGAAATAAGGATGAGAACGTTTTTCTCGTAATGCTGGATTGTGCAAGATAAGGACGTATCCTCTGTATAGAGCATATTATGTCCGTGTCATCTTACCAATATCTTTTTTTTTTTAAATGTATTTAGGCCTGTCTTTCAAATAACCTATCACAACGACGTGTATAAGGAAATATAAAAAAAAATGCCAATAACCTGCAAAAAAAGAAAAATAATGAAAACACGAAAATAATTAACAATCTGATTTTGTTTAAACGTTACACAATTTTCAAAAACATATATCATTGATCTAAAATGAGAAAAATTTTGTGACGGGGTTTTGTCTATGATGTTATTGGTATGTTGGTATATGTGACACACCGTTTGCGTGTGAGCATTCAAAAATTGATTTTAGTATTATACTATGTGAAAACTTGTCTGTCGTTATTTTCTAGAGTGAAACATTGCAAACACGGTTGTATTTCAAGACTATGTACTTAAAACAGCTAGATATTTACTGATGTCAAGAAAGTTGTGGTCATTTTGATTGTGAGTAAATCATGTTTGCTTGGAAAGGTAGCCCAAAAGATTCATCTTCGTCACGTGATTACGACCATCAATATCTTGCACATTGCTCCTTGTTGGAATATCACGAATTTCCAATTTTCCTGGTAGTTCATGATATCATGTTCGATATTCAATCTTGTTGACTGTGTTCTTACATTTGTTGTAATATTCCGTCACACAAAGTCTGCTGTCTGCTCGCTCACTTGAGAAACTACAGTTTCTGACGGATACCAAAAGCTGGACATCAGAGTCAAGAACTCCCAGGCCATTTTAGCGGTTATTCTCCTTTGATAACTGCAAGAGATTATCGAAATGTTATACGACCTACATGGGGAATATTGAACGTGGTTCCATTAGTTGTTATGATTAAAAATCCACACTTTCGCAACTTTTTATGATCGTGCTTTAGAAGCAAACTTGAAGAAGGGGACTAGGACTGTGTTCTTCTGTCCTTCTGCAGAAGAAAATGGGGATTCCTGAAACATTTCTCTTCTTTGCCCTCTAGGCGCCATAACTTCTCTTTTATCGCCAACCGATTTTAATCTCACAGCGAGGCGTGAAAACCTTCGCAACACCGCAATACACCACATCAAACGACGTGAGTGTAACCAATTACCTGCGATGTACATACACCAAACGCAGGCGAGAATCAGCCGCGCAGTCCCCTAGAACGCATTCGTTGGTTCACTTTACGGACCCACGCGAATAAAAAGTTGATAGTGACGTAGGCCGACTGGGAACCAATGCGAAGCCAGTATGCGGATGACGTAATCAAACTAAGTGACTACTTTTGTCCCTTCCTCGCTGCGGGTTGCTCCGTCGCGGTGCACTATTCACCGATGGGATCAGTGTAGAAGAGTCAGGAGAACGGACGAACGGTGCACGTCGAGGAGAAAGGAAGACCGCACGTTAGTACTTTCAACGCGAAGACTGACTAATGTAATACTGACGGAAGCTCGGTGAGATTGGATTATACCATCTGGATTGACGATTGGGAGAAAGAACTACTGAATGATTGCAGAAGCTAATTTCCCCCACTTTTCATCCGATTAAACCCGTCTTTTGTTGGCAACAATACTTTGGATACTTTATCACACCGGATTCTAACCTATTTATGTGTTTTTATGGCAACGGAGACATCGTGACAGCGGATAAAGGGTAGTACTAAAGGAAGTCACTTTTCCAAACTTTTCGGAACGAGGAGAGCCTGGTTGCTCCTTCGTTGCCGGGAGAGACATTCGGTCTCTTTTTCTTTTCTTTTTTTTTAATATATTGTTGTCTACTAGTGAAACATCATCGCCATCATGCAGGGAATTTTAACCAGGATAACCGTAGTCGTCATCGCCGTCGTATTCGGATTTACAGATGCCCAACAAATGGGTGTCCAGTTTGCACCCAATGAGGTCTTAGACAATAATTTCAACAACAATAACCTCATACCAACCTCACCGTCTTCAGACAACACCTTGACTGCGGGAATGTAAGTATTTTATTTTTAAGATTAAACCACATTCCCTTGTTCGGTAGTCCAGTATTCATTTAATCTATTCTTTTATTTTGTTTATTTTATCTACCCATTGATGTATCTATATATTTTGAAATAATCCTGTACCTGCTCGGGTGAGTGGGACTCTGCACAATTTATGAAACAACACTAACCTGTTACTAATTCTATACTATCAAAAGACTGTTTGTGTTCGACGTGGGGATATTAGTGTATGAAGTTTATGTTATAAGTGAAATTAGTACCTTTCACCCTAAATACTACTGGAAATGCCGAAATGACTTTGTCCTTCAAAAAAAAAAGAGATGGTGCAATCGCTATATTCATATTCTTCAATTCGCTTTCTCTTTTTTTCCCTTGGGGAAACGGGGATCGTTAACAAGAGAATAAATGCAGTCATATTATTTACTGCGTTCAGGGTCGTGTGATGTTGTATCCTATACACTTTAATCATCGTCATGATGAAAATGCGCAATTTGGTCACCAGAGAATGCACTTTATATGGTATCAGATTTTGTCTACTCCATTTGCAAGCACTCGTTAAGTTTTGCCAAGCGGTGGTAAATACACATAATATTAGTTTGCACATCGTCTAAACTTTTGCAATACAAATACGCACATTTCCACAATAATGCATTGTCTATTTCACCACAAACTCTGTAGGCGCCTACTTCACAAATTGAGAAAGGTCGTTGCCGAAGTGAATGGGAGGGGGGGGGGGAGGTGAAAGATACAGATACGTAAAAAGGAGAAACAACAAACTAAATAGTAGCTTACAAAAGGAGATCCAACTCATTGAGAGTTAGCAGAGATCTTATCGATCGTTAGTGGGTGTTTCGCATTTCTACATTCGCGCGAATGTGTTTACTCTGTACACAACGAAAGATAATAGTATCTACAATCCATCACGCATACCGAAGCAGATCCACTTCGTGCTTACACGAAGACGACCTTCTAGCACCACCACACGTCAAAGAAACAATATCGTCAACACACTCTATTGAATATAGCAAATAATATACTACGTTCTTGCCCTGTCGAGTGACACGAAAAGCATTGGGCAGCCTCGATGAACATTCCACCGATTCGGTACATCATGTATATATTACTAATGAGGGAAATTGGACAGGGCAATAAAACAGTTGTCTCACGACAACCGCGCGGCCTTGTGGACAACGTGACATCCGTTATCCCATCAAGCAAGTTCGTCCGAGCCGTTGTTACACTGTTGGCAGTGCTCTTGGCAGAGAATTTAGTATTAGACATGGTGGCATTACACTCGTACGCATTTTTCCCCAGTCCAATGTGCAGATGACAGTTATTAGTAGAGAGCGAATCACCTTGATTTTCGCCCCATAAAAGAGCAGACAACTGACGCGAACATCTTTGCTGTTGCCGCCAAGTTTAGAGCAGCCTCACCTTCCTGTTTAGAACTGGCCGTGGCCAGAGTGTACGTCTTGCTAGTTTGGAAGAAAACAGAGTGATATGATCAGACATTTTGTGTCAGGGAGATTCCCCTCTGCATAGTCCATACAGACTGTCTGTGATGGGAAGAGTGAAGTCAAATCATAGAACACGGAAAGTTTCTTTTTTAACGGTTTGACTAAAAAGTAGTCTTTTGTGTGCTTTTGGTCGCAATTACATGCAAATTGGATTAGGTTAACATTACTTAACCTCCCTTTGCAAAGTTATCCTAACTTACTAGATCGATACAGTTTCAAAACAATTTGACGTGGGGAAGAATAGATTTCTTTCTAACTGCATTCGTTAAAAAGGGTTTCAATTTAGCAAAGATTTATGAGCAAGTATATTGAAACGAAGTGTGGATGTGATGTAATAATTATGCATTTATGCAATTATGACAAAAAGTTTAGTAGCGCTGCTTGTGTGAAAAACATAACGAAATCTTAACTCAGATTATGAAATGTCTAGGGTTTTAAGAAATGTAGGCCTATTTCATAAGTCAACTGGTAAAACTGGAATTGAATTTCCCTCTTAGGCTAGGGAGACATAAATGATCGAAGTGCACCTTTAAAGATTGCTTGACTGTAAACGGAGATACACGTGAAATTCTAAATAAAACTTCGTTGTACTTTCTGCCTAAGGTTTGCATTTACACTCAGATAACCGCTTCCAAATATCAATTTCTGCCCATCTTGATAAGACATTCATGCACCCGTGGATCTACAACAGTCGTCGAAGTATTACTGGCACGATAAACACAACAATACACATTTATATATTATAGGCCTAAATACGGGATATATTGAACACCATTTTAGTTTAATAACAATGGTCATTGTCGCTTTCCAAGTACAGTTCTGAAACTTGTGTATGGAAAATTTAGTTTGTTCAGCTCCCGGCGAGCAGAACATCTTGGCGATTGTTTTTAGACTCTGCCGCTCTATTTCTTGTTTTGGAGAGGTGCTACACATTTACTGCGATGCCCAAATCGCATGGCGTGTTATCATGGTCACATAGACAAAGAATCCAGAGGACTCGGGCGATATAAACAAACATCGATTGTCAGACGATTTTTTTTTTCACCTGCTTTTGTCTTCATTTTTTGTTTCTTTCTCGAGTTGGGCCTTCTGAAATGATTGTCTCACTTAAATTGTTTTGCTGTTTGTCCACTGTGAATGAATCACCTACCGGAGCTGTGAATTTCTCGCTCTCTACACGAGCAATGATTGATCTGATCAAAGTCTCGGCTCGCATCTGAAATGAGATGTTTTCGTTTCCGTGTACACGACTTTTCTTTCCCTGCGTCATCTTGGTGAGAATATGTATAGATTTGAGCGTGCGATTCTTCGACCTGTCGCTGTTTAATAGCGGTATCCGGCTAAACTGCGTGGTAGAACTGTGAGAATTTATCCTAACTTTGGAGGCGAACAGGGTTGCAGAGTACAGAAAACAATGATGACAGCGCTCACGAGACATACCAGTACCACGACAAGCGTTGTTCAAGTTTGTGTCTGCACTTTCATGATGTATGATACTGTACTGAAAACGCATCAGGGAATTTCCGCTTTTGATAGGACCTTCCCTGCTCACACCTCTAGGGGTCACGAAGCATCTCATTTTCGTAGCTTTTAACCACGATTTAGTCGTACAGCTGTTATGTTTTCTTCTTCTTCTTAAGTTTACCCTTGATTGGACGTATAGGTGTGACATGAATGTGTGGCCATGGTTGAACGAGACTCTATGGCTCGTCTATCACTTTTCCCACCACTTGTCTAAAAATATATAGACCAACTTTTCCACGTCTGATCCGTTGTCGATATGACCGTACCCGACTCCGGCTTATTCTTCCTGTGTAAACAGGTGACAAGGTGTATATCTGTCGCGAATATGACACATTCATAAATGAAAGCAAGAAATGCGGTCTAGATATAGGCCTACCTGCTGACTTCAGATTATACATAATGTACACACGAGTAAATCTAGTGGACGCGCATCTTGAATTTCGAGTGTATAGGTCCTACTGGTAACGAGATTTTAAATAGATTTGTAGCCTTTGATATGTAATGCAAAGAGCTTCGTCTAGCGACGAGTTAACAAGTATAGTGCCCATTACCTTTGTAGCGAAGCGTGACAATGATTATGACGATGCGAGAGAGGGGATTGGAATGGCGGGGGAGGGGGTGGTAAGATGAAAAATGAATAATAAGGAAGGAAATACAACAACTGCACACAAGTTTTCGTGCGAATGCCAGAGTGACGAGGCACATTAATGTTTTCAGGGACACTGTAGGTCGAAAAATAGCACAGTGTGGTGGTAATGAACGATTTCCCGGCAAAATCAGGGGTTGCCAGGCAACAGCTGTTGTCACTAAGGGAACGTGAGACGAAGAAAACAAGCCCTATAGAACTTCTATAGAAAGCTCTGAATAGGTATGAAAAACACGACACCTTCGTTTGCACAGTGGTCCAGATGCAAAGGCATTGCCGTCTTTTATCGTTTGGTGTTCACGAAGCGAAAGACCGGTTTTGAATTGCTGTCAGTAGAACTCGACAACGCAAGGAAAGTTCAAACCGATGCGAGCACTAAAATGTATCCTCGCAAATGCGTTTATAGGCATAAAAATCAAATGTGATTCTAGCAAGAATCTGGATTTCGTATATTTCTTGACAGGCAAGCCATGTAAAGAAAATTGGTAAAGAAAAAATATATAGATGTGGGCTTTTCCTCTTTCCTATAATCATTTTATGAAGAAAAGAATCCGAAAGTGTATTTGTCATCAACGAAAATCTACTTGAACACAGTGTTTGTGTGTGCGCTAGTGTGTATGTGTGCATATTTGTGTAACCCTCACTGAACTTTACTGCTCAGCCTGCATTTGCTAGGACAACAGAAAACGGCACAGCCGTGTGACCTCGCTGTTCAAGTCAGTTTCTTTATCCTCGCAACTGATGAAAGTCAGTTTCTTTATCCTCGCAACTGATGAATTAAAACCGCCGAGTTGCTGGATGGCATTCTCAACTTTGGCGGGGGAAAACACAGACAGTTTATACAGGGTGATCCCAGTCACGAACGCGATCTAAAATCTAGTATAGAAGTAATTTGATTGGTCATCATCCTTGACTTGGAAGTCTACGTCCACTTAGATGAGACCTTGAGGAAGAGGAAATCTTTAGGAAAACATAGCGAGCCCTCGTACAACAAAAGACGTTTCCCGTCTTTCCGTCTTTGAAGAGTTCGCAGTAGTTCGTAACCATAGCAACGATACCGGTGCCGGTGATCGTAAACGCTGTTGAGCATTTTTTTTTTTAACCTTAGCGACTACACTTCACGTCTGCACTTCCTCAGCAAATATTGATTCACGTGAGATGTCTTTTCCAACAATAGGTATATCTTTTTGCTAGACATGTCATTTTCAAGCTTTTTTTTTCCAATACGAAGTTCTCGGTCTTTTTAATTTCATGAGACTTGTGTATGTGTGAGTGTCTATTCCCAGTGCTCATATAGTCATAATCTTCTTAAAACATACGACCAAATCTCAAGTCCCTGATATGTACGGAGACCAGGAAGAAAGGTTTCAAATCAATGAACGCGCTACATCCATGTGGTGACTTGAGTTCGCAAGACTATGGCGCTCGCGAACAGTGTGTTGATGATGTTTGTTGGTTTGTATGTGCGCACTTATGGGTGCGTGTGTGTTGGGGGAGGCGGAGGTGCTCTGAGTATGTGTACTTTGTAAGTCTTTTTTTGACTTGTGAGTGTTGGAACTGTGTCAAAGGGATTCGTCCCAGGGAACTGCGACGCTGAGGCTAACCGGAATGAGACGATTCCGTCGCGAACTTGAGACTAAATTGGATGCTAATTGCTTGTTTACAAATCTTTCACGCAGCAGTCTTCTTTCCATGCATCCCTCCTCAGTCCCTCATGTTGGGTTCCAAAATCGTCTCGCATGTCAAAAATCAAATCCGCCTATGTAAAAGAGCGTGGAATCTTGTCATTTCCGTTCGCGAAATTATCCCAGCGGCTGATGTTGAATCACTGCCCAAAACTAGGCATAATTGAATTTGCCCTCTATATAACTGATGATCATCGAACTGTTCAGGTGTTCATCTTTTTTGGGGTATTTTTTTTTTGACATATGCGATCACAATGACAATAGAAAACTAAGTGTGGTGTTGAGGGCTCGGGGTGAAGAGAAAGGGAGGAAAAATAGATAGCATGTTAGTCGCCGTCTTGTTCCGGAAAAGAAAAAAAATATGTCTAGAAATATTACTTAAAAGTAGCTGTGACATTAGCCGCAACTCTCGTTTTGCAGACTAAACGTGGGAACCGGGAATAGAGAGCGAGGCTCATTTTTTAATTCGTTATAACAAGGCACGAAAAATATTCATAATGATGTTATCTTTAATGGCTGTTTACCAAAGTGTGACGAGCCGGAAATGAACCAGGCTCGCTGTAACCAGCACCCCCTCCAACTGCCAAATTGATGGGCACTACATTCAGTCCATGGTCATGCTCTCACTATGTACGAGCGACAAATACGGAGCGTCCGGAAATCAAGCAAAGTCTGCGTAAAGTCAGTGAAAAGCAGAAGAAAGAGATTGTAGATTTAGTGGTTTTGTGTTCAATTTAAGGAGAATATTGGGGTTTTTTTAGGCCCACCATCTCGACATGTTCGAAAAATAATCATAAGTATTATCATTACTCCTCTCCTGTCAATAGCTTCATTCTGAATATAACACAATGACACCATGATATGATGTTTGAATTGCTTTCAACAACCATGTTATGTGGCAAGCCTATTACATCGATTTTACGGCAATGTTGTAGGGATCATGTTCCGAAATGAAGGAGAAAAAGAAAAAGACGAAAAAGGAAAACAAAAATACACTTTAGATTATTAAAGTAATAGTGTGATATATGTCGTCCGCATATCAAGTGATTCATACATTCTTCATTCATCCGCGCTCACTGAATAGATTCTAAGATGTCAGATACTTCAAACTTTCAAACTTTAGCTTACTTTTATAGGGTCTAAACGTTGACCTATAGGGCATTGTAGGGAGGTATTAGACGAGCTCACCTTGTACCTCCTCGCTCTAACCTTGTCTCTCACGTTCACTTGTTGACGTGTTGACTTTGACAACGCGGTAATAAATCTGTAAGATGCTTCATAAGCCATGATTGATTGGTCCGGGACCAATTTAAGGATGCCCTCTCGTTACCATGGTTACACAGATGGTTGCGACCTACCAGTGCCTACATTTGGAACATCTGAAGCCAATGCTCCCCCCCCCATCACCGATTTATGTGGGAGTTCTCACTCATGTTTGCCTCTTTGTCATAACCATATAGTATCTCAGTATCCTTAAACAACGATCACATAATGATGTTTCTCCTACTATCCCTCAACGCCTGCACTTTACATTCATCTAGCAATCATTATCACCAGTCCTGGTCTCCATCACTGACATTTGAACAGTGCTCCTCTAATCTGTATTTCCGTGAGTCTCCGTCTCTTTCTGTTTCTTTCTTTATTACCTCTCCTTCTGATCATCTTTATGTTTCTCTCAACAGCTTTTTTCCCAGTCTCTCTCAAATTGAGCATTCAGTTCTTTTATTTTTCTTGTTCGTCATTTTTGCGATCGCTGACGATTTGAGAGTGAGGAAACCTTCCTCAATTCTTACTCAATTCTGTCCGTCGTTATCTTCTGTTTTCTAAAATTCACTAAAGTCTCGATGCACACGAGTTCCATTAAACATCTTCTGACACTGCAGAAGATACAAGAATTAAGAGGGAAAGGGGGGGGGGTAGAAGAAGTTGTCTATAAGTATTAAGTCTACTCGCCGAATAAACGACACTTAACGGGTCAGAAATAAGGCCTTTGTCCATCAGTAGGTGGTAATCCAGCCCAACGAGTATTGTCGAATGGAAGTACCAACGTGCATGGATGGAATAACGAGGATTGCTGCTTTCTCGGCAAGGGACGTGTTCGTCCGTGCGTTGAATTTCGAGACCGTACGGAAAGCCCTTGTCCTGTTCACCCTTTCTTACTCTTGAGGAGCCCCATTCAACGTATACGGCTATTTTCAGTAACACATTATTACTTTCTATTTGTCCAAGCTCTCAAGAATTACAAGTGGTTCATGAAAGCACGAAAATAGCGAGAGATCATGGCGCTTTGTCGGCTCGGTGGAAGAAAAAAAAAAGAACACCCTAACACTCAGTTATGCCCGCCTTTTTCTAAACTGATTGATTTTACAAGATACCAAAGCTAAAGGCAGCTATATCCAAGATTTCCACAAATCGATATCACTGGCAATAATGTGTTAAGAGAGACTGCTCTTTGCTTCCTTTGTAGATTTCTAGCCGGTGAGAAATCTCAGCCAAGTTTTAGATAGTGATGTATGGTAATTAATGATGTTGTACCAAGTGCGACGAATGAGATATGTGTAGAAGAGTCTGCGATCCATTCATCGACATCTTTTCAGACACATCACCTTAAAACGTAGACAGAAAAATTCGTCTGTCTGGAGGAGTTAAAAAACAAAATCCGACATTTGTTCCGTGAAGCCAGACGCAATCTCCGCGGAAACATATCCCCGACGACAAGATACAGACACGACAGACCGATCTTTCGGTCAAACTTGACATCCTCGGTAGAAGAGTTGTCATGGTATCGATCCAGTCAGACGACCTTTTATGACCACTGCCCCTCCCGCTCCATGTGGGATGGGGGGGGGGGGGGGGGGGTGGCTGAAGGGGGGGGGGGGATTGATATCGCCACAATCTTACGCATAAATTACGCTTTATATTTCGTGCCGCTCTTCTATTCTTTACTGTCTGTGTTACTCTGCCTATCTCTTTGATGATTTTCTTTGCAGTTATGGTAGATTGCCTTATCTAACAAAGTGTGTGTGTTTTGTTTGTTTGTCTCTGTTGTTGTTGTTGTTGTTGTTGTTGTTTTTAACGTTTTCCTGTTGTCACAACTCGGGCCTCGAACCCCTTACTGATCCTGCATACAAGAGGTACGAAGATGTTTGGTTTAGTAACCAGTGGTGAGGAGACGGTATACACAAAAAACAAGTGAGACTGCAGAAAAGAAGAAATGCATGATTGCTACAAAGGAGTTGGGGGGGGGGGGCAGGGCAGGAAAAGACAGGGGGAAAATTGTGTCGTGTGTTTGTGCGTTTTGTCGAGGAAATCCACGCAACAAGTCATACTATGGCTTCACCTGCGAAAAGATTCCATTCATTTCCGAGGGGAAAAGGTGAGCTATTTTACCTGAACACATCAATCAGTGGTACTGACAGTGGATTAAAGGAAATGGGGAAAATACCCCCCCCCCCCAAAAAAAAAAAAAAAAAAAATGCGCAGTATTACCCAAGCCTATCCACTACCTAATCTTTACAAAGAGTGTCATCGATCTCCGCAACCTATTAGGAAACGCTCGAGTTCAAATCAAATCACCTACTTGTTGTACGAAAGAAGTGGACGAAAATATTAAAGGAAATTTAAAGAATGTTTCCGAAACTAAACTGCACATTTGGCCAGCTTGTTATTCCTGCTATACTGCGACAGGATGATTGCTCGTGCGCGGAAAAGATCTGAAAAAAAAAGGAGAAGAAGAAAGACCAACCGTAGAGTATTAATTGATTCGGTTTGAAATTGAAATGAATTTGTTGATCTGGTTTGCTGCGATTGATTTGGTTGGGTTTACTTCTGGGTATATTAGATATACCAAATAAAAAATAACTAAAGCAAGCCAGCCAGCCAGCAAACAAACAAACAAACAAAAAACACTACCACCACCAACAACAATAAAACAAAGACGGGCGTTGCATACAGAGTGCGGAGAAGCACCCATGGCGAGGTGACCAACTGATTCGACCTTTGTACACCTCTTATCTAAGCAAGGTGTAAGTATGTCACGCTCTTGAAAAAGAAAAAGAAAAAGTCACCCCTTACATCTGTTGCAAAACTTTCCCCAGTATCTCACCTGAGCAGTTGGTGTATCCAGCGTCGAGTGTATCAGGTGTTTTCGACTGATGCCGCCAGTTGTCTAGATCAGATCACCCGCAACGCGACAAACACCACATGCTTGAATCGGATCATAATTGCATATGATAGTGAGTAAGACGCGAGTTGTTAAAGGCATTATTTACCATTTTGCAGATGAAACAAAAAGTCAGCTTTAGTGCTTTGAAATATAGTTATAGAATGTGAGTTAGAGATAGAAACGACTAATGTAAAAATTTGAATTCGTATAGTTAATGTTACGTATTGTTGAATATACAAAATGTGAATAATAGATATAATAATGAGAAAAGTTGTGATATCTCCTTCTTTCTAAGGCTTTATTGCAAAATATTTACACGGTAGGATGTTTTGCAATACAACTGACCTACACATATGCATCAAATGTGATATCTCGAAAATCTTTGAAATCACTGCTCCCAATGGTAAACAGGACCTTTAAGAGTGGGTCTATATCTTATAATCCTTACCATGCTTACAGGACGTTACCTTTTGGATCCTGGTGAGAAGAGTAGAAAACAAAAATAATGTTTATGGGAATCACTGAAGTTCGCAGCGGACGGGTTAACCTTTATTGACTTATGACAGACTTGTTAAAGGTATTATCTACACCATTTGCAGATGAAACAGAAACCCAGCTTTAGTGCT
This sequence comes from Diadema antillarum, assembly GCF_040938485.1. Classification (NCBI taxonomy): domain Eukaryota; kingdom Metazoa; phylum Echinodermata; class Echinoidea; order Diadematoida; family Diadematidae; genus Diadema; species Diadema antillarum. The sequence continues at coordinate 513,941 of NW_027271931.1, read as the reverse complement.
TCGAAATAGTTCTAAAAAGAGAGCCAAATGTGAAGCAACCAATGCAAAAACTTGAATCAGTACACTGTATTATCAATGTTAAATATAGTTAAATATACACAATGAGAACAATGGTTATAATAAAAATGTTACTAGCCCGTTCAGGCTGAGCCTCGAGTACACTCGGACAAGTGTCTATGGGAAATGCGTGTTGTAGCAAACCCAGCCCGTCCTCATCGTGTTAGACCAAACCGTATACAGTTATGGTTTATTCAGAAAAATAGTGATATCTTCTTATATTTTAGGCTTTATTGGGAATTCTTTATATTGTAGGATGTTTTGTGATAAACACCTGACCTACACACATACATCAAATGTGATATCTCGAAAATTTGTAAAATCACTGCTCCCAATGGTAAACACGAGGTTTACGTGCCTACTGCTCTTTTGATGAATGGGTGTCTACATACGCACTCCGTGCACCCCTCCATGTGGGCATGAAAACTCCAAATGTTTTACCTTCGCCAAATATTTTGGCATTATTCTCTTTTCAGAAAGACTCTTTGTGAGAGCATGTAGTTGTTTATCGCTTGAGAAAATAGATACCAAAATGAGAGGGAAAAAAAAGCTTAGTGTAAACAGACAACATGCGTAATCACATGCCATCTCTTTTCCACCTCTCTTGTACCCATGTACCTGAGTTACATGAAAATATTCATTTCTCTTGGTAAAAATGTAAATTCTTTCGGACACGCCCATATGATAAACCAGATATAGAGTAAATACATATTAGACTGACGATCTTCAAACATGATTCTTCGCCTCTGAATCAATGTGCGCCACGCACATTATAGTAAGGGCGTAGCCTGGTGTGATACCAGGGCCACTTCTGTTTGGCTTTGGTTGAACAAGCGAATTTGGCATGATTACCGTGTCGTCTGGCCAGGCAAGTCACAACAGAGTGTGTATAGTAACCTCCTCTGCGACTTCTGATTGTATTCCATAACAATAATCTGTTGTTTACCGAATTCTCGAGTTTGTACCCCGTTTACTCCCACGCATAGCTATATATACCGCTGGACTGTCGTGAGCATTATGATCATAGTTCGATTATTTGTTTTTACCACCACGACGGGTTCTTGCTTCACACCTGTAAACAACTTCCCACAGACGCATGAGCTAGACTTTTGTATCTCTTCTTTCTTTTTGGTTGATTTTATTTATTGTCTTGTATGCGTTACAGTGAAGGAATTCGAATTCGAATTTGTTCCATGCTTGCTTCTTTACTTTCCTCGAGACTTATGTCTGTCAAACTGCGATTAAGAAAGGACAAGTCCACCTTCATATACATAAGGATTGAGAGAATGCAGCAATATTAGTAGAACACATCAGTGAAAGTTTGAGGAAAATTGGACAATCCGTTCAAAAGTTACGAATATTTTTAGTATCTGCGCAGTCACTGCTGGAAAAGAAGACTACTACAGTGTATGATGTCACATGCGTACAACTATGTAAGAAAAATAAAAAAAGAGAATTTCACAAAACTTTACTTTTTGAATAAAGTGCACAGTTCTTCGACTTGCTACTGACGTATGTTAAGGGTAATATTATTCCCCCTGCCTTCTGAAAGAGAGAAGTCGAGTGTTCGTTTGTTATGGAAGAAAAATATAAATTATGTTGAATTTTCTTTATTCTTTCTTTATATCGTTGTACTCATGTGACATCACAAGCTATAGTAGTCTTTTCATCCAGCCGTGACTGAGCAGAAACTTCAAAAATTCATAACTTTTTAACGGATTGTCCGATTTTGCTCAAACTCTCACTGATGTGTTCTACTAATATTGCTGCATTCACTCAACCCACATGTCTATGACGGTGGACTTGTCCTTTATTAAAGGTCTTAAAAGGAAAACTATCTTTAGTCTTTCACTTTTTTTCTCTCTCTCTCACATTATTTTGCTATAGTGTCTTATGACTCTATACGCCGAAACATATCATTTTGTTGTGCCTTGTCTTAGAAAAATTTTTCCAGCCCCCAGATAGGCTGTATTTTTGGAGAGGAGTTTTCATCGCTCCTCAGTCAGAACTCACTTGCTCTCCTCAGACGGATATTCTATTTTCGACACTTCTTTCCTTTCCCCGCCCACTCGCCCTGAATGAAAAAAAGAAAGATAGGTAGAATAACTTTCAAAATGTTAAACGTTTTATGAGGCTAAGGCAAAGGAAAAGATGTAGTCTTAACCCGCAGAAATATCCCCGAGAATATAACGATACTCACAAGAAATAAGTAGAAGAAGCAGGGAGAGAAGAAGGAGCAAAAGAAGAAGGAGGACTCAGGAGAAGAAGAAGGAGGAGAAGAAGAAGAAGAACAAGAAGAAGAAGAAGAAGAAGAAGAATAACAAGAAAGAAAGAAAGAAGAATAAAAGAAGATAGAAGGGGATCTACATCACTGCAAACACATCGTTATCATTTGACTTTTAACCCACTACATAAGACGTACTCCCACAGACGTGTAATGTTTTCTTTTGAACTACTCTCGCTACATGAATGGTAGTCTCTTAGGGGAGTAAGACAATGAGAAAATTGGCAACCTAGTCACGCCAGAAGTCGCGAGCATCAGAGCAAATCACAGATGATGTCATCTCACCAACCTTTCAACACGCTAGCGTGACCGTACTTATTAAAGTCCGTGAAATGACACACAGTGGGCAACACCCTGCCATGCTTTCAACACAAGAGGCTATCCTCCCGTTGCCATGGTTACCGTCTTCGCACCACGCATCAGCCCGAGCGATCCAGGCACGCTCGACGCCTATTGGATGAAAGTAATTCATGCGATATATGATTATTTATAGAAGTCTGCATATAGAAGTGCAAGATTTGACGTTCCGTGTTCCTGCTTAGGTGCTCAAATGCACGTTGTATTGAAAATTCTTTTTTAGTGTATATTTCTCTTTGCCTTGCCGACGTCATCACGTAATTACAGTGCAATATTTTGACTTCGTATAGACGCTGATGTGGTATATGACTTACATACGCATATACGCAGCCCTGCAGCTGTCGAAATCAGCAGCCGCTTCGGTGTAACTCGCGTCTTTATTTGCACAATTATGCAAAGTCATTTTTTTCCCTCGATTGCCGTATTTACTACCCGATGGCACCCCGCCCGACATCTTGAGACAACTCACATTCCAAAGGAAGAACGATATCTGTTTACATAGTCTCCCGTACATACCTGTTCACACTGTGAAGAAGCTATAGATAGCTATCAAGTATACATTAAAAATTACTGCTTCATTGTAGTGTTTGTTTTGTAATCAGGGTGGGCCATGTTGTGTACTATCTGTAATCTTTCATACCGTGACTACATGAATCGCCAAATACACGCCATGGAGAGTGTCCAATGTAGGCAACGTCAAGAGAACGCAATACACAAAAATTAATGAAGAAGAATATAAGGAAAAGCGTGAGCATGCGCAATTGATGTTCGCCTTTGTTACGTTCCCCCTCCTCTCTTTCTCTTTCTCTCTTACTCTTTGGTGATATGCAGATTTTTTTTTCTTAACTGCAAACATATCTACCAATTAATGCGATATTTGCCAAGATTAGTATTTCATCGACTTAACGTGTCGTATTTCTCTTTTAAGCCACCGTGTAAGAAAAAAAAACTCACCTTACTAATTGTTTTCCAAATGGTTTATAACATTAATTGTACTTGCAATGAAAAGGCCTCAATGAAACTTTCATGATTTTCTTTTTTAAAGTCATTTTAACGATCACATCCATTTGCAGCATGCATTTGAACAGATATATGGCGTTAATTATATACAAATGCTGTGGATCATCATCAGCATGTAATCGAAATCTGTATACAGGCATACCTGACACTACATAGTATTATGGAACAGAGAGCAAACTTCAAAGAAGACACAATATAACTATTATGTATTCCGAGTGTAATCGTTATATGTAGAACAAATGCCAGAAAATTGCAGATTGTGTCTTTGTTTCTCTATAATACAATCAGTGTGTACTTAAGGTGCCTGCATATCATAGATACATATTCTGCTATATACCTTCCTCGCTGCTTTTAGCGTTACACTTCATTTAGCTTACACTTAGCGACTGTCGGTTTCTTCTCTGTCTCGCGTGGGACTTAATTTCTCGAGACGATTATAAATGATTTCCTGTGGCATTAGCATCCACAAGGCACAGTAGACAAGCACGTCATTTCGCGTGTAATCCCGACTTGGACGCGAATGTGTATGCTATTTTCGTATCGTGGGCACAAGTCACATTACGTTTTGTGCTTGGACGTGGGCGTTCAATGTACATTGTGTGTGTGTATGTTTATGTATTATGCGCGTGTATAGATTCAGGGTAGACCATAACAACGCGATTGTTCTGCTAAAATTCATAAATATGCTCTGAAGTTGTGATAACAATGGCACACAGACAGAGTATTTACATGCATGTGTTTTACATACTCGGAGACGGGATCCCACTGTAGATGTCACACTTGATATTATTGTTCAAGCTGACTTTCATGAAACGAATGGCGTGTAGCCACTGTTTCGTGGAAAATCGGACATAAAACCTTACAATGACGGGATTTTAAAATTTCACATTACATCACGATAGAGTGGCGCTGGTTGCAACCACAGCATGTTACACAAATTGAATAGACTGATGACGTCATCAGTACACAAATTATTCATTTAAGTTTGAGTACGGTTATATAAAAAATCGAGTTGTTGGTCCATCACTATACAACTAAAACTACAACTGCAACTACAACTACAACTACAACTACAACTACAACTACAGCTACAACTACAACTACAACTACAGCTACAACTACAACTACAACTACAACTACAGCTACAACTACAACTACAACTACAACAACTACAACTACAACTACAACTACAACTACAACTACAACTACAACTACAACTACAACTACCACTACCACTACAACTATACAGCTACAACTACACAACTTAGTGTTTGTCCAATTCTAATGAAACTTTAACTTTAACTTTAACACGGAGTAAAGCTTCCCATGAGTAATTGAAGATCATTATTTTTGTCGCACATTACTTGGGCACTCCGCGAACGATGGCGCACCCATCAGTCTCCCGACAGTTTTATCTCGCGTAAAGCCCGGGACGATATATTCCCCGTATTTAATGTACATAGTTCATAACACTCGTAGGTGTAAAGTGTGTTAGTTCAACAATCGCGGGTAAAAACAACTATTAAGGATCGTGTCAATATTTGATTTACGGCAATAGGAAGGAGGAGAATGCTGATGAGGTCGGTTTGGCGACATTTTGGAGTCTCGTCATTCAGGAGACGTCAACCGATGAAAATTTCTCGGCATGGGCTCTCGACTGCAATTTCAGAAACGTGTTGAAATCGCCACAAAATCCTCTTTACAATGTGCCGGACAGAGGCTTTGAAATCTCTCCCTTTTTCAGATATTCACTTGAGCGCGATGAATGAAGAAAAAAGGTGTACGTGTTGTTCCCGGCTCCTTGATAAAAGACCGGCGAAAGAATGTGTATTCATTACAGAAGAGTTTTCAGAAGAATTATTCATTCCTTGATAATAAGAAAAGGCCTTTGAAGTGAGAGATTTGCGACTGTTTAATATACTGATTTTGATTTTCGCGTCCCACGTTTTGTTACTGTTACAACCAAAGCTTGGTGCGTTGCATGCAGGGCTGTGTTTGTTTTGTTCCCATGGGTATTTATGTTGCACTAAGGCGTTTGTCGTCGGCATTTCATGTTAGTTACGAAGTGGAAAGAAAGAAGGACAGACCACTCAAAACAGCAAAACCCGGCCCAATAAAACAAACATGCCGGATAAATCTTAAATATTAAATACCAATATCAACGATACTAACAAGAATAACGTTTAATAATGAGTCCAGTTTGGCATCTGCTTGTGTTCAGTGACATGTGTTATTATTTTGTTTGGCTCGTGCGCTGTCTGGTTTCGCCACGCTGATTTCCTGGATGCTACCCAAGTCTCACATATTAATGACCCGTGTCCCACGTAACGAGCATGACAAAATGAAGACATCATTCTCCACGCCAACTTTACCTCACGCATGCAAGCTGCACTCTCGCTCTCGTATAGCATCAATGAGGAGAACAGCATCAGCGCGAAGCTGCGCTATTTGTTATAATAATTATATACGCGCACCGTGGCATACCGAAGCTGCAGTCTGCTGATTGGGCGCGCCAACTCAGGTCTCTCTCCGTCTCAAAAAAAGAAAGAAAGAAAGAAAGAAAGAAAAGGGAAAAAAGCAACGATCGCTCATTGGCTAGTGTGGTAGCCTTAACCCTTATCGAGCTGGTCTTCCACAATGCTCCTGACGTTCGCTGCAGTGTAGATGGATAGTGGTAACGACAGATTTCACGGCAGCCATAACTGCAGCAGAGGACGCGGACCTTGTGGTTGCTGTCGCTGCTTGCCCAACTGACCACGCGATCAACTCGCAGTGCTGATGACTTCGCACAAACCGCCAATTTAGGCATTTTAGGAAGACGGAAATGACCAACCAGTTGGGCAATCTGCTGCTAACGTGGTGCGTCACGTGAAAAATGCTAACACTACTACTACTACTACTACGACGACGACGACGACTATGCTACTTCTACTGCTGCTGCTACTACTACTATACTACTACTACTACTACTACTACTACTACCACTACTACTACTAATGATGATAAAAAACAGTATCGTCCAAGTTTCCTGTTGTCCTTGTGACACACCTCCGTGACAGTCTTTAGTACCGTAGTCTCCGCTTTATCATTGGACACCGCTTTATCGGGTACATCGCTTAATCGGGTATGTAAGGATCGCTCTGCCAAACACCGCCCAATTATGCGGAGAGTACTGAATTTGTAACGCGGCTATGTCAAGAGTCATTGCAATATCCTCGAGATATTTGCAGTACTTCCACCCTCCTTCCAGTGGAACCTTATTATGCATTCACACCACTCATCTTCGACATACAAAGTGGCCTTCAGCGTTATTTCCTTACTTTAATCAGGATTCATGTGGCCTTTGTGCTTCTCAAGATGATTTCAAAGTTGTCGGAGGAGTAAAAACTTTTCTCAAGAATAAGTGTGACATCGATTCGACCAAACCTCAACTTTATACAGAGGAAATTAGTTTTTAATTCATCCAAGAATTACACATACAAGCAAAAAACAGACAAACAAACAAAACTTAAATGTCATTTGTTTTTGGCTTCTCGTCTGCCCTTGGGTTAGAAGGCCCACACATGCATGGAGAGTTATTCATAATGAGTACGAGGGAAGTTAATTGGATTTTTATATCCTTATGTTTTTTATTCCGTATCTCTCTTTGTTACATCACCGCCGTAAGCGCCTCATCAAGTAAGGACTCAACGGAGCGGTCATGTCTAACTTTGTAGGAATATTTTTCCTTCCACGACTCATTAGGCAAAACCGTAAACAGGTCTTTTGAGGAATTTTTCCGCCAGGCAGGTCATCCGAACACAAAATCATCACGAAAGCAGAACGTATCCCAAGGTAAAATGCTGACTCCAAAACGGTCTCTGTAGCCTCCGGTAGCCAGCAGGCTGCCCCCTGTTCATCCCTGTTCTGCCTCGCTCTCAAACCGCTCCCCTTCTCGTAAAATAAGAAAGTCAGAAATCCATGCCCTGACCAAACGCTTTTCAGCTGTGAAATGTAACACCCTCCTCATGTCTTTCATAGGTTTTTGATGAAAACAGCCACAATCTTGATTATAATAGTGCCTACGCAAACGCGCCTATTAGCGAAAAGGACAAAGAAGTCAGCCATTTCTGCATTACTTGGCCTTGCTGGGAACGCACTAAAGCTAGATCTTACACCTTGCTTTGATAAAAAGCATTGTATTTGGAGGTATATTAATATGTATGTATCTGCATTTGTGTATATATACATGTATTATGTATATGTGATGATGTATATGTTTATGTATATATGATTATGTAATAGATACGCCATGCATTCATAATTCTCTCTGTTATTTCATTATGCAATTATAGACATATATACTTATTTGAGAATATTCCCTCCGCGTTCCGCACCTTCGTGTAGTGCAATATATCTAACTGATAATAGTTATATTTATTAGTTAATGGGGCAAATGATCAAATTTCCCGGTAATTCATGCTCCCAATTAAAGAACACAATATAGTTAAAAACAACAACAGCCGGGAAAAAACAGAAACAGACATAGGTTTGTCACACTGCATGGTCTTTGTTGAGGCGAATCCAAGTTCACAGTTTGACTCCGATACCTTAAACAGACCTAGGCAATGTCAATCAGTTGTCCCTCTCCCACTGACACAAAAATATTTGAAACTGTAAAAAACTTCTTCCCTCAATAACATGTTGTCCCTCTTTCGCCCATGAGTCTCAAATTATGCCCCGGAATAATACATTTCAACGCCCATCTTCATGCTCTGTGAACATTCGCTTCTTTGTCATAATCGGCTGTCATCACTGTGCATTGTAAGCCTCTCACAAGAAGTTTTACCGATTTCTTTCTCGAAATTGTCGCGATGGCGGGACGTCTGATTCAGTCCCTTAGTCCCACGGGCTTCTTCTCATGTTGCCCAAAGAATAACTCTGTCGATATATAGTTGTCGGCACGAAGTGTCTGTCCCGTTTCCCAACTCGTAAACAAGATAGTAGTTGGAATCCAAACAAACACGGACAGCTTCTTTATTACACCGGGTTTCAGTGACACACAAAGGTTTTGACGACTTTATTTTTTTCTCTTAAAAGTACAGTCGTTTTGCAATGACAAGATACCGTGTGACCTGCGACCTCAATATCAGGTCAAATCCATCAAAATTGAAGCTTTGAATATAAGTGTTGATGGAGGGTAAAACTGGAGTAGGGTTTCATTTCATTCCGCGTCGTGCTGAGATCATAAGGCTATGCACGACATCACAAAGTAATCTTAGATAGGTTGTGAAGTTATCATAAGTAAATGTTAAGAAAAGCTTTACAAGAACCTGCACTTATAAGCACTCTGTTTATATAGGACTAACGATGGAGTAGGACGGTGGAGTAGGTAGGACTAATAATGAAGTGTAGGTTTACATAAAGCGGAGAGATACTCTGGCTCGAAAGCATAATCTTCTGCTGCCGTAGACTATACTCTCTGCATCCAAACACCTCTGTATGCAATCTCATTACCCTTCTCCCCTTCCTACGTTCTCCGCCCCTTCCTCGTCTCTTTCCGGCCTGTAATTATGTGGTAATGACGGTTACGCCCATATTGCCCATATGCAATCTATAGATCGGTCTTAACCCCTTGTATATCCCCCTCCCCTCGGGAATGGGCGCGTCCCACCACCCCCAACCCCCCCCCCCCCCAATCCTCCCCGGCCCTGAAAAGAGCGTGAGGGGTTCAGTGATTATTAGTCTCGGCTTCATTGTGGGAAACTGCACAGTACCTCGTGGGGACGTTATCCAGTTGAAGAGAAGGGAATGTAACATTCAGCAAAGGGTTTCATCTGTTGTTGCTGTTTTACAAAGTGGCACATTGCAGGCGCAAATTAGGAAGAACGTATTAAACGTAACACAAACTACGAACACTTGGCGAGAGCTCTGCATGCTTGTTAAGCTGCGGGCGGGTACACGATCAAACGGTAATATCTGAGATCTAAAGTCACAACACCTGATATTACCAGCCGTATTTATATGCCATCTCATGGGTACTCAGCGGCTTAAAGCTTTCGAATGTAGGGCATAATTACGTGTGATCAGGGAGGTGGCCCACCGTCCTGGCCTGGTGTGATCCTCATCCCTATGAGGTTCGATATGAAGAATGCTGATGATGATGAAGAACAAGATGATGATAATGACGAAGCCTAACAACAACAGAAACACCTGGAAGAATGGCAGTGCAACACTTTTTCAAAACTACAAACGTTTTGATGTGATTTTGGTATCTATTTTTTTTACTGTACACGCTGTGTACAGGGAGGTGTTCTCACCTCCCTGCTGTGTATTAGATAACAAGTAGAGCAATAATAGTCACATCTGCATTTACTACATTACTTTGATTGATGATTACTCACTGCATTTTAGATTTCAGTGATAATTCCCTCAAGATTGTTTCTTTATGACATGTATGATCGTTTTACTCTTGTTTTACTGTTTGGTTTTGGTTTGTTTGTTTTTTTTTTTAATGAAGAAAAATATTTTTTGTGGTTTTAACGCAATCTGTCGTTGCGGGCAAGCGCCACTTTATGCCGCCACCTCTCGAGGTTGCTATCCTGTAATAATCCCGGCTTGCAGGAAGGCGGTGGTAATCTCAAAGACCTTGCCCCACTATCTCCTCGAAGATGCTCGGTAAACTATCCCTCCTTAAATCATACTAATCGTTTGAAGAAGGCATCGACGCCAATAATCGTCGTTATGTTTTAGATCCTCGCCAAGGTCCTCTTCACAGTCAAAATATTAGTCGGAGTCACAGTTCACAAAAGAAGCATAGGAAAGTTTGATAAGTTAAGGAAAGGGATTTTTGAATAGTCCTGTTCACACTGAATAGCTAAGCCAACGCTCAATATTCTGTCCAATCACCTTTTCCTCGCTTACTGTGAATCTAACCCATATTTTCTTACAGACAGTTGACATTTGAAATTTGGCAGCTGCGAGCGCCAACAGTTCAGTAGCTTTACAAGTCACTTCTACCGGCTCCTCCCTCAATAGGAATTCAGTCTTAACGATTTCAGGAAAAGCTAAGTTGGGATCGATTAGATCCAGGGTGCCTTTGCTCTTGTGAAAAGTAGAGACACTCATTAGACCTTCTGAAAGTTCTATAAGCTGGCGGACCTTCTTCAATCATGGGGAATTTTCAGGCCTCTCGATTTTGTGTCAGAGTGTGATGTCTTATCCGCGTTCTATTCTGTAGCTGATGAGAACGCTTTATCCCTTAAAGGACAAGTTCACCTTCATAAACATAAGGATTGAGAGAATGTAGCAATATTAGTAGAACACATCATTGAAAGTTTGAGGAAAATCGGACAATCCGTTCAAAAGTTATGAATTTTTGAAGTTTTTGTGCAGTAACCGCTGGATGAGAAGACTACTGCAGTGTATGAAAAACTTAGATGTCACATGCGTACAACAATATAAGGAAAATATAAAGAGATTTTCACAAAATTTCTTCTTTTGAAAAAAGTACACATTCCCTTGACTCGTTACCGACATATGTTATGGGTAATATTATTCCCCCTGCCCTTTAGAAAAGGGCAAGTCAAGTGCTCTTTATTATGCGAAAAAAAGTGAAAATACGTTAAATTTTCTTTACATTTTCTTTATACTGTTGTACGCATATGACTCATAAGCTATAGTAGTCTCCTCATACAGCGGTTCCAACACAAAAATTTGAAAAATTCATAACTTTTGCATCAATTGTCCAATTTTCCTCAAACTTTCACTGATGTGTTCTACTAATATTGCTGCATTCTCTCAATCCTTATGTTTATAAGGGTGAACTTGTCCTTTAACATCAACTAAATGCTTTACGAGCCAATGCGGACGTGTGCTGGACGGGAAGTCCGGGTGCTGTAAACCCACATTCCAACCAAAAGCGGAGCTAGATGTGAAAGTGTGGTCTGTCATTTCCCGGTGAATTCACGGACGTGACACTGTTAAAGATGGTAGTAATGATAATGGTCCTAGACAGATACGTATATTTTTCTCATTTCTTTTGGTCTGGATTGCATCAGAAAGTAAACCGGTTGACAGATAATTTTGTCGCAGTTAACATAAATGTTGTTGTAAAAGACGGTGACATCGATCACGTAACTGAGTACCTTTATGCTAGTCCCAGCACTTGCCCTTGGAGATATAAGAGCAGAAAATGGATGAAAAAAAAATAGGGGAAAAAGAAAAATGAGGGGGAAGTAAGTTCTTTTGTAATAAAATAGATCATTTGAGGCACGTTCGCGAGTGGCTATGAACAGTGAGACGATGACGAGTAGATGAAAAATAATGAATAGTCCAAAAGGATTAGAAAAAGAATGAGAAGAAAATGCAAAAGAAAAAGCAGGAGAAGAAGAAGGAGGAGAAGGAGAAGACATGAGGACGATGAAGGAGAAAGACTGAAGGACCAGGGGAAGGAGGTCTCGGAAAAGAAGGAGAAGTAGGAGGAGGAGGAGGAGGAGGAGGAGGAGGAGAAGAAGAAGAAGATGATGATGATGATGAATTCAGGGAGAGATAAACCCCGAATCGAAGGTGGACATTTACCCCCTTTGACTGTCTGCCAGGGAACCGTCAGACCTCATCCGCCGCGAAATCCGCGCAGTTCCGCGGGGAGGATGGGATCTGTCACATGCCATGTGATAATTGTCGCCAGATTTCGCCCGAATGCGACAGTTTTACTCAGAGGCACAAGATAAGCTCGCATTTGATGGCCGATTATCAGATATCAGTGATAGGAAATTATGTTATGAGTAAAATCACCGTGAACCCGGGTGGCTTAAACTGCCCTCGATTTGTGATGGTGCGTCGCATGCATATCAAGATACATAAATGATAGATAGATGGAGGTAAAATATTGCCCAGGTACCTGAAAACATTTCGCCACAAGCATGGCCAGTAGTGCTGCCATTCTGGATATCTGCGTGAAAAATTAAAACAAGATTACGACGCATCTTCTCAATCATTGCGCAATTAGAATGAAATGCATGTATTGAAATAGGCTTAGCGGCACACACGAAAGCTGCTCCAGGAAAATCACCCTCATGGTAAAAAAAAAATGTATATAATCCTTGTCACACCCTATAACGCAAACAAGTAAGCAAGGCAAACAAACAGCTAATAAAGATGTGGTTGCTGTGTATGGAGTCATTTTTTTATTTTATTTTTTTTTCCCTTCCACAGGGTTCCTTTATTGAATAATATCATACACTCAAATATATACAAAAAGAGATATGTATGTACATGCAGATTTAACACATGATATTCTTGGCCATTCTAAATACAATAAGAACAGCAAACAGTTACAAAAATCAATTATAAATTGCAAATTATTTTCAAAGTGTCAGAAAATTACCTGACAAATCATTTCATAAGAAAACACAATCAGAAACATTTAGTAAAATGTAACCACTTTTTCATAAATTTCTTTTCTTTCAGATTTGTTTTGCATATATACTTTTCCATATCATAATAACTTTTTATCGCTGACATGATTTGTTCAAAAACTGGCAAACAATTTTTGCATTTGGCTGTAAAAATTTCTTTCCTTACTATAATCATAATGCAATTGAGGGCACTGTTATTACGTCCATAAAAACCAAATAATTTATTTTGATTTGTAAGCTTAATATGAATAGCATTACGGGACAGCCAAAGGTCAAGTTTTGACCATATCTCGTTTGAATATGTACAAGAACAAAATATATGCATAATTGTTTCTTCGCTGTTATTACAAAAAGTACATAAGTTATCTGTTACTAATTTAAATCTCAATAAAGCGTCTTTCATATAAAGAATTCTATTTAGCATCTTGAACTGAAACCATCTCATGTTTACATCGACAGTTGAATAAAAGGGAATTTGGTAATAAAAACTCCAAATGATATTGTCAAAATCAAACTCCTGTTTCCATTTTATAAGACTTTTACATTCCTTTGTCTTATGTTTCAAGAAAGCCTGGTAGATATGTGCACAACCTTTTTTCACTTTCAGTATTAAAAACAATGTTTCAGGGATAATACATGTAGGTTCCATAATCTTAGGTATGACATTTTTATTATAACCAAATCGAATGGAGTCATGTTCATTCTGCTAGGACAATTTAGGATTCAGTCACAAACAACAAGTTAATTCAGTTATTCTCGTCTTAACCAGGCTAATGCGAAGTTATGCGCATGTTGCAAAGATGAAAAACTACAAAATATCAGTCGCTATAGTATACTGAGTGTGACGTTAGAATGTCGGGATCTGAACTAGGGTAAAAACACACTGAAGAAAATGGCAAATGGTGAACCTACAATTTTGGCAGGTGGAAGATTTCAAATCTATGTAAGAAACGCGTAATTTTGATCTTATCAGAGGGGACAAGCGCTTTTTTGGTTGGTGTTAATATGCATTGCAGACATCTGCGTATTAAAATCTATGCTCTTTATCCTGCCAATGACGACTTTTGTTTTTTATGACATTTTCATCCTCTGAATTTATCGATTAAACAAAAATCTTATACTCGGCCTCGAGCCAGTGCTTAAAAAAAAGAAGAAGAATAAGCCAGTGATATAGAGAACTATATTCGGAGGAAGGGAAAATGGGTACAATGCCAATTCTAAAAGAGAAGGAAGGAGGGAGAGAGAGAGAGAGAGAGAACTCCTTGGTCTGTCAAACGCTGAGAACGCACAGCTCTGGACGTATTGAGTTTCATTCTTTCTCGTTACAATTTCTAGAATATTAGCAGTTACCGCAAAACTTTGAAAAAAGAGAGATTGAGATTAAGAAAGAGAGAAATATTTGACTTATCGATTTCAGCTTGCGGCTGTAAGAAGGCTAGATGCCATATCGCCGGACCTTTCTAGTAATTCTGATAGGGTGTCTCAACAAAAGTAGAACTTTGTGGCCACCTTAACGCACACCTTCTGTAGTGGTTGGCGGAATGGTTATCAAACAGATGTGCTGATACATGGAGAGTTGAATGTCACGGACTATAGATGCCATAAGACATAGCCAAGAGCTAACTCTTGGCCAATAGAACAACATACCAATAGCTTCCAGCTGTTCGAGTGAGTTTCTTGGCATTGAGAGGAATACTGGATAGATGAATTTGTGTATTCTTCCCCTTGGAAGTTTACAATCTAATAAAAGACATCACAACATAGTAACCTCTGATATTTCGATATTTATCGCAAGCGCTATACTTCCTAAAAGGGCAGGGAGGTGGGAAGACTCCCACGTCCGTGGCTGGTGGGCCGATGGTTACTAATTCCTACCGCTATGTAACCAAGACATGCTTGTCTCATGCGCTTGTTTTAAGAGCCAGGTATTATCTTAACCCCCTTCCTCTCAGAGCTCTAGACCCTGTACAAGTTCTCGTCCGAGGATGTATCCTGATGGAAGTGTGTATTCCGGGCTCTTTTTTTTTTTGCGCCAAGGAGCCGAGGCCTCAAATACATGATATACACAGAAAGAACCGGTCTTTCAAGACCATCTTTACCCACAAGTCGGTGGCTTGCCATGCAACTAGAGATGGTCTCTCTAATCCCTTTTCCCCTCGTGTGCAAATGTAATAAATATGACTGTTGCTGAGATCAATGCAAAGATATCATGATATGAGTAATAACATAATGACACAGCGATATGCTTGCGGGCTTCGGCGGACTTGCTATTTTAGTCTGCGGCTGTTGTTATTTTGTGTGCCTCTGAAAAAAAGCAGTATGGGCCTAATATTGTACTTGATTCTGACAATCTTGTCCAATCGTCACAGCCACCAGTACAGCATCGTATAATTGCAGCGTAGTGAGTGTTTCCTTCGGGCTCGTAGAGTGAATAATTCTTGTGTTTGCATTCTCTGGAGATTCAGTCGGTTATCAAAGAGGACTTCATTATAAGCCTTTGGGGACTTATAGGACTTCATTATAAGCCTTTTGGGGACTTTAGGGACTGCGTCACAGGCGACATTTAGGGTATCATTTGGAGCCCTGAAGTTGTCAGTGGGGACCAGTCAGTGAAGGTTGTCTCTCTAGATTATGTTTGCCGCTGGGTACTTCTGAGGGTGCTATACCGGAGAATCTCTGTGTTGTCTCTTGGGATTCTGTATGCTGCTTGGTATCTCACAGGTGCTACTGAGGACTCTGGAGGTTGTCTCTCGGAATTCTGTTTGTTGCTGGTACTTCATAGGATGTTACTTAGGACTCTGAAAGTTGCCATTGGTATCCCTACAGCTGTTTGTCGCTGGGTACTTCAAAGGGTGCCACCGGGAATCGAAAAGTTGTCTCTGGTTACCCTGTCTGTCGATGGGTACTTCGTAGGGGGCTACTGGGGACTCTGTAAGTTGTCATTATTGATTCTGATCCTGTCGCACACAAGTTGCTTGCCTATATATTTACTATATTCGATAACCTAAAAGCCACACCACTGCGTAGGTGCATAGCAATGTACTTCATGAGCAACAATTAAAAAAGTGTCATGATGGTTTCAACAATAGACGATTATTATCACAAGTATTTTGTTAATTGTTGTCAGTATTGTT
Source organism: Diadema antillarum (assembly GCF_040938485.1). Classification (NCBI taxonomy): domain Eukaryota; kingdom Metazoa; phylum Echinodermata; class Echinoidea; order Diadematoida; family Diadematidae; genus Diadema; species Diadema antillarum. The sequence continues at coordinate 497,691 of NW_027271931.1, read as the reverse complement.
ACTATAGCGCTTTCGTCGTTATAATAATAAGAGGTTATTATGATCGGCAATACCGCTCTTGGGAATGTTGTAATTTACAACTGTTATAGGCTCACAGACGGCATACTTCAAGCCAGTCTCTCTTCGTCTGTATGTTTGTGTAACACCATGTACCAGTCAGCTGGTGCTATTGGATACGGTTACGGTAGGCTTATGACCGCACCAGCAACAAGGCGAACGCATGAGGAGTATTCAAAAAACTTTAGAACCGCTTGGGGGAAAAATCCCAAACTTTTTCATGTGTTCCTGCGGATATGACCTTCTGACTGTTCTCCAGTGACGGGAGAAGAATACTGTTGCTAGTTTCCAGAAAATCAAAAAATGTCTGAGATCCATATCACCTTCTGCAGGCACATCCACACATACAAACACCCACTCGATCACACACACACACACCCACTCGAGCACGCACACACACACACAGACACACACAGACACACACGCACACACACACACACACACACACACACACACACACACACACACACATAATCACAGATGAAGGTCATGACCGCCCGAAATCTGTCGAGACACGAGGTAGAACGATGGGGTCGTCGAACCTACGAAACTGGTGTCGAATTTCCTCGGTCTCCAGAAGTAGCGCCATTAAGGCCATCAGCGGTAGACGTAAACATTGCAGTCTTTAATTTGATACAGCCTCACACATAGTAAAACACCTGCAGGGACAGAACGATATAAAAAGGGATCAAAGCGCCACACACGGTGAAGATACGTCACTCAGATTTGTTTGAGAAACGATATTCACATCAGGGCTTTGTGTAAGAGGTGGGGTTGGTGGGTCTCTAATTTCACTACTGTATTCCAAATGCTGAGACTGATTATGCACCATCTGAAGTGGGCTTCTAAGTGCACGAACTCCCACTTTAACGCTCCAGAAAAAGTAAATTATGTCGCTATAGACATTAAAAGAATGTGTACCTAGGGGTTTTCACATATCGCACTGCATAATGTACCCACGATGTGTCTCCTTTTGCTCTTTAGCGACATGATTTCTGATTCAGTTCCACCCAACGGAACAAACTCGCGAACTTCTTGGCTGAAACAAAACAATCATGATATTGTATGTAGTATAGGCCTACCTATGAACAATCATTCCACATTGCCATAATGTTGTGCATTTATATAAATTAATTTGGAAACAAGGTGATGAAGTTAAGGCATATGGGAAACGGAGCGACATCAGCTCACCAAATAATCACGAGTTCGGGGAAAATTTGCATCAGCGAGAATTGATATCTAAAGCAAGATGTCGCCCATGCAGGTTTCCTTCTTTCTTTTCTTACGTCCCAAGAAATTACCATGAAACGACGCACTTTTCTTTGAAAGTTGTCTATGATATGGCGAATACATTTCCCAAACCATCCCGGTCACCATTTCGTGGAATACAAGTTCGTCCAAAATATTCACACTGCATGGCTCGATTCCCCCCTTGGCCAGTTCTAGCCTAGCCTTGACAGTGATGAAAGGTAGGTCCTTTACACACTGATGCGAGAGCCAAAGCAGACGTCAATTTGTCTAGCAATGTTTCATCATCGTTAAGTTGCGATAGCATCATCTTTTTATTTTAATATGTCATTCCATTTTTGTTGGGGGGGGGGGAGGGGCAATGTTCTATAAAATCAAAGAGTTTGGATGAAAAGTGTTGAGTTTGGATGGGATGGGATGGGATTCGGAGGGTTCAATAGGTAAGTGATTTTGTCGGTTAGGGAACGGAAGCCGTCAAGTTCAATGCCGTGTTTTGTCTGGTGATGTCACGAACGCTTGAGAAGAATGGAGCATCCCACAGGATGCTGTCAACCTGTCCGCACCCCCCGAAAATTCCCATCGTCTGCATTCTAAAAACGTCAAGGGCGGGTGTTACAGGAAACGCAGCGTCCTGCACTGATAGCCTTACTTTCAGACTTTTTCTATATTTTTAATGGCATGTCAGAGGCGAATTACTTTGAGCGAGAGAACTTTCCGTCAATTTGAGATGAATTTGGGCCATCTTGGCGTAAAGATCGTCTTTTGAAATAGGCTATCCAGTGTAGTGCATTATTGTAGATCATCGTTTGATTTCTGACGAGGTCACTTACTGTCATGGAATTGAATAACATTATGGTAATAGGGTGTGATCATTTAAAAAAAATCCCGATGATGACGAAAATATATGTGGTATTCATAATGATTATGATGATTGTCATAATGACTGTGATAATGATAGCACAAGCAATAGTAAGGCAAACAATATTAATGATAGCAGTATTTACAATAACAGATAAACAGACAGCAGCAAAGAACATCAATGTCGGATATTTATATCATAATCCATCTTCCTCTAAAATATCTAGAGATGGATTTCAGTGGGTCTTTAGAATTTCTCAACATTCACTGTCTTCCTATTGAGAAAGGATTGAAGGGGGCTGCTCTGCGTACACAAATTGATTACAGTCGTGGTCCTATGCTCTTACGCTCATCATGTTCTATATATACTCACACACACGTAGACAAACACCCGGTCCACCACCAATAACAATGCAAAAACAAAGTGCGATGCAGCGTTAGTGAAATGTCAATTATGGGGGTATCCTGCGCCACTAAGACGAATCGATATTATTATCTTAAGAATGTATGATAAGATTTAGACCTACTTTGGCCTTCTGCCATGCAGGAGATCAAGTCGCTCAGTTCTCAGACAATAATATCGGTTTCCTCATGCTTGTAGTTGGAAAATTTCCCCCTTCCCCGGAGCTGTGGTAGGAAAAGAAAACGTGGAGTATACAAATAGTTGCGTACAATTAGCGTGGCGCCAGGAATAGATATTTCACGGTAGACCATTGCAACGGGGAATGGGATAATCTCTCACCACCGCTACTTATCTGGCTCCTCTCGGGAATGGTATGGGTTAGGGAGGGGCGTTGGAAAGGGTGGAAGCAATTATATTTGCCATAAGTGAGGTAGGAAAAGAAGACTTGGAAAATTAAAAACGCAAAAACAACTACCACCGCTGCAAATAGCATGGATATTGTGTGGGCCTATATAGGAATGTTTTGAAGAGGAATAAGGCAAGTGGGTACATTTAACCCGCTAAAAGTAGGCTTTAATCAAGAAGGAACGTGTATTGTCGTGTGATGAATACGTACGCTGCAACTGTATATATTAAAGGAAAAGCGTTCCATTCTAATCTATCGCACGTGTTTATTATCGGTATTGAAGAGTTCTAGCGAACTTCGATCGATTCGCGTGACAATGAAAATGATATCGGCGTATCGCTGGCGTCTGTTCCGGAAGTGTGAGCTGAAATATATCGAGATTTTGAGCTCTCATCCCCATTTCATTCTGTCTGATAGCAGCACAAATGCGTACCTCATTTCACATTCTGTTTTTTCTCAGTTTCTTTTCGTCGTTGCGAGCATCTCAACTCATCTCAACCAGACATCGGTATCAATCCCAGTTTGAAAAACAAAAACAAAAACAAAAACACTGAAACCACACAAAGGGATTGGCGTGGCATTTGAAATGCCCATATATTTTCCCAATATGGATCGTATAAGTCTTATTTGCCGATCAAGGTGTCCTTATGGACCAAGGAGATCTCCTTCTTTTATTGTGTCCCTTTGTCTGTTCGTCTGTCTGTCTCTCGTTTTATACAGCATACACACTTCCACACATTCTGTGTTGCTTGTCATTTTATATACTGCAAATCAAGTTGAAGGTGTATTTTTTGCTCGTACCGCATTGTCGAGTTTGTAAACTTTATTCAAAGCACTTCCGGAAAAAAAAAATCCCTAAGTGTTTTCTCAATCCCCTTCACACAAACATACCATACACACACACACACACACACACACAAACTGAAAAAAACCCTCTCTCACACACACGCACGCACACACACACACACTTTTTTTTCAACAACAAATCTATTATAAAGCCAATCATACATCACAATTACATTTTCAACAGATTAATTTCATTTTGAAACATTGCATTTTCTTTCTACAATATAATGTCATGAAACTGATTATCGCAGTTACATTTTCTAAAGTATTTATTTCATGATACTTAAACACACAAACACACACACACACACACACACACACCTACTCACTCGGACGGTTACACAAGGAGACACATAGTAAAGAGCAGCAGCTGCCCGTCAGGAAGTAGATCCGATCTAGAAGACAGGACAGCGGAAACTGGGAGCTGTCATCTGAATTTCTCTCGCTAGAAAACAGAGGGAGAGAAGGAAAATTTGTCTGTCGCTGTTTAGTATGGCTTTTTTTTCACGAAAAGACGCAAAAGTTTGTGCGTGTCCTCGCCTGCAAGATCGGCGGACGTCCCTAATTTTTGTCGGCGGCTATTTTTGGCGAGGCGAGGGAGAAGAAGGTTTGCAACTCGCCCCGATCTCCCCGTGTCGACAACCAGCAGTTCGGTGCTGTTCAGTCAGGCAATAGCGGGTTCAGGAATATCGGGTCCATGCCTTGTAACGAGCCCATGCAGAATATTAATAAAAACCATGTTTTTTTTGTTTTTTTTGTTTTGTTTTGTTTTTGCTGCCTTTCTTCTGTTCTGCCTCTATACCGTCTTTCTTAAACGCCCTTTTCTCCTGTCGTGTTTAAACACGCCCCTCGATATGGGGACGCTGATCTCTGCCCCAGATTTTCGGGCTAGTTCAGACACCGCATTTATTTAGTGTGATCTTACCAAGGAAAACTTTATCTTTCGATCCTCCTACCTCCTACAACCCTGCTTCTACTGAAACTAATATACTTACTGCTATCAATTCTATAACATCCACTACTTCATATACCACGATGTAGGGCCTCCTATCTATACTTCAACTGCTACTACTATACTGCTATGCTAATAACTACTGCTATGACTATGAATTATTATTAACATTCCTACTATACTGACTGTTGCTACTAACGATTGCCATCCTACTGCAGCATAGGCCTACACTATACATTATGCACTACTAGAAGGTTTACCGGTAATGCCATTCATAATATGCCACTTTTTTTCTTAAAATCTGCTTGTCAGTTCCATTCCTCGATATCTTCTTATCTGCATCGTTCAGTGCATACGAAAGTAGGTAAATATGGCCGTTTCATCACAAACACAGTATAGCTCCGAAGTGTTTGCGAAGTCTGCACTTTTCGCATGCGATGATATGCAGTCTTGAATGACTACTTCAGGTGAATGCAATCTTAAGAAGATCCGAGAGATAAGTCAAATATACACAACAAACTAATGCATAATAATATGGATCCACGTAACATAAAAGGGAGTGCAATGCCCCTGAAGACAATTTTAACGAACTCGACCTTCGGATATTGCTTTAACCGGAGTGAAAGGAGCCCGACGCGCACATACTGCACTTCCTGAGTGAGCCGGCCTACATATAACTTTCTTTGGCAGGAAAAGGCAGTAAGTCAACAAGCATGTTTCTTTGTTGGCCTTCCTGCCAATACAGGTAACCACAACTGTAACCGGTAACCACTACTGACTAAATGTTCTGGAAGAAAGTCAGATAAAAAGATAAAACCTCGCAGTAGACACTGAGAGTTGAGAAGTATTGCGTTGTGACCATGCAGAGAACCCAAACTTTTATAGTCAAGTTGCCATAAGATATACATAACAACAATACTATGTAACACTTGTAAACTGACGTATATAGAATAAAATAAAACGATATTAGAGAGACAGACAGGTGAATATAAACGGATAGATAGAGAAAATGAACTGATAGAGAGAGAGAGAGAGAGAGGGGGGGGGGGGAGGCTGGGCCTAATGGGGGATGGTAATTGGCTTTGTGTAATTTTGTGCCGACTATTATTATTCCAGAAGTGTCGAACGCACTGAAGATAGGGTTTTGTATTTATATTTGTAAAAAATTCTGCAAGCGAAAAGCTCTGAGGAATATGCTCACTTCAGGGGAAATCATCGTCGGCTGCATCAGGTTGTCTGCAGTTCAAAGCAGAAGTTGCCATGGCGATTTTGTTATAGCAAGCCTTATTATAGGCATTCATGCTAGGACAAGTGTTCGACATTTCAACTCAACACGAGAGCTCCGTGACAAGATTTTGGCTTTAATCGCCGATGTTTACAGACTGAATTGGACTCCTCAACCACACCTGTCGAACTAAAACGTCCTTGGATACTAATGGCATATTTTTCTGTAATTCATCAAGTGGATGAATACAGATCCCATTTAGCGGCATGATAGCCCGCCTTATACGTTCGCGCCCAAAATAATGACGAGACTTCTATAAGAAGTTATAATGTGTCCCACCCCTCCCGCCCCATTTGACACCATTTACATTGGTCCATATGGAATGCATATTTGCTTAGGGAATTCCTTTCTTCCATTTGCGAATCTGACCTTGATAATGGAGGGTTGCGAACAACGAGTGGTACATACACAAAGCTCTCATCTTCTCTCCTCGGGAATTCCCTTGGGGAAAATCGCGCAAACAACTGTAACATAGCAGAAAATATAAAAAGCAGCAAAATATTTTTCGCCTTCTCTCCACTTTGAGAAAATGCCCCTTAGTTTGTATGTTTTTTCTCCTTTTCTGCTTTCTTCCTCTTTCTGTAATCAAATAAAGTAATTTGTATGCCAGCATTCTCCTCTGATTGCGCCTAATCTTTGAATTTCGCCAGGTGATGATCAGTGCATACCCCATGGCGAGAGACTGCTAATGGGAGCAGATCAAGTTGGCGTCGAATTTCGGCGTGAATGGAACGTGTGCTACGGATAGATTAGGTGTCGTGTGGAGCAAAAGGGGACATAAACCATGAATAAACCGAATAAGTTACAACTCTGCCTTTGGAATTGAGGATTCTAGGATTAACACATGATAAAGAGAAACTGTTTCTCTGCCTTGCCTTTTCATGCAATAATTATCACACTATTCCCTACATTAGTATACTACTACAAACACGATCTTCTTCGGAAACAATGGAACTTGCCAAAGTTTAGTTTTGAAGATGCAGATAGATCCAAAGGGAAGAAAGAAACAATCACGTGAAATAAGTAATATCATTTATATGCTCCCGAAAATATTTGGTTCCTGTAACTCTGAATTCTTCTTGTTTGTTTTCTTTACCGATGTGATGTGTTTTAATCAATTCACAATAGTAATTATTGATCCACCGTATACTACACCATGCAACTTTGCGGTGTCTTGATAGCGAACGTCCTGCAGTGAATGCGCGGAGGAATATCATCGATAGAGTTCGAGAACAGTTTAGATTTCCCGGACCACATTGACATCCCCTATTTGCTAGAATGATTAATGTCGCATGATCTCACAATGTCATGCTGGATCGTTATCCTTTTCAGAAGAAGCCATTAAGCACTTCGCTCTGCAATCTAAAAAAGAAAGAAAGAAAGAAAAAGAAAAGAATCCTAGCTTAGTTAGGTTTTGTCGCCGCCACAATAGAATTTTTCTATTACCGCCAGCACCTTAAAATATTATGTATTCGACGTGTTCTTGATTTGAGGTTCCTGAATCGATCACTCCACGTAACATTAGAATGATAATAATCTTTTTCTTTTCCATGACATGAACTTTGAGCTTGACTAAAGTGTTTTGTGATTCCTATAATCGGTTTTCTTTGTGTATTCCATGCAGCATTGTGCCAGCGAAATGTGATCGAGAAACATCGTCACATTCCCGTTGTACGCTTTGTGAAAGTGTTGTCCAATCCTAATATCAGCTGCTGCCAATATCTCGCGAAATTCAAATCGGCAGATTACGCAAGATATCTCCCGATATAATCTTTGAACATTTTCTAAAGTCTACATATTGGAAAGTTTCGCCTTTTTGTGCTTGAAGGGCGTGTGAATTTAAAAGAGCAATTAATTCCTTCTTACATCTTTACTCAAGGATTGGTTTTACTGGTTGAGATAAGTACTATATAACTTTGAATGGAAATTGTCGTCTTATCTTTTGGCAGAATTTGTTAATTTACCCGATGCGTTGCTTCTCAGTCGTGCACTAAAAATGAACTCTCAATCATCGTTATAAAGGTTAACTTGAATATACAGCCAACCCCTCCTTCTTGTGAATTTGTATACAAACTATAACGTAATCAAACCTTTTTTAACACATATCATCGCGTATTAGAAAGAGCAAAGATTAATGTCAGCAATATACAGATACTATCCCTATAAAATATAGAAATCAAGGAACTGTCGTTTGTGAAAATAACAAACAACATTAAATCGAGATGCTTACTAAATAAAATAACTTCATAAATTATTTTCTCCCCGCGAGTATGAGTTTAGATGCGGCAATAATATTCCTCGTGTGTATTACTTGCTATGTTTTTTTGTTCAAGATAGTATAAAACAATGACACTCGCATCGTGGCAGACGGGTTATTCTCTAATGCAAGATTATATATGAATATATATATATATATATATATATATATATATATATTCTTTTTTTTCGGCAAGAAATTGCCTCAATAATGTATTGCATTCAGTACATATAGAGTGTAGACAAGAACGTTCGCGTGCATCTTAATTCCTTAAATCTTGGCTCTCGCGAAATGAAAATGCACGCGAACATTTCTGCTTTTTGCAGTATGATTCGTGTCTGAAATTATTATATTTTTGACAGTGTTGTTTACTTCTCTGCCTTCTCTTTGTGGTCCTGCAGGCCGAACGTGTGTCCATACCAGGAGCTCTCTATGGCGGGCCATAGAAGGCCATGTGTGCGGCCGTACACTCGGATGGTAAAAGTGTGGAGACCAAACTGCGGCTACACAAATCAGTGGTGCGTCGGATATGAAAGGAGGTGAGTTAAAAGCAGACAAACAAAACAAACAAACCAACAAACAAACAAACAAAACGCCAGTACGTAAACAGATACAAAGAAAAAGTACACACCCAAGAAAAAAAAATTATGCCGGTAATCAAGATCACGATAACGACTTGGAGAACGCAAATTTGTCAATATTATTATTGGCATATAGGGGAGCACGGAATTCAAGATATCTTTTCGGGGGATGGGTTGGAATTGGACAAAAACTCTCAGGATCCATCTTCTAAATCATATTGTATAAAAAAAGACACCTATGGTATAATATATACTATCTTCATATCTTAAGATGACGGGACAGTGTGTACTGTAGGCCCATTATTATTATGGAGGTTTAGTAGGCCTACAGTTTATCTAATATTTACGCGCAAACTTTTATTTCTATCGCTGATAACCGCTATACAGTTTATAAAATCAATGGCAGATTAACAGTATGGAATGTCTGTGCTCATTGCGGACAAAGGAAAATGTCCTTCGTAAAGGCAGGCTCTAATGTACTCGCCAGGACTCTGAGTGATATCAAGAGAAAATAATGATGAATGATAGCACCGGGTTAATAGCAGTATAGCAATTTGTCTTCTTCATGTGTTCTACTTATCAAACATATTAATAACTATTAACGTTAAAAAGTAGGACTTGATCAGCAAATTGCGGCGCAAACTTTTATAATCCCATTATTGAAATAATTACAATGTATATATCTAGCATATTGTGTACTTACAGCATGCAGGCATGTTGTTATACCAAGAGTAGAGAATGTTTCTGCTCGTTGAGTGACATGCGGCATTCATCCCCTGTCCGATCGAAAGGATTTGAGATCTATATTCAACAAATCATGATACACCCAAGAAAAAAACCCACATCCGTTTCTCTTTTCTTAGAAACTTGTATTATTCCCAGTCACAACAAAGAAAGTGTCTATATATACCTAATGGTTTTGTTACCGCCCATCTTCTCGACAGAAAAATTTAGAAACACTACCTTGAAGTTTAGCCGCCAGCGGGATATTGATAGTTGAAGCGCTTAGTGGAAATCTTCCCCTAATTACATCAATTTTCCTCGTCCTATGTAAGAGGGCTTTGAAAATGAGAAGTCCTCCAGAAAAGTCACGATCACCTCTGCATGGGGTCATGGCCCAAAACCGCAAGTGCCCAAAGACGACCGTTCGCCTCTAGATCTAACGTCATATAGAGGAAATTGAGCTTTCTTCTATTAACTGCTTGTTTTCCTTAAGTCAATTAGCAATCTAAAACATTCAGCAGAAACATATCCCCCTGCGTGTTTTCAGAGTCTGAGTAGTTATTTTTGTTTGACTTTGATGAATATTTCCCTATCTTCTATGCCGCATATCACGTGGTATTATGCCATTCTAGATAACGAACATCCTATACAGCCTGTTAGATTATCTTTATTCGCCGTATCATTAATTCAATTAAAAAATAAGTATTCGAAATCTTAAACTAAATCACATTATAATGCATGGATCGTTGTGTGCGTTGTTGTGCTAACATAATGATCGATATTTTCTTGATCCGTTAACATTTATTTCACGCGCCGAAAACCTTAAGACGCAAAGGAATGATGTCGATTATTATCTAACACGATGTATTTTGAGTGCATTAATGGTGTACATCTAAATCTTATAATAAGGCCTTTTTGTAGCTAGAATATGTAAATTGTCTGAGCTGATTTTACGACTAACATACAGCGAGTGGAAAAAATTATGACGTAATTAATATCTCTTACTTTCACACCGATAGTGCATTCGTTCTGTATTTTGTCCAGTCGTTCATGCTTATCATTGTGCATGTCAGCCAAGAGGTTCTCATGTCAGCTCCGTGTTGCGACTCTTTCTTTATTGAAGAGTTCGGTGCATGAGTGCCGTAACCCACCCACCTGCTGTACCTCTCTAGGCTCTTAGCTCAAAACCGGCCGCCGGTGCCTCCCGTTTCTAGACTGCGTAACAGTTAGTTGAGGTAGGTTAAGCGCAGCTACCTTCCGGTACAACTTTACGAGGTACGTACCCCGTACGGTGCGACTAGTGAACCCAGCCGGCCGGGTAACGGGTAAATGCAGCATGTGTCTCATTGCTGAGCCAGCAAGCGATGTAACAGCGCTCGAACGCCCCTAACAGAACGTTAATTGGTAATTGTGTCCTAAACTTGCAGTATTTCTCTTCCTTAGTGACAAAAAGCAATAACTATCAGAGTTAGATATTGAATCACTTTATCGTTATTGCCCCAATTAACTGTCGCCTTTTTTTTATGTTTACGTTTCAGAACTGCTTACTACACATCGTATCGTATGGTGTACGAACGAACGTACGAAACCAAGTACAAGTGCTGCCATGGTTGGTCAAGGCTAAACGGCGAATCCGGCTGTCAATATCGTAAGTTTCAGTTTTCCTTTGTTCATATTTCTTGGTGGAAGGACGTTCATACAGTAATCAATGTGTGGCACCTGCCTATTTGAAATATATATTGTCACAATTCCAAGACAAACTGCTGACGGACAGCTACCTACGGAGTCGGAGAGCTCTACAATTTTTACAAATAGGCCTACCCGGTAGTCTGCAACCCCCCTTTTTTTTAATTGCCTTCACACTTCTGTATAAAACTCTAAATCTAGGTCTAGCAGACCAGACCTGTGAATGTGATCTTACTCTGCTGAACTTCGTGAAGACAGTAATTTAAACTTGTGTGTCACTCAATTTTTGATGATATTGTTAAGCAAAACATTAAGGTGATCAGTTACAGTCACAGTCATGTGGCATTTATTGAGACTTGAGCTCACCACAAAGTCTTCTTTGTAGTAGATGGGCCCTATAACATAGTTGTCTAGTGGGCCTACTATAGTAAAGGAGCCTGAATTGCCAGCCTCGGGGCTTGTTCCTGGCCAGGCCAGGCCAGGGCTGTAAGACTCCTTCATTGTTGCTTTACAGCAAGACTGTGGGCAAGGGACTCTTGCTTGAGCTAGATCAAATTTAACATAGCCATGTTTCATCCTTCTTGTCCAAGAAGAGCGCCTTGGTTTGATCTTCAGAACTGATAGTGAAATCGGCACGATTTCCTCCATTCGATCAAAACACAATAAGCACAAAGCTTTGAGTCAGCAGGTCAGGCTAGGTTATGTGCTCCATCTTGCCAACAAGAATGGGTGTCCTAGGGTGCCGAGAAATGAACAGTCTAATCTAATTCGGCGACTGACCTGTCCAATCTGAATCAAGACTCACTCTGGCCAAGTAGTTGAGGATTTTGTGACACGTCAGTCACGGTGAGGGACGTAGAAAATTGATTTGATTGGCTCTCTCTTGATAGATATAACAGGGAAAACAAACACAGAGCAAAATGAAAATGGCAAGAAATGAAGGGAAAATCGGATGAAGGAACATCGATATGATGCGATGGCGGCTGGGAGATTGGGAGGTAGCATCGGAAGAGGGGAGAAATGTTGATTATGACAGTGATGGTGATGGGAGCAAAAAGTTGGCATCGTTGGGAAAAGTTTAAGGAGTATTGGCTGGACCCCTCAAAGGAAGTAGAACAAGGTCAGGAAAGAAGGTCAAGGAAGAAGTTGGAAGGAATGTACAATGAGATGGGATGGAGCAGACGAGTAACGAGAGAACACTACGAGTATATTATATTAGAAAGTGTGGATGGGGAAAGAGCTTGTTTTTGTCTTTTTACCGGTATTCATCATGAAAAGATGACGGGACTTGTTTGGGAAGAGAAAGAATGAATTATGAACCACGCCATGACATTCTGCTGTATGTCCCAACTAACTAATCTCATTATGGGTCAACTCAAGTACACATTGGATAAAAAAAAAAATTGCAGACTTGTTTCCGGTGAAGTTGCTGTTTGTTAGGGGGTCCTTGCCAGCTAATCATCATGCCAAACCTGCCTGGACTGCTCCATTCATCACAAAACACAGGGAAGCTATTTCTGTTTAGCAAGCCGATGCAATTTGCATTTTATCAGGGAAACAAATTCATACAGGTGGTCATTCCCTTCCCCAAGGTTTTCTCAAAAGAGGAAAAAAAATTCAACCAAAAAGACCAAAAAACCCCAAACAAATAAAAAACATGCTTTCCCAGAGTCAACATATTGGAAAGAGGTGAAGTTGTCTCTGCCCAAGTTGGACAAAGAAAAGAAATGACAAACAACTGAACTAAAAATATGACCTGCTGTGATGTGATCAGAGGGACTGAAACCATGTTGACTTAAAAATTACCGGGGCTAAATCTCTGGTAGTGACCTCATGACAAGGCAGTCTTTGTGATAATATTTACTTGGACCGAAATAAAGAAAGTAAAAGACCCGACACAGAGGAACAGAAGAAACGGAAGAGAGGATGGGAAGAGTGCCGCAAACACTCCCGCCCAAAATCCAGGCGTAGACCCACCGCCGTACATGTGAAGAGGGATCCTTTCCGTTTTGTCCTGTGACCCGACCCCGCCTTGTCCATCGAGACGTGCGGGAGATGATGTGATGTGTCTGGGCCTTCACATTTCTGGAGGAAGTGTCCGCTGCTTCCCCCCGCCACGGATTATCCGTGCCGGGGAGATTAACGCAGACCCCCCTGTTGCCATGCCCATCGTCATGGCGATACCTATACGCACGTTGATAGCCGCCCAAGTGTAGTTGAGTTCAGTAATGCTTGATTTCCTATTTGCTGTCACGCACACGCAGGAGTGCAGATGAGATGCAGTAGAGCTGAAATCAAAAGTTTAGGTTTCTTCAATTTTACAGTTCGTTGAGACTCAATTACTGTTTATCAAATAGCTCATAATCAATTTATGCGTAGTGGAACATTGTATAAACTTTTACATAGAAATGTGTTAAGTATGACTTCTAAGTGTACTGTATCTGCTGATTATCAATAATAACATTTGATGCTTTCCAGGATCTTCTGATGTAAATATCACAAAACGGTGTTATTAATTGTTGCAACAATATTATGAAGGTTGCAAAAGTATGAACAATCTGCTCAAGCTAAAGCAAGTCATTGGTTTTAAGGTTTGCAAGCATCTTATACTCGATTTGATATGATGAAAATTTTGCATAGAAGTAATAGGGAACTCAGTATCTCTTTCAATGGTAAGTGTCTGCTTTTTGGAATGCTGATGGCAGTAAAGGCTCAATAATTCCTCAAACCTTCAACTGATTTTGCTTCTCAGAGATGCAGGCTACCTTGTTTCTCCTTTTGGTCAGTTACTCTTTGCCATCTCTCTCTCTGTGCAAACCCTCTCTCTTTCTTACCTTCAGGTGGTGAAACCTCGCATAGAGTTTCTGTTTTTCTGAATATTAGCATTGATACTGTATATTGTTCTTTTAAATCCCCCTCTCTCCCTCTGGCTTGTTGTCCATTGACTGTCACTTTAAATCCAATTCTATCTCCCCCGCTACCTCTACAAATACCACCCTCTTTTTGTATGATGGAGCATCTATTTTAAGTTTCTGTCATTACCGCTGGTAACTGCTCAGCATAGAATGCCAATACTACTTCAAAGTGGAGGTCCAGAGAGGGGTTAAAAGCAAGGTGACGCTACCTTGTGTTTTCTCCTTGAACCATTGAGGACAGACTGACTTTGCTACAACACGCATTTCCCACAGACCCCTACCGGAGTATAGTCGGGACTCATCCTCAATGGGTTTTGAAAGGGCTACTCTGAGTTCTGTTCGATAAGAACAGATGTTATCAATAGCATTTGGCATCCAGGATTGGCCAGTCTGCTGCATTGCTAGCATCATTAATTTCCGTCCACCGAGCGCACTTTGGTGCCATTGTTGTTTCATTCCGTTTGTATTTCATAGACCCCTTTGTCACGGCCTCATATGCCAGCTGAATCTGCATCTTTTGTGATGCATCAATACTAGTCTTGTCTCTTTCCAATTTGACAACAAAGCAGTGAAGATGAAAGACAAATGCAACATCACATGCCAGTAAAACAGCTCACTTTATAGAATTCACTTTTTATTAGCCTTATATTGCAGTTGTCGACAGCTTGCTGGCTGAGTGGAAGTTTCATACATTATTCATAAATATATCAATATTTTTGTCTCATATGGCCCATCTTCAATGGGTTAAATTTGATGATCAAACTTTTTAGAAGGACTCTTTGTTTTGTATTTATAATCTCTAATAGCTCTGTATTTAACAATTTATAAGAATAGTGATCACAGAGCCATAATATTGTTCATCACTTGAGTACTTTTAGTCCTTACATTGCCATAATTTGGAGTGAAATCATTATCTTGTTGTCTTTTGTTACCGTGATAGATGATTTTAAAAGAAGTGGAAAGGAAATGTTGTTCTGAACACATCATTGTCAGTGTTCCTTTATTGATGTAAGTACTATACAGCTATATCCAGTTTGTTAGAGAGAGTCTACAGTGCAGAAAGACGGAACATTTTGAACTCTGTGTTAGTGTCTATGATGCACCACATTTAGAATAAAGTACAAGCCTCAATATTGGCAGTACTATGAAGAACCAATGTGGGGAAAAAAATTGTGAGCTTGTGTGAAGAAATTCTCTTGTGTTGCATACTCTATGCCCTATGCTCTTTCCAGGCTGAAATGATTGGTCTTTCATCACATGTTGAAAATATATGACATCCTGCTCGGCTCTTTTTGCTAAGCCCTCCCAAACTAGATCCAGATGTCTGGGAAAGAGCCTGAAACTAATCCCCACCTTCTCCCACAGCCGGGAGTTCCATTTTTTTGCGAAAATAGGCAGTAATTTGGGGGAAAATGATGGAATATTGCACGGTCTGTTGCCTGTGCAAATACACGCGATAGAAGTGGTATTTTTGTTCCATCAAGAAGAGAAAATAGAAGGAATTAGAACAGATTGCAACTGTAGTTACCATGGTGAAAGGTCCTATTATGACCCTCTTTCAATCCGTGAGAAGTATGAATGTGGCAGATATTGAAAAGCTGGATATTGAGACCTACCCCCTCTCTGTGGTACATACTAGCATTGAGGTAGACCAAGGAGGTATGAGAGACCTGTCAATGGTGAAACTATAAGAGACTTCACTCGTTAAAAAGTACTGCACAGGAATTTGCACAGCTATTTGTCTGTTCTCATCAAGACAATGCAGTAATTTGTAGAATTTTTTTTAATTAAAGCACAAATCAGAGCTGAGACATGTAGGGCGAGTTCAGGGATCTGTCACCATTCAGCCAAAAATCAGGTCAAAAGTAGTTCTGCGGATGGTGATATATGTATTAGCCAGAGGGTTAGGTATTGATGTATCAAAACACATAGATCTAATTTCTAAACAAGGTTTCACTGTCTCTATGAGGGAATGCGTGGTACCAGTACAAATACTCTCACAGTGTAAAGGGCTTTTTACACTTGTAAAATTTTGCTTAGCCCCGGACCAACGGTGGGGCTAAGGGGGGGCCTTAGCCCCACCGTTGGTACGGGACTATCCTTAGCCCACTTTCTGTTTACTCTCGTTTTTGCCAAAGTGGGCTAGCCCCACCGATAGTACGATACTATCTGGCCCTGCAAAATAGCAGGGGTTAGCACCGCAATTGCGGTGCCAAGCAAGTGAGTGTAAACAGAAAGAAAAAATAATCCTGGGCTAAGCTACGGAGACGAAGTCCGACCCTCACTGACCAATCAGAAACGAGGTAATCAAGTGCTGCCGGTGCGTGCGTGTACGTGTACAGTACACAGCGTAATTATGAATATTCATGTGGTTTGGAAAGTCCAGGGCTAAGAAATGATACGAGTGTAAAAAGGTCAGTTTTCTCCTTAGCCCTGGACAAGAGATAGTACGGGACTAATTGGCGAGTGTAAAAAGCTGAAAAAATTGGTACGGGACTAACGATAGTCCTGGGTCAGAGAAAGTCCGGGGTTAAGAAACGCAAGTGTAAAAAGCCCTTAAGTCTTCTATCACAAGGCACATTTTGTAGCACTTGAAAATACTTGAGATTGCACTTGTTCCATTCACACATGCCAAATCTTTGCTGGAATCAAATATGAAGATAGTTTCTTTCTTCTTTTGTAATACAAACTCTCACAAAAGATTGATTGTGTCTATTTTCCCACCACAATCTATTTTTTTTTCTCCCCTTGTAGCCATGACTCGTTCTTGAATGGGTGATGCGGTGAATCGTAATTAGTTTAGGAAGTGGGGGCCCCGAGAATACTCTGGTGGTCACGATAATTGCTGATATGGGGAAAGAGATGGCGTGGCGATGAGAATAGATATGCTTTCAATTCCACAATGAAAGAAAAAAGACAGACCTACACGGGCAAAAAGAGAAAAATCAAATCTAGAAATGACGGATGACTCGCAGGCAAGCTGAAGGCACCATACTGTCTATGGCGTGATATTGCATTCCATACTTTATTCAAGTTCAAGTACGAGTGTCAATCCCAGGAATGGTTCTCTTTGACTTTTCACTCCCTCTTGCTTACCTGTTGCTCTCTTTCCCTTTGCGAATACCTCCTGCTGTTCAGAGCAAGGCTAAGTCATAGTCTTCAGTCCAGGTGTTTCTATTTTTGCCCTCTCGTATTTGTTTTCCTCAACAATCTACCCCTAACACTTACTGATAAAGAAGCATGTCAAAAATTAACCCTTTGTGTGCTTTAAGTGGCGAACTGTACAGAAAACCCCATAGTGTCATTGTACACACTGTCCAAATCCCGGAAAGAGAGGGGGTAAAGTTGAGATTTTACGAGTATTAATCCTTGTCCTACAAGGTGCTGGAAGCCCAATAGACTCTGCCGAGACATACTTGCTTCCCATAGATAAATGTGTTAGTTGCCTGAATGATACAACCTAGTGTTGGTCAACTAGCTCTCGAGGAAGTTCATTGTTTCATTTCAAGTTTGACTTGCAACTAAGTTTAAATAGACTGCAGGATAAAATTGCATGTACTTGACTCGATCCCTAGTACTATATTTTCATTCATCTAGCATATCCGTATTATAAACAAGCTGGGGGGGGGGGGCAGTGTGCAACTGTTTGCCTGCTGACAGGAGAGAATTCAGGGAAAGGATGAGATCTCAGCAGAGACCACATCCTGGTAGGAACCTCCCTGGATGATGTCAGCCCTTCTTAAGAGAGTCTCAGTAGAGTACAGTTTATTCAGCAGCAAACCAGGGGAATGGTACAGATAACTTTAATAGTCTATTAACCCGTTAAAGGACAAGTCTCGAGTATACTCGGGCAATTGTCTATGGGAAATGCGTGTTGTAGCAAAATCAGTCCGTCATCAACGGGTTAATCGCTGTCGATTCAGCAGCTCTCTTCGAAAATATTTAGCCGAATGATATCCTTTGCATTGCGATACCAAGGGCTCTGTGTACATATGACACTTTAGATACAGTAGCATAAATCCTGTACAGTGGTTGGTTCCTGTACCCTGCTGGTGAAGGGAGGAAATTGCGCTTCATGGATCTGATATCTGATTTCAAAATTTGGAGTGACTCTTATTCCGAAGATTTATCAGTTTGGGCAAAGAATATGATAGGAATGCTCAGTATTGTGATATTGCACAGAAATATATATTTATGCTTCCTCAAATTCATAGAATGGTATGAGCCCAAGTGTGTGAGCATTAGCAAATTTGCAGCAATGGAAATGCAGAGATAGAAACATAGATGAAATTGCATCTTGCTGGAAAGCGAGTGAGCATGGTTGATGTGGTTAAGTCGAACTGGAGTAAATATAGATGGAAAAAAGAAGGAGAGAGAGGAGGAAGAGGAAGAACAAAATCAAGAGCTGAAAGATGCAAGTAATTCTGCTTTCTTCTTTCAAGGGACTAATACTAATTTGAGGACAGGGTTATTTACAGACTTTGCAACAGCACATATATTGGTATCGTGAGTGTTTTAAAATGTAATCAAACCTCTGGCGTAGTGGCTGCATTAGAGGTTGATGCCGTGGAAAATCTCCCAAATTAGATGGATGTCTATCTCTCTCCCGCAGCTGGGGAGAGAGTGCAAAAACCAAAGACTTGATGACTGGGCATATTGTGAGTCAAGAAAGCATTATTGGGAATATCTTTGGGCATAGTGCTTCTTGCATCAGATCATTTTTTTTTGTGTGCATGACATCAATCTTTGCATTGCTTTTCACCAATCAGTGAATTTGCGATATGACATTTCCGTGACGTAATGGGACAAAGTAACCCCCTTCAAAAAACAAAAACAAAACAAAACAAAAAACAAACAAACATAAAAAGCAAAGTAAGAAATGTGACAGATCCATCATATCCCAACTCTACAAAAATAAACCAAACAAACCTAAAGATGAGAGAGGGAGAGAGAAAAAAAGATATGCTCTGTACATATTTTGTATTACTGTGGGTTATATGTAATGTCATATAATCCTCTGGAAATCTGTAAGTGCGTTTTAAAAGATTATGCACAACCTGGTGACTTGGCACAAACTTAAAAGGGAACTGTCACCAAATTATCATATTATCTTCATTTTTCAAGCCTTTATTGTTGTCCTGTAATCCTATATCTGTGGTAGCAGAGAGCTTTAATGCCTTTTGCAGAGTAGAATTGGAAAAGATGGGAACAGATATAAAATTGAAATAATTTCTGTACTTGTCAAACTTGCTGGTACAGTTTTTCCCTTTCCCCATTCAAGGGTAAAGAAATAATTCTTGGTAGTGACTTTTATGATACTGGAAACACAGGTAAAGCTCTTTGTTTGTGTTTGTGTGTGTATCTGCATTGGTTTGTAAAATGAGGGAAAAGAAAATGAAAAGAAACTGAGTACCAGGTATTTAAATCAGTTACAATATCATGACTCATTTATTTGATCCCAGCCTACATAGGAAGTGCATTTAAACTTTTAATAATTACAAATACGTTCCATTTCATTTGACCTCTGCTTCATTTCCATGTTTCTGTGCTAATTGTAATCCTTCTGCCATTTATTCATGGTCATGGCTTATTTACACAAGCATTATTATCATTATTTGTTCTTTAATCAAGGAGATGATTACGATTTTTTTCCTCAAAAAGCACCTTCAATGCCTGCAGCTCTTGAACAGCTCTTGGATGATTCGCACTAGCGCCTTTTCTTGGTTAAATTCACGCTCGGGCTCCCTCGTGTCGTGAGGCTGTTTGCGCAATCAACCGTATGCACTGCGTGGTCGACCATTTTTGCGTGGTCGACCATTTTTGCGTGGTCGACCGGTCGACTTTCGCGGTCTCCTTCGTGACCCCATGTGGGTGACCTGTTTGATTCCGGCGGTCCACATCTAAAACTTTTCGAGTGGGCTAACCGCCTGTCAATCACTCAATATTAGTTTTGATGGACTCATATAGTGGGCGTCATCACTTTATATATTGCCGTGGTATGCACTGCAATGATTTATTAGAGACCAGATGCACAGCTATCGAGGGAATTTATACCCCCAACTTGATTTCAGTTCGAGTGCTGCATAGTTTTTCTTGCTTTGAAATTGTACAATGCAGATAGTTTGTGAAAGGCCTGTAGTAAGGCCATGCTAAAAGTAATTTTTTTTTGCTTTTTAAATTCTGGTGATTGAGTTAACCCCCGTGTTGTTGAAAGCATCATCCTAATTCTGAGCATTTATTGCAGGAAATCTGGTAGATTTCAACATGGGTGACACAGTTGTGACTAGATACATCTCTGCCAGCCGTTCCCCCTCCCCCTCCCCCCCTCCCCCCTCCCCCCTCCCCCACCTAAATTCTGATTATACAGTATTGCATTTGCAGATGAATCTGGAGAAATGTCAAACTGCGACATTCTGCCAGCAGCAGCATTTTGCCAGCAATTTGTTACTTCATTTATCAATTTGCTGCTACCAGTGATGGATTATCATTTTGAATGTTAACCTGTCCAGGCCAAATTAAAGTACGTGAAATGCAATGAGATGCCATGAACCTAGTATGTGTTCTAGATAGTTTGTTTTAATCCCTAGAAAATAAAATAACATCAACAACACACGCAGCTATTTATAGGTTAATCAGAAGACTTGATGTTGGGAAAGGGTGTAATGTCCTCAAAGAAAAAAAAGACAAACAGCCAAACATGGCCAACTTTGACAGTATCAGTGTGGTCTAGAATGTGTTGCTTTAAATAATGAGTTTCACAATATAGAATTTTAGTAGGTTACAGCCACTGCGTAGTGAATTGCAGCTATTCTGTTGTAAACATGTTTTGTTCTAAAATACCAAAAGGAAACGGCAATGTGTCTTTTTTTTTTCCCAAAATGTCTCTCTCTTTTTTTTCAGGGGAAGGATGAAGAGAGAATATATGCACACGGTAGTCACCCCTTAGTGTAATTTTCTTGCCATTAGAATGTAAATGACCCGCTCAGAGCTCGGAAACGCAAACAAACGGGGCTCTTTAAACTTTTCCTGGCAAACACCTACTTCAGGGCGTCCAGACAAAACTCTTCTTGTCTGCCGGCCCCCTCTATACCGACCCAAAGACGTCACGAAAATTCAAATCGTCCTCCTCGCCTATTTGGCTCCCAGTCCTAGATCAACAGTTTGGCATCTGCCTCAGCATACAGTACATCCATGCTGACTGTCCAGTGCATATTATATCTGTTGCGTACATACCAAGTTGCCGCACTTGTGTGATGACTTGGCATTTCAAGAGGCACCTCATACCCCCTTGTACCCCATGTGGCTTCTTGAGTCAAGAACCTGATTTCACTGCAACTTTTAAGAGCTAAGAAGCTTTAAGAAATCTCCAGAATCAAGCACTCTGTGCCTCCCAGTGATGGGGGAACAAACATGAGTAAGAGAACTTTGTATTAGAAGTAGAAATGAGCTCATCCCTGGAAATTTGATGTATAAGGAGATTCCATGAAGAAGGTATTTGGATGTGATGACACAGCAGTGGCGGATCCAGAGGGGGGCGCAGCCGGCGCACGCCCCCCTTTATTTTTCGTTTAAAACAAAAGAAATAAAAAGAAAAAAATGAAATTAAACCCGGAAGTGGTACTAGAAATATTAGTTGCGCCCCCCCCTTTACAGAATTCCTGGATCCGCCCCTGCACAGGGTCAAAAGCCAA
The DNA here is from genome assembly GCF_040938485.1 of Diadema antillarum. Classification (NCBI taxonomy): domain Eukaryota; kingdom Metazoa; phylum Echinodermata; class Echinoidea; order Diadematoida; family Diadematidae; genus Diadema; species Diadema antillarum. The sequence continues at coordinate 475,783 of NW_027271931.1, read as the reverse complement.
AAGCCAAAAGCCCCCCCCCCCCAAAAAAAAAACAACAACAACAACAACAAACAAACAAACAAACAAACAAACAACAACCAAAAAGCAAACAAAAACAACAAAACAAATAAAACAAGTATAAAGCATTATGAAATGATTTCTCCGAACATTACAAAATGACAAGTCAAATCAAAATGATAGAGCTAATTTGTACACTGTGCAAACCACAAGACTATTGTTTTAGATGTAAGGAATTTATTTGAACATAAGGAAAATAATCATACCTCAAAGTGGTGAATACCAGAATGTGTGAAATGCAATTAAACTATAAAGAGCACCCAGGGAAACAGCACATCAACAGAGAGACTGGAAAGAAGGATATGAAAAATAGATGTTGTTTTTAGTATCTAGTCCTTCCAAAACTTATCAATTTATACCAGTGGTAATGGGAAGTGGATGTACCACAGTGTCACGTTAACCCTTTTGGAATTTAAAACATATTGGATATTTTTATATTGAAAGCATGTATTTTATAGGTTTTTGACAAGTGAAATTAGAAAATATTAAAAAAGTTGAGAGAGAGAGAGAGAGAGAGAGAGAGAGCAAAAGAGGAAATGGGGAAAAAAGAGAGATGGGAAGAGAGATTTGTAACAGGAAAGTATTACTGAAATGCCTTGATTGTCTTGCCCACAGACAAAGATGTGAAAGGGTTGAGTTAATCCTTTAAAGAGAGATTAAAGATGAAATTAGCTAGTGTGAGAGATGAGGATTAGAATTTAAAAGCAGTGCATTCATGCTCAAAGAAAATACGTAGTACTCTCTAAAAAAAAATCGAGTGAAAATTTTCACTCTAAAAAGAGTGAATACAAAAAAAGAGTGAATTTTGAGTGAAATTGGAGTGAATTTTGAGTGAAAATGCTCATTTTCACTCATTTTGGAGTGACGTCAGGGATCACTTGAAGATTTTGGAGTGATCCCTGACATCACTCCAAAATGAGTGAAAATGAACATTTTCACCCAAAATTCACTCCAATTTCACTCAAAATTCACTCTTTTTTTGTATTCACTCTTTTAAGAGTGAATATTTTCACTCGATTTTTTTAGAGAGTAGGAGAGGACATAACTAAATTAGGAAAATGAAGAGGAGATCAGAAAGTGGAGATTAAAAGCACTCAAAGGAAAAAAAAATGAAATGTGGGGGTTTGAGAGATTGTGAGTAAAAGAAAGAATAGAATAGTAGAGAAAAGGGACTTTAAAGTATGGCCAGTGAGATGAATTTGCCAGGTATATGTAAGTTGTGTTTCTTCACACATTAGCTACAATGTGGCTCTATTTTTATCATTCCAAGGGGCTAGAACACATTCTGCAATGTATGCTTGGGACCTGTAAGTGAACTATCGCGTGTACACTATGAGTGTGCCCTTTGAAACGTAGTAATACCTATTTCTTTTCCTCACTCTTTTTTTTTTTTTGCACAAAATTCAGGCTTCAAATTGTACAGAACAATTGTCACTTCTTGAGCTGTTAGGTAAATACCCGAGTATTGGCGACAAATGGGCGTGGGGTAAATGTTTGTGCAGGCTTAGGGCTTCCTTTGCTCGGGCAAGAGGAAGAAAGACGATGGCATCCATACCTGCAGAGCAGAGAAGTAAAGGGAGATGGATGGACATCAAGGGAGAGGCTTACAAAGGGGCATTTATGCCATAAGAAATAATAAGAAGAGCTAGGGAATATCATTTGGGGGGGGGGGGAGGGGAGGGGATAAAGGTGGGGGGGGGGTAAAGAGATGGGGCAGAAGGAGATAAAAGGGAAGGAAAGAGAAAAAGATGGAGATGGGACAGTAGGAATGAATGACGGATTGGGTGGGGGGATGGGAGAAGAGGGGGACAGAAGCCAGAGAAAAAGCTGGAGTGCCTAGGGTGGGGGGGGGGGGTGGGAGGATACAGAGTTCCCATTGTATGTACGCAGATATTGGCACATTCCCTAGTTTGATATTTCAACTCCCACCCCCCAACCCCATGCATTTTGAGTAAGGACCAACCTTGTTCCTGTATAGTAAAAGGTTTAATCTCAATTTGTTCATCTAATCCCCTCCCCTAAGCTTGACTAAGGCCGCTGTATAGGCTATGATCTAGTGTTGATTTAGAAAAAAAAAAAAAAGGATCAAGCATTATATCATCTGAATGAAGTACCTTGTCAAGCTGTGAGCAATTTACACATTGTTGCAGTTCTCTTTGAATTCTCTGTAAATCTGCACACTGGTTGTTAGCATTATAGTTTGTAGCTTCCATTAATTCTAAGACAGTATATTCGTGATTGACCCTCAGTACTCAATGTCACCACCACCTCTTTAATAGCTGAAGGGCGAGTTAGAAATGATGGCAGCTATTTTTAGCTCATAATGTATACTCACTGAATTTCACATTTATACATTTTGTGAGTTCCGTTGGTGTCGAAAGTGCCCATTGAAGTGTCAGTAAAATTGGTTCTCTAACTTATGTTCCATATATCTGCTTCTATAGTTGAAGATCCCTGACTATACCTTCAATAATACTTTTATGTTTGCCAGCATACAATATTTTCTGTCTCAACTTACAACTATGTTCCTACCTGGGATGGTGGTGGGGTTCCTGTGTTTGTAGTGGGGTGGAGGGGGGGGGGGGGAGGAAGGGGTAGAATTGTACTCTTATACCCCCTAGCTATACCACTGACTGTGAGTACAGCTTGTTAGTTGCTGGAAAGTATAATCTCAAGAAAGCGGAGGATAGAGAAAGACAGACAAACATTTAGACTCATGTACGGACAGAGAAAAAAAAACAGAACTGTGATTGGCCTGGGGCAAAGTAAGACCAAGTGTCTGCAATTTATGAAATCTCTTCAAATATGTGGTTGCAAAAAAAGGAAGCTCATTGGGCTCGGTCTGCTGATTGCGTGACCGCTGTAACCCATTGTGTTCCCGGCAGAAACCGGCAGAGAAAGAAACCCATTGTTCGCAACAAATTGTCACCTCTTAACACTAAAAAAAAAAAAAGAGAAAAAAAAAGTTGTGGAGGGATGAATGTGAAAAGTGTGAAAAAGCTTCCTCTGAACTAACACCTTGCGTGATTGGTTGACAAACTGAAGTGTTATACTTCGCAACTCATTCACTTTTTTTAAATTTTTAACTTTTTAACATGTGTGTTGCTGGCAATTGACATCTCTGTTGCTTGTTTTGAGTAGATAGAGCAGATAAGATCTGTATAGTACAGGGGCCGGAACCACGGCAAGTCGTTATGAATGCAAATTTATGAAAGAGTTGAGAACTGCAGAAAGCCCAGAAGGTCACAAATGTAAGAAATGACAAAGTTTAGAGACAACGTGTTGAAAATCTTGAGATCTGAATTACGGCTTTTCGTAATGAACCAGTCTACACTGCAGAGACTTTATGAGTGTGATGAGCTGAGAGGCAGAAGGTCATATCTCTTGTGAATTTTGTTTGATCTCTCAGAGTGGGCTGTTTCTGGAGTCGGTTGATTTTAACATTTTCTCAGGACATTACTCATACAGAAGCAATTAAGTCTGTCCTCAATTCTAGCTCGGAAAGTTGGTGTGCTTGCACAGTACAGATGTTTGTCGTGCGCATTTAAGATTAAAAAGAGAAATAACATACACACACATGCACATACCACACCACCCACAAAAACATGTGCACAAAAGAAAAAATCAACAACAAAGCAAAAATGAAACGAGACGGAAAGATGCCCATCGAACTGTGACTTGACAAGTGAATTTACCAGCTTGCATCTACTCATAGAAATGCTCCTCATAGCAACAAAAGAATGTGGCGTTAAGTGTTATTTTCTCTAATGGTGCCAAGTGTGGATTTGCCCATGTGACAGACAGTTTACACAGCAATTCAGACAGTGAAGATGGAGATTCTTGTAATATCTATAGGCAGAGGGAAGTAATCTATCATATCCCGTCTAGAATGTCAATCTCGGTAATCACTCATCTTTCTGTATTGTTCTTTGTTGAGGCTTAAAACTGGAAAATGACATATTTACACACATTCCTACTACTCAGTTTGATGTAAGATTCGGATTGATTGGAGAACATACAAATGACATGCCAGTGCACACAAAACAGCAACAAAAAGTGTACACTTGAACAGAGAAGTTTTAGTCAATAATTATACATCAAGTGATTCCAGATTTTGGAGTCTGTGAACTTGTTTGACACCCTTTAAAAAAGTGAGTGGTTAGACCTACTTAACTGCAAATTCCGCAGAGTTCATGATCCAGAAAACCTCGGCTTTTTTGTCGGCTAAATTAATTGGAAAAACTCCTCTGTGAAGTGATTGCAGATGCTCGCTGCTTTTTCTACCACTGAAGAAAGAATAATGGGGAAGGAAAGAAAGAATTTTTGGTTAGGCTTTTTGTAAAGTTTCTCAATGACTTCCTGATGGGGAAAAAAGTATCTCTATCAGGTGCACAATTCGTATGTTAATAATGATTAAGCCGCACAAAATTCAAACACATCTGGATGTGATGGGTAGATGAAAAAGCACCAAGAGTTTTAATAGTTCTTTGTGTGCCGAGTGCAGAGCTAGTACAAAGAATAATGTTGTGTGCACTGAAGGAATATTGAAGCTGCAAAATTTGCACATCCAGCCAGCTATGGCTTATCTGCTCTTGGATAGTAATGGGGTTAGTGTGTGTGTGTGGGGGGGGGGGGGGGGGGGAGGGGCGATATTTGAAAATAGGGATCTCAAGTATAACTTACATATCATTTTGTAGTGCACCATGTAGAATTACCATCATAGATGTTGCCAGTAAAAAGAAATATAAATGATATTGGAAGCATTCTTGATCGTATCGGGGCAATTACCCCCCCCCCCCTCGACTAAATACTGGTTAGTGGTAAGGTTAGAGTAAGGATTAGGGTTAGGGTTAGGTTTAGGGTTAGGAGTTTGGGTTAGGGTTAGGATTAGGTTAAGGATTAGGATTAGGATTAGGGCCAGGGGAAGGGTCCGGGGTAATTGCCCAGGTGGTAATTGCCCTAGACCCATTTTTGATGCCTGATGTAAAGATTACATTTGGGTATGTACAAATGTCTGGTGCAATAGCCAGACACTATTGAGATGCAGGTTTCAGGCATTGGCAATATAAGGACATTGCATCCAGTTAAAGAGGTTCATTCTCAGTCCAGTTTGTCTGACAAGTGAATGGTTACTACACTAAATATAGAATCTTTGTAACAAACATTAGTTAGTTAGTTTTATGCTTTCTGCATAGTTTAATGGGAAACTTTCATAGATCATTATCTTTGTGCACGATTCTTTCTTGTTTTCCTCACAAGTCATTTGGTGCCGTAATGGTCCCAGCAGGTTAATGTGTGATCATAATGATGTTGGATAGTTTTCAATCTTGTCAGCTTTCAATTCAGCAGATAGTATCAGTGTTTTCTTTGATACATTGGAGCGATAACATCTAACAACCTGTGATTGAGCCACTGATAACCTTTGACTGAACTCCTGCAGTGCATGCTGGTGCAATCATTTCTCTGCATTTTGTTAGCTCACCTGAGCCAAAGGCTCAAGTGAGCTATTGCGATCGCCCTTCGTCCGGCGTCCGTCGTGCGTCGTGCGTCGTGCGTCGTGCGTCGTCCGTCGTCCGTCGTGTGTCGTGCGTCGTGCGTAAACTTTTTACATTTTCATCTTCTTCTTGAAAACCCCAAGACTGATTTTCATCAAACTTGGCAGGTAGCATCCCTAGGGGGTTAGGAACTCAATTTGTTAAAATGGGCACCATGCCCCACCCAGGGGGCCCCCAGGGGGGCCCAACCCCCCCACAATTAAGGAATCTGTCAAAATCTTCTTCTCTAGAACCAGAAGTGATAGAGCTAAGTTAGTACTATGGGTTAGTACATTGATGATTGTAGTTTCAAGTTTGTTCATGGCAGAATCAGGGGTGCCCCCCTTGGGACCCAGGGGAGGGCGGTGGGGAGGGGTTCTAAAGGGGCCTAAATTGTACATTTTCATCTTCTTCTTGAGAATCCCATGACCCATTTTCACCAAACTTGGCAGGTAGCATCCCTAGGGGGTTAGGAACTCAATTTGTTAAAATGGGCACCATGCCCTACCCAGGGGGCCCCCAGGGGGCCCAAACGCCCCAAAATTAAGGAATCTGTCAAAATTTTCTTCTCTAGAACCAGAAGTGATAGAGCTAAGTTAATACTATGAGTTTGTACATTGATGACTGCAGTTTCAAGTTTGTTCATGGCAGAATCAGGGGTGCCTCCCTTGGGACCCAGGGGAGGGGGTGAGGTGGGGTCCTAATAGGGCCTAAATTGTACATTTTTATCTTCTTCTTGAGAACCCCATGACCCATTTTCACCAAACTTGGCAGGTAGCATCCCTAGGGGGTTAGGATCTCAATTTGTTCAAATGGGCACCATGCCCCACCCAGGGGGCCCCAAGGGGGCCCCAAACCTTCAAAATGAAAGAATCTTTAAAAATCTTCTCTAGAATCAGAAGTTATAGAGCTAAGATAATACTATGAGTGAGTACATTGATGACTGTAGTTTCAACTTTGTTCATAGGAGATCCAGGGGTGCCCCTCTTGGGGGCGGGGGAGGGGGGGGGGGTTGGGAAGGTCAAAATGGGGGCCTGAATTGTACATTTTCATCTTCTTCCTGAAAACCTCATGATGTATTTTCGTCAGACTTGGCAGGTAGCATCCCTAGGGGCTCAGGATCTCAATTTATGAAAATGGGCACGATGCCCCACCCAGAGGGCCCCAGGGGGCCCCAATCTCCCCAAATTAAGGAATCTTAAAAAACTTGGGCCCTTATTGTACATTTTCATCTTCTACTTGAGAATGCCTGGTCAAATTTTGGTAGAGCTGTGAATGATTTAGATTAGTGACTGCGTGAAAGGTGAACTTGCGATACTCAGGTGAGCGCTAGACCCGCGGGTCTCTTGTTCTTAACCTGTTGAAGATGAGTCCCGAGAATACTCGGGTAGGTGTCTACGAGAAATGCGTGTTATAGCAAAATCAGTCCATCCTTAATGGGTTAAAGTTTTATCTTCGAACCTCCCCTGAGATCTGTATTTTTTTTTATTCCTCATATTGATGATACTATGTGTCAATGATTCCAATTACAATTGTGTCACAAAAGCCAAAATTCACCAGATATAAAATGTAGCCCAATAAAACATCACATCACATCAACTTCGTAATGTCACTTTTGCAGTACAACAAAAGTATATCATTTCTTTAATTTCATTCTTCCTTTACACTTGTGTTGACTGCTGCATAAACTTTAATGTGTCTGAAAATTCACATGTGTGCGAATCCTGCTTTATGGTTGGGTTGCCAATAGAGAAATGAATGAACAGTAGAGATCATCAATGCAGTACAGTTGAATGGCCATTGATGACTTTGGATACCATCGATATTCTCCCACGTTTTAAAGAAACTGGCGTCGCTGCTACATACAACGCCCGTAGCTGAAAGAGCAGAATCTGTTTTTTATAGCCGACAAATTTGTTGTGACAGTTAAGTGCCACTTAAATTGCAGACAGAAGATTAGATAAATTTCTTCCTTTAAGGCAATGAGGGATTTGCAATGCAAACTTGTCTGAACTCATTTCATTGTGGCTTTGTGGAGCATGCGGAGAAAAGGTCGCCTGCTCGTGCGACAAAGAAACTGATATCTGATGACATCACTGTGTGAACAATGAAATGTGGAAGCTACATTTCTATCACGGAGTTCAGGGAGTTTAAGCAACATAAAGCCATTCTTTTTTTTATAATTCTATAGGGTCTGTGTGCACTAATCATGCCAAGATACATACATTGTCAGTACAATGCAGAGGTGACTACTTCAGTTCTCATGGTGTTCCATTTCACAAATTTCAAAAGTTTGTACAGAGCAGCAGTCTTTAGTCTGTGGAATAAGTTAGAAGCAAACCATATGAGCTAAAATCCTACATCCATGAATATGTGTTTATATATTTATATACTTATATTTCTATATACTTATATATTTGTATATTTATATACTTATATATTCATATATTTATATACTTATATATTTATATGTTCATATGTTTATATATTTTGATGCGTCTGCGTGACTTCAAGTTTGAGCCAATGTTATCTTGCGATTTGCCGACAGCTCAAGTTGAAGAGGGAAATATTTCTTTGTTTTTTTAGTCTTTTTTTTTTTTGGCTAAGGATATCCTAATGAGGCCCGGGAGCTAGAATCCGAGTTGATTTGTACTGATACCAAAATCTCTCTCTCCTCCAAGGAGAATGCCGTCTCCTGCTCCACCCTTATTTTCTCAGCATCTCTCCCGCTCCTTCTCCTCTGATCACCTCCACTCACCTCCAGCGTGTTGTTACTAGGCCGAGGGGGCATGAAAAAGGAAAAAAAAAATGAAAAAGAAGAGAGAGAGTAGTCAAGAACATGGAAGAAATCTAAAGAGACGAGATGAAGGGATAATTTGGGAAAGAATAATATGCCCCTCGGCTGTTTGCCCTGCCATAGATATCAGTGTCTTTGAGCCTCTGAAATAGAAAATGCAACAAAAAAAATGTGAGTATTTATTATTTCAATGCCGTTCAGCTCACGCAATCTCTCGTGCAGGGCAGTGTAATGTGTAGGAAGGTGTGCAGTGGAGCAGGGCTAAAGTAACAAGCTGTTTTTACAACTTCTGTTGGCAGAACACTCATCATCTAGAAGAGAGAAAACAATGGTTGACAATGACAGATTGTTGGATTATCAGATGTTTGATATATTGCAAACATAATAAAACAGGTGTTAGGATAATTATATTTTCTTTAAATGATGTTTGCACAGAATATCTAGCTGTATCTACTACTAGTACTACCTCTCTTTTGTTTTCATGAGACTCTGTGAGTGATTTTATAGCATTCTTGCATGATGTATGAATATGCCACGTAACTGTCAAAATCAAAATATGGGCAGCGAAATGTCAAATTACACCCCCCTGCTATCATGAAAACAGCAAAGGCACACGCTATTAAGATAGCAGCAGGCTTGTACAGTTTATTTGCAGAATTCCGGCGCCATGCCTGTTGACTATGTCTCCATTTGCGCGGTGTAAGTTTCGTTAGTTGCACGATGGGATGTAATTCTAGCTTTCATCATAAAACATAGCAGAGGGGAAGGGGTAAGAAAATAAGGGATACCTGCTGTCAAAACTTCATAAAGGATTTCTTGAGTCAGCAATTGCTCATCAAACAACGTGTTGGAACATGTGACATGATTTATACGCAATTGATCAGGCCCTACTGATTCATATTTTACCTTTTATGATGCGTAAAATGATGAAATCTGATCTGCCCCTTTCCTGACACACTAGACGGGGGAAGGAACAACATGATCAACTGTTACTGGTGGCAGTCTCTAAAGCCGAGTTGCACTAAAAGGGGGATGCCGAGAAGTTTCGATGGATTTGCGATTCTCGGTATTGGAAACGTGATAGCTGGCTGGCATCATGCTCCTGTAGAAATGAGCCTCGGCAATTAGCTCATCTTTTATGACATCTTGGTTTTGAGTTGGTTTGTTTTCATCTCCTGTTTACAATAGCGGTAACATGTTTACAAAAATATGATGAACCCTTGCGTGAACCCTTATGCAAGCTTTTTATATGAATACTGATATTATTCAATATTGGGTCATTCACCTAGATTTGAATTGGTTTTTGCTTTTATTTCCTGATATAACCTCTCGATTCATAAATTTTTAGGACCCAACTAGACTGCCATGAAATGTATCTTGAACTATTTCAGATTCAACAGCCTTGTCATTCTAGGATGTGACATACTTAAGAAGAAAAAAAAGAAAAGAAATGAAGATGTGCGGTGACTGACTTGTCAGGGTTGATTTAGAGGAATTAGATGATGACATAAGATGTACTTTGAAGGGATGTGGTAACAAGTTAGAATAGGAAAGGCCAGACTATATCCCTCTCAGGTTCCCTGTGTCGTGGGATGTGATGAGTCTGCTGTAGTATCATCATAAGTTGATTTGTGTGGCTGCTGATATTGATTTGATTTAATCCCAATAAAGAATTAGGGATGGGGAGACACATGGCAAGTGGGGCCTTCACTCAGAACTCGTCCTGAGTGATTACTGCATAGAATGCAAATGAGCATAAATCCCAAACAGTGCAACCCATGCAATATAATGACCTGCAGCCTGAAAGCAAGGCTAAATCCTCTCCCAAAGTGCTACGACAGAGCAGGGAGGTGTCTCACCTCCCTGGACAGAGGTATCCAAATGCTTCTTACTAGCAGCAACCCACAGCATCGCCTAATTGGAAGAAACTTTATTCATCCCGAACACTTGTTAACCGGCAATCCAAATAGCCACAGAGGTACAAAGATAGCAAACACTCAAATGTTTGATTATTTTCCTTTCACGGTGCTGCTAAAATATGAAATCTTTTGTGGTGCTGAATTAATATTTGTATGATTTTTTTTTCTTTCTCTCTCTTTCTTTATCAATTCTATTCTGCATTTCTCCCCATAGATGCCAATTGTACCAGGAGTGGTATTAAGAATCTGTTTGTGTTGTCTGGGCTGGCCTGCCTGTTTAGTACCAGACGAGTTGAAATTAGTGCGTAATATGTTTTGCTAACCACTTCTGCCCGAGGGCGAAGAAACCAATCAAAAGTCATGTGTCAAACCGATCGAGACGATCGACGTTCTCAACCTGCCAGATGAATGAACTCAAGAATTGGGGAGAAAAACAGGAGGAGATGTATTCACTCAGCTGATCGGTTGCCATATTAGCACCAAAGCTTTGAAAATATCATCCAGTTTGAAATTCTGTTAAGAGCAAAATCCAGAGAGAGAGAAAGAAAATAAGAGAGAGACGGTTATATATCAAATTTGTGTTTCTTTGTCATAAAGCTTGCTGTGGATAACGCTTCTGGGAATGCAATTTGTGGAAAAATCAGCAACGAACGGAAATAATAAAGCGATTGTCGTTTTAATGTGTTTGTACTGACTTCCTCGACAGTCCTGCTCTCAATATTCTGTAGACACGTTCTCATCGGTACGCAAGTTCCTGAACCCAGAAGTACATACAGTTTGGAGGGCAAGGATCTGTGTCACTCAACTGTCTTGCTTCCTTTCTGCTTTACTTTTTGTCTCTTTCTCTTTTTTCTTTCACTTTGTTCTGTTTTCCTTGATGCATTTCATGCACAAGTTACCATTTTAGTTTCAATTTCAGTTTTATGCCACTTTATTATGTGTAAAAGGAATGATGTTGTAAAGATAGCATAAACATGTAATGATATTGATCAGTAATTGAAGGGGGAAAACATATGTGTGAAAGCAAACATAGAATACATTGTTTTGATTCAATAGTGGTTTGTTAATTATGATGAAAAATGAAGCAGCCCCCTTCAGTTTCCATTATGTATTCTCTGAACACACATCTGTGTATTACCATGGCTTCCACTTCTACCTAGGCACGTAGAAGAATTCAAGGAAATTTGTCTAATCAGAAATTGTCTGATACATTTCACATTTTGAATATAACAGACATTGAGATAACACATTGAATGCAATAGTTTTCAGTCGTAAATTCAGGACAGTCAACTTTTTCTTCCTGTTTAGAAATTGTCCCCCCCTCCCCCCCCCCCCCCCCCAAAAAAAAGGCTAGCATTATTTGAGAAGGTAGGAAGAGTTGAGAGCAAATATGTTCAAAGAAATTCATGAAAGGGCAACCTACTTTAGAGCTGTTTGAAACAAGATATTGGAGACAAAAGAAAGATAAGAGGGGGTAGCCCCTTTAAGTTATATTCTTCCTGTGTTGACATGAGATAATACATACATCTGTCTTTTAGTCGTGCATTTGTGTCACTTTTTCCTGCCTAACTCCACATTAATGGGAATGGGGGTAGATCGGCACGTAAAGTGATAGCGCAATTCATGGTTAAGGGGGGGGGGGGGGGGAAAGAAGAAAAAAATGGACATCTCGCCTCGGGCCTCAACATGGATAATGTTGCAGGTGAACAAAGGTCTTCTTTAGTCAGCACGGTAACACAAGTCATGTTCAATTTTTGCTGCCAGAAGAATGTATTACAAGAGTTAGAGTCAACATAGCTTCATCTAACGGTGATGGAAAGTCAGCAGGGAATGGAGATCTATGCGAGTACAGGCTAGCTACTGCAAGATTTAGTTGAAGCCTGGATTTTTCAGTGTGTATAGCAGATTGCTCTCTAGGTTGCATTCAGTAGTTGTAGTAAAAAGAATAGTAATGATTAAAGAGAAAAAAATGAGCAAAATAAAAGCCAAAAAGAAAATGCTGTGTGAAGTTAACAAAAACTAGGTGTTATTTATTGTACCCTTGTGGTGTTTGCTTGCACAAACTGCCATATGAGTCATGCAGAGTGTTGCCATTGCACTCGGCAACCACAATGAACTGGATTTCATGTGACGTGCGTGGAGTCTCCAGTTTGTCTCTCGAGAGACAAGATAATCATGTTTTCATTTTTTTTTTTTAGTTCCCCAGGCCAGTCCTGTTTCCCCCAAGGAAATAATCTCTTTGCGAACACTCCATATCAGCCTCTAATGACTCAACGAAATGCGTTTTGTACGGTATCAAGGGGGAAGGAAAACTTCACACCTCTTTTGTTGTGGCTGTTCGTTGTAAGTTGTGCAAAACTTGCTGGTTGAAACTCCCCCGGCTCCTTTTCGGCATCCAACATGAAAAGTGCACCGTGAATGTCAGCTAAACTTGATGTCTTTCCGGCCTGGAAGTCACCTGCCGGTTCGTTGGTGATAGCAAAGAGCAGCAAGTGGGGATGTTGATTTGTAGTTCCTGCTGTATACCGTTATTGTGATTGTGTGTGTTTGAGTTGCAAGTGAATTGAACATGTTTGATTTTTTCAGAGACTTTTTTCCGGTCTCCATATCAGCTGGTCTCTGCGATGTCTCAGTGATTGAGAGGATGTCTTGGAGATGTTGTTTAACGATGTTGCCATGATTGAATTCCAGGTGACTTTAGTTGTCACTGTGTTTGGAGATGTCTCAGAGGTTGTTCTGAAATCACCTTCTTGATGAAAGTGCAAGTCAATTTTGGTCGTCAGAGTCGCAGCTACACCTCCTCTAGTGAGATAAAGCCTAGGCCATTTGCCAATCCTATGTCGGTGTACGTGATGTATTCCTGTACCTGTACATTTGTATATGTCTACAAACAGCGGAGAAAGTATGAGAACAAGTTGAATTCTAAAGGCATTGGTCTATAAGTGCTCCTAATGCTGTTTTGCAGCTTTATAAAACAAACAGGCAGGTTGCTGCTCCAGCCCTTAATGTAAACACTGTACTTCAAGAACAATCATGTACTTGTTTCGTGTCCTCCTTTCAGGTTAGGATGGCTAATGAAAGCATAGTCCCGAATGCTCGCCAACCAAACAATACTGATCTGGTTGAAGGGAACGAGAGAAGTTACTCTAAAAAACAGACCATTCTCACCTCACAAATGTTTTAAGTTTTACTTGCAAAATCAGCGAGATAACTCCTCTGTTCACACCCAATCAAAATATCCAGTACAATGATGCGCCAAGATTTCACTGTCTTTTGATCATGGACAGTGTCCTCTACTTCTTCACACTCCCAGCTCTCTGTGAATATTTACAGACTGCAGGAGCTCGCGTGCAGGACATGATGGGCGATTAAGATGCAGATTATGCGAGTCGACAGGAAATGTCACATGAACGCAACTCATGAGATATCATGCTACTGGATTCACGCAAACAAGACCCTCGAGTATCAAACCCCAGAGTTTGAAAAATAATTACAAAATAACTTGCGGGCAAAGACTTGGAAGGTTCCACGAGCAAGTGTCTGCATTGCATACACTTTAGGCAAGACTTTTCTTGTTAAAAAAAAAAAATGTTTTATTCCTGTTTGAATAGCCCTGATGTGTGAAGATCAATTGAAGTTCGAGCCTCCTAAATTTTGATTTCCACCCCATCTTGCCCCTAGGTGTCTCCAAAACTCTGCACTTGTGGAAGTGTTTGTCTCCTTTCAATCAAGCGTTTTGCGTCAGTGAGTGGGGGCTCTCACAGCTACTCTTTTTGTAAACTTTAAAGAGGTTTTTTTTTTTTTAAAGGATTTTGTCTAATTTAGCAAGTATTTAGGACAAAGCACTGCCCAATCCTAGAATCCCCTCCCCCCCTTGAGTGAGGTCAGGTAGTTTAAATGGCGACCTGGAGTTTGTACCTCCCAAGGGGATCTACAATGCACCCCTTTGTGGGTGAACTTGTTTGGTGTAGACTTGAGGTTGGTAAGGGGAAAACATGACCACAGATTTTTTTTGTTTTTTTTTTCATATCTTTACTCTTGTTTTAAGGTTATAGGGAGTTCTTCAGACCGTAGAGGTTTGACTGAAGGTTGATGGAAGTCATAGAATTATTATGAAGGACAGAGAGAGGGGAAAAACAGACAGGGGGGAGGGAAGGAAGAAGGAGGGGGTTGTTCTTTCTTTCTTTTTCCAGTGCTTCCTGCAATCACAAGATGAGAAATCTGAAAAATCCTTGCTGCAGACCTGACTGACTTGGGAGGCATGAATTGACGTCACACAACATGGATGCAACAAACGTTTTTAAATGACTGCCAGTGTCAAGCCAATGGCAACAAATTATCTATGTCATTCAGTAGACATGAAGGCAACAGTATCATTGTGGGGTTTCAGTCCACTCTTGTAATGAGGCCCTTTGAAGTTCTACCCGATATGACTTTGAATTTTATCGATATAATATGCCACCAGGATTGTTCAAGCTCAACTCTTTGAATCACCTTTGCACATGAGTTCAGCGATCACACGCTGCAGTAAACATTCGCCACCTGTTGCATTCCTGTAATTCTTGTGGTCCGTCTAAGATTTGTTGTTTTTCGGCAGTTGCTCCGTGCATATTATATTGCAGGAATCTCGCATGCGTAGACTAGGCTTTACAAGTGTTACAAAATGGATATTGTACAATGAATGAGTCATAGTTGTTCAAGGACAAATTTAACCACATTACCAATGATGAAAAAGGCAAGGGCGATAATGAAAACTTGCTCCAGCACTTGTGAATTACAGACTGGTACCTGATTTGCCACTGATAAGCTGTGGAAACTATAAATTGAACCTAAGTTTCCTTTGTTTTTGTTTTTTTTTAATGCTGTGTAGGTATCTTTATAGCTGATTAACATACTGAAGGCAGTATATTTACAAAATTGTCACAGTGATTAATTGTGTGCCGACAAGAGATTGGCAAGATACCATGTGGTATAAGGATCTGATGTGTGTGACAATTATTGATAATCTTCACAAATATGGAGTATTGTTTTTAAACAAATATGGTATTTGTGCTTATTGCCAAAAATACTATTTATATGGGGGGGGGGGGCACCACTCACACTACTAGTTTTTCCAATTAGGATGAAAACTGTATGCAGGGGAGGTCAAATGTGGGGTGGTGGGGTGGGGTGGGGTGGGGTTGGAGGGTAACAATTGTGAGCCACCATTGCTCTGCTCTGACTCAGTTTGTGGTAAATTACCCCATGTTCTCTTACCTTCCCCAACGCTTTTCTTCAATTTTTTTTTTTGGCTGTCAGTTGACATCAGCCACAAAGTTGTGTCCTGACACGCAAGCTGTGTCAGCGCGCGGGATGACGTTATTATATCTGCACTGTCGGGACTTATAACCTTCGCCTATAGCTACCTCTTCTTCTTCGTCAGGCGTAGATGCTTAGGCAGATCTATTGTACAAGGTTATAATCTTAAACACCCCGTTTTTATCATTGCATTCTCTTTTTCTCTCTCTCTTCGGTCTGTCTCATTTTTATGATTTGCGCATTTATCGAACTGAATCGAATTAAGTCCACTGAATTCCAATAATTGGAATTTATATGTGCACATACTGTATGTGTGATGAGGCCATTGTGTACGTGTGTGTGTGTGTGTGTGTATAGATATATAATGTGGGTTTGACTGAGGGCAAATTACTTTGAGACCTATTTTTCTCCTTTGGTAACATGCCAGGTATCAAGGATGTGGAAAAACTGGCACGATGTGGTTTAATGTTGACACGAGAAAACATTCCCACTCCGGGGGAGGTTGCGGTCCAACTTTTGACCAATTGCCTTGTAGAAATTGATGAGGCAAATCGCGTGCTTGTTCACTTTTTTTTTTAACCCCTCACTAGTAATGTTGGCTCAGATGTATACAGTATTTGTAACATGATCAAAAGGAAAAAAAAAGATAATAATGTTTGGATGCAGACAAAAGGATGAATTGCAAGCCACTTATGAGCTGCTTTCACCGAGAAAAACCATTGTGGCTACGAAGCTGATGAATTGCTCGCATGATTAGGGAGGCTATGTTGTCTGGTAAACAGTCCATTTTAGGAGGATATAATGATGGGCTAATTATGTGTATTTTTAATGTGATTGGGGGGGATGGAGTAGGGATGTTAATCTTGGGGGAAAAAAAATCCTACCTTTTGATGATAGTGATTCTTTTGTAGATCCAAGGCTTATTCACTTACGGACCCCTAAATGCTGTGCATAACTGCCATTTGAAGAAAAGAGATATGTGGTTTAGTGATGGAAAGGGTCAGAAATACTTTAACGAACCAAGGTGAGACAAAGCTGCAGTGTGACTATCATGCCCCCACCCCTCCTTCAGGGGAGTGGTCATTTTTCTGTCTTTACTTTCAACAAAAAAAAATCTAGAGATGTCACAGTGTTGTGTAACTTTAATTACCAGTAATAATGATAAATACAGTACAATTGTAATGTTATGCTAGAGAATTCGGGTCAAGTAAAGAGATAGAATACCAAGAAGGATGCACGTAAACTTGGAGAGCTCCAGTGCACAATCATCATCATCATCATAATTGGTCATCATCATTGTCATCATCACCATCATCACCATCATCACCATCACCACACCATCACCATCACCATCACCATCACCATCACCATCACCATCACCATCACCATCACCATCACCATCACCATCACCATCACCATCACCATCACCATCACCATCACCATCACCATCACCATCACCATCACCATCACCATCACCATCACCATCACCATCACCATCACCATCACCATCACCATCACCATCACCATCACCATCACCATCACCATCACCATCACCATCACCATCACCATCACCATCACCATCACCATCACCATCACCATCACCATCACCATCACCATCACCATCACCATCACCATCACCACCACCACCACCACCACCATCATCACCATCATCACCGAGTCATCATCATCATCATCACCATCATCACCATCACCATCACCATCATCACCATCATCACCGAGTCATCATCATCATCTTGTAGAGTGAAAGTAACTCTTTAAAAAGCTCAAGGGAAGAGGATCGATTGGTGGACTTATTGTGACAAGGAAGCCAGTGAATGGACAGGATTGGTCTTGGTCCTGGTCCTGGTCCTGTAAGACTTCTTACAAGGTCTCCCCTTCTTTTGAAGGCAATTCCATCATTCTGGCAATTGTCTCCCAAGAAATCACCCGACCAAACCCATCCCGATGGCTGTGATGACGCTGACGACCTCATTCACATGTCCTGTGCCGACGTGGGTTGACCCTTTTTTTTCGTCTTTGACGTATATTTTGATGCTGTTGTTGTTGAATTTTACAATATCAAAACATACAAACATATCCCATTGTAGAATAGGGCTTTATAGATTTGTCCATAATCGTCAATCTTTGTCCATTCTCCCCTCCACCTTCCCTTGAAAATCAGAGAAAGGGCGTGAAGGTAATCCCCTTAATGCCAAGTTTTGGAAGACAATCGTCATCAATATGATGTTAATCTTCCATGTTCTCTGCATCTTGTTTGACATCCATCGTGTCGCCTCCCGAGCTGTCGTCTGTTTTGGCATGCCTGTCACAATGAAAACCTCTCCATCGAACAGGTTTTCACTGTAGTTGAATGTGGTAGGATTCACTCCTTCAAAATAAAGCTGGATGACTAAAGGATCAATGTCAGCGCTGATGTCATGCATAGAGCAGAAACCTCACACCTGACACAAAAAGGATTCTCGACTTCTAATTTTCTCGTTTCGTCTGTCTACCAGCTCTCTTTTCATTTTCTCTCCCTCCTTTCAGACAGTAAATTATCCTCCACTTTGAAGTCCCTTTGAAATGAACTCTGAATGGAGCAATTCTCTCCCATCATTTTAATCTGCTTTCTAACCCGATTTCAATGGCAGGCCAGGTGATATGACAAAAGTGAAAGTACATGATACTTGGCCTGTGGTTTTCTTTTGTATATCAGGTGTTTCTCCCCTCCCCCCTCCCCCCCCCCCCCCCACATACACCTGTCCACCTCCTAATGTACCTATGGAAGTGTGCTCCCATTATAAGAGGACCGATTCCCAATTAATCCCTTGATCCTTTCACAATTCTTATCCTGTTCCAAGAAGTGTAGTGAAAGCTAATAAATCTCTGTGCTTTCTTGCCTTTCTTCCTCTGATCAGCTCAATCCATTTTTATTTTGAGGGGGGACTATTCAAGTCTAGCGATTCATCCTCGGACAACAAAAGTGGTATTGGTCTTATCATTACAGCTTTGTTGGTAGCTTAACCCTTTGTGTGTTTTAAAAGCCGATTGGCACGGAAAACCACATAGCATTGTACACACTGTCCACAGTTCCTGGCTCAGAAAGGGTTAACCCTTTACCTCTGAACTATTACAATTTCTTATGAAGTTGCAGTTCTTTAGCACACCTGAGTCCCATGAGTAAATCTTCTCGTTCATGGGACTTTATTATTGTGCGAGGAACAAGCATTGCATAAAGGAGTTAAGTCTATCTGTGCCACAGGTGACCTGGTTCTTCATTTTGGCAATGGGCTTTGATGGTGTGGTACTCAGGGGCTTAACTTGAACATTGAGCACTATAATCTACAGTAGTCCTGATGGGGCATATAACCTGTCACAAGTCAATGGTGAAATCCACCTTCTCATCAGATTATCATTTACTAGACTGTGGGATTAATCCTGATCAGCCATGAGAGGATAAGTAAAGTCTTCCCGAAGGATGTGATATACATGTAGATGGTTTGGTTGGTTGACAAATGTCTACTGCAACTGAATGATGCTGACAGATAAGAGTAGATACTATGATATAGGAGTGTACAAAAACATGTGTGATTTTAATCCTATATCTCAATGTTGCTGTCCAACTTTTTTTGTCAGCTACAACGTACAGAAGGTGTACAAATGTTGCACTAAGGCATACAATATATGAGTGTGACATACTGCATATTCATATATTCATTTATAATTTATTATTATGATGATTACTTTTTTAAGTACAGCTGTATGTTGTCACTTGTCTCATTATGTCAATCCTATTTGTAAATTTTGGATGTGGATACTTTCCCCTCTCCAAAATGGCTCTAAACAGGCAGACAGTCAGACAGACAAATAAAAGAGGATTTTCCTTTCTTTTTACTAGTTCCATATTCAGTCTTTTTTTTTTCTCGTAGTGCATATAAAATGAATTCTGTAAGTGATGAATTTCAGATGGAGAATGCAACAAAGAGCCAAGAGCTCAGAACTTGAGACATTAAATGCATTTTGAATGCTTTCAACTCTAGGATATTGATATGTCATCAGCATTGAGCTGAGCAGTCCCACTTGTTATTTGACATTTTGACACAAGGGGAGTTTATTGACCTTCTATAAAGGGGAGAAGGATTACATCAACAACGAAAACAAGACTTAAACAGTTGTAAGTTTGATGAGATTCTTATATATATTCTATATGTGAGTAGGTAAGGACTCACTCTCATGAAGCCTTTTTCGGGGGGGGGGGGGAGTGTGGGGATGGGGGGGGGGGTGGGAGAGTGTTATTTCTTCCACCCCCTCCCTAGGAATGCAAACAGTGATGTAGACCAAAGCAACAAACAACTCATCGCCAGCGTCTCTGGATGCTCTTCCAGTGGCGGTGGTGTAGCGCTTGCTGGGAGGAGTGTTATTTGGACTCGCTACCAAAAGACCATCTCCGCAGGCTAGCTCCGTACTGCGGACTTGCCCTCCTCCATGAACCGTGCGATCGCGCCTCCCGGGCGACGCCCAGGTTATGTTTTTCCAGCCCTTAACCTCCCGCGATCACAGCCAGCTTCCCTCTGCAAGCAAAGAACGATGCAGCAAATGTTGACATCTCATCAGCATCCAGTTCACTTTTTTCCTCTCTCTCTCTTTAAGAAATATTTAGTTGATTTTCGTTGGCATCTCTGTCGCCGTTGATGTCAACATCTCCAGCTACCAGTCGATCAAGATGGTCAAAAGTTCATGACAGATAATAGTCTAGATAAAAAACAGAACAAAAAATAAATCTACCCTCCCCACCCCCACTTTGGTAAGCAGGAGCCAGTAATGGCTTGTAAAGTGGACTTGGGAATAGCCAGCTTGAAAGCATGCAGCTTGATATCTTCTAAGATTGCCTGGCATAGCCAATTGGAATTTTGAACTGTCCAGTGGACATGACAACCCCTGCCCTCTTCTCCCCCCTCCCTCCCCCCTCCCCATATTCTGTCTTACCATGTAGAGTGGCAAGATACCAATGAGATGTCTTTTACAAGAGCTCTTGGAAGAAAAGAAATGCTCGAAAAGAGGTTTGTTGTGGCATTTTTGTGGTGTTGTGGAATTTGAAGCCCTTGAGTTGCGCTCCTTGGCTTTTTCGCTAAGTGTGACATCCGTCCATTCTGCCAGGGACATAAAGAGACTCAAACAAACAGCCTTTCTGGAGAGCCCCCATTTACAGCTCTGCCGAGGACAAGAAAGTCCCATTTGAAATTCTTGACTCCGTGGGATGAGACAAATCCTCCATTTACAATCATCCCTACCCAGTGTAAACAGTTGCCGCCTTGCATCCATCCATCCTAAAACTTGAGAGGAAGACAGCCGAATGGAATTGACAATATCGTCTCCTCCGGCACTCTTTCTTCTCTCTCACTCTCTCTCTCTCCAGAAGTGTCTCAACATACCTCGCCCTGACAAGTAGAAGCTGTACAGACAAATGCCATTAATAGCATGTTTTGGCCAATCTATCTCAGTTGAGCCAATAAAAAAAAAAAGACAGAAAGAAAGAAAACTGCGTCTGAGCTTTCATTTATTCTGCCGGAGGATATTTGAATGGTCAATTTGTTTTGAGTAGGATCTGAATTTTCTCAAGGAAGGAGTGAAATGTGAAAAGGAAAAACAGAAATTGATGACTCGAAGCAAAAGAGTATTTTAGGTGCTGTCTTTTTTGTGGGGAAGCTCGAAAACTGGCTTGCAGGGGGGATTAAATGTTCACATGAGGGCAAGGCTTAATGGTCCCCCAAATGAGGTTTGAACACTCATCAGCTGAGAATCAGTCCTTGCCATTAAAGATGAGCTTGTTTATTCATTTTGTCTAGACAAGAAAAGAACAATTTGTTGGGTAGTTTATAGGATTGATAGAAATTCATGAACGTAGATGCCGTACCTACAGATCTTTATGTTTCACCATCTTTTCATGAGGTTCCCTATTTGAGTAGGTTGATAGGATAAAATGGCCTGATAAAGAGGTAGAATGCGAACTCATCTTTGAATCCTTTATCCTTGGTGTGGCTGAGAAAGTGAATGTGGAGATGCTATACGCCCTAAAAATGAACAAATTTTCCGTGGAAAGTTTTTGGAACTCGCCAAATTTCTTTTGTATGATGTACTACTTCCAACTGATAAGATGTTGACCATATCTACATGTAGGTTGACAGTGCTTATGATGCTAGCAAGCAAGACATACAGAAGTTTAAAAAAACTTGTTTGCATTTCAAATGGCCACAGTCTTAAAGGACAAGTCCACCTTCATATACATAAGGATTGAGAGAATGCAGCAATATTAGTAGAACACATCAGTGAAAGTGTGAGGAAAATTGGACAATCCGTTCAAAAGTTATGAATATTTTAAGTATCTGCGCAGTCACTGCTGGAAGAGAAGACTACTACAGTGTATGATGTCACATGCGTACAACTATATAAAGAAAATAAAAAGAGAATTTCACAAAACTTTACTTTTTGAATAAAGTGCACAGTTCTTCGACTTGCTACTGACGTATGTTAAGGGTAATATTATTCCCCCTGCCTTCTGAAAGAGAGAAGGCGAGTGTTCTTTTGTTATGGGAGAAAAATGGAAATATGTTGAATTTTCTTTATTCTTTCTTCATATCATTGTACTCATGTGACATCACAAGCTATAGTAGTCTTTTCATCCAGCCGTGACTGAGCAGAAACTTCAAAAGTTCATAACTTTTTAACAGATTGTCCGATTTTGCTCGAACTCTCATTGATGTGTTCTACTAATATTGCTGCATTCACTCAACCCACATGTCTATGAAGGTGAACTTGTCCTTTAACTCAAGCCATTCCATAGATGACCATATCTATACTTCTGTGAAAAGGTGTAGATGAGTAATGCTGAATAATGTATGGAGAGGGACAAGGACCCCCTTTGTATTTCCCCACGAGCACAGAAAGCATCTGTCCGGCACAATGGACCTCCTTCATATTAATGAACAATCGCCACAATGACCCTTCAGGAGATTAAAAGGGATTAACTAAATCATCGCTTGATCCGCTATCAGCCGAAGTGTGTTTCATCCCCTCTTGAGAATTGTCGTTTATTATGATACATGAAGAGAGAATCGTGGCAAGAATTTTGCCTCCAGGAGGCCTCGAATTTACATCATATCCTGTGTTACCATTCAAGAGAATTGTTGTCATGCATCTTCACGTGTGAGCTAAAGGTTTCTGCCCCAGTGGAAATGGTGATGACATCATTCCTCTGAGAAACCTGTCCATCAAAATGAATATAGTTTAGTGTTCATCCCCCCCCCCCTTTCTGCCTAGTCTAACTTTCACTTGTCTAGAGGATGTCATGAGAATTGTGTGACTGATATCAAAAAGAACAAAAGAATTTAAAGGATATTCATAAATTTGGGTTGAATGATTTTACTTCCTGTGAGGTCATATGCACAAGCAGTGCCAGATGCATTGATTTGATATAGGCCTATCTACAGTGTACATGGAGGCTAGCTCCCATGGCTACAGAGTATGCATCTATTATATTTCCCATAATGACAGATTTGCAGTTTATTGCTATTAGCATTCAGTAGTAGCCTGTATGTATTTTATGATTGGTTTGATACCAAATGATACATGTAGGATAAAGACAGGACTGCACAGCAGTTGCAAATCAGCTACCTATTTTTCCAAAAACTCTGCCTGATCATTAGGCCTAATATTTGAAACTTTTTTCTCATATTATTTAAGATTTGTATGTATCTAGTATAAAATGAATATTTCTTTTAATGTAATGCTGTGCAAAGTGGTGCATTCAGTGTTGCTAAAGATGATAATGATATCCACAACAATAGTAATGATAATTGTAAAAATGATAGTAATGTTAACAATGATTATGATAATAGTGATGATAAATAAGAATTGCAGTAGCATAATAATGCATGCACAAGGGTGATGAGAAAAAATTCAAGTTTTGTGCAATATTTATAAATTATTATGATGGAAATTTTAGGCTATACTCTCAGACAAACCCAAAGCCAGCAGTGAAAGATAGATTTGGCTATTATTATGTTACTACCTTGTGATCCATGGCCAAGAGCTGACTTTGACAGACTAGGTACAGCTGACTTGGATACAGTCTCTAGCCATAACCACACCCAAACCACAATACCCAAGTTTCAGCTGTAAAATGGTTTGATG
Organism: Diadema antillarum; assembly: GCF_040938485.1. Classification (NCBI taxonomy): domain Eukaryota; kingdom Metazoa; phylum Echinodermata; class Echinoidea; order Diadematoida; family Diadematidae; genus Diadema; species Diadema antillarum. The sequence goes on along the minus strand of NW_027271931.1, from coordinate 451,988 downwards.
TTTAACCCCATGAACATCAGAATACATTTCGATGTGCATTTAGATGGGAATTCATCGTATTTTGTCTCAGTCCTGGATAGGTTGTGGCTTAATTTGAACAGTATTCGATAAGGAAGTGGATGTCTGGAGATTTTGGATGACTGATTGGGTAGGATGTGATTGTGAAACACATCATCTATCCAGAAAGTTTTGATACGATTTGGAACAGTGGGAATACCCTGGCCTTCAGATGTCATTACGCCATTAGACTGTCTTAATAGAGAGTGGATGTATCCTACATTGTCAAGTCTGAAAGCTCAGTGGGTGACAAAGCTTCCAAAAGAGGAAATAAAAAGGGGGGATGGAGTCAAGGGAGACAAAACAATACTTTTCACATCTCTCCTGAGCAGTATTCACAACATCCCCCACACAGTGATGCCAAGTTCAAAAATTTTTTATGAGTGAGATTGTCATGACTCGGGATCTCGGCGAGCGAATGTGCGTGCAGGCAAGGGTGTAGGAGGGGTCACCCCCCCCCCCCTTGTGGCCTCCCACGGTAGGGAGCTTTTTCAATTTTTAGCTCTTAATGGTGCGATCAGGTGCATTGTCTTAAGTGACTATTTTTTACTTATTTTGAAAGACAAAAGGAAAATATACCTTCAATTGTAACTATCCCTTTAATCCTTTGAGCTGTGCTCCTTATTATGGGCCCTAATTGCAGACTTTGCCCGATGCGTGAGAAAAATGGGTGCCATGCTTGAGATCGTGAGACGACCCCTAAATGCTTGAGTCTCACTCACAATGCGTGAGACTTGGTAGCTCTGCCCGCAATATCAGTACATTTGTTAGGCATTGGAGGGGGGGGGGGGAGTGGAATATATATGAAGTGTCTTAATAGAAATGATTGTTCATCTGTTAAGAATGTAGAACTGTTATACTCTGGAATCATACTCATAGTATGTGATTAAAAAAAAAGGGCACCAAGGGCATAACAATCAAACATTTTCTGCTCCTCCTCACCCCCACCTGAAGGTCCGAGCTAAAGGGAGACGTTTACAACGATAATAAGGATAATGTTGTTTTCCTGACAAATTCAGAAGTGGTGGACAGCATAAAGATACACAGGTAGATGTGTAATAATGTCTTTATAAGAGGTTTTATCCTGAACTTTGTATTTTTTTTTCTGAAAGTTTCAGTTGGCTCCGCACTTACCCAAATACTTAAAGGAAACTTAGTGTCTTATGTACAAACTCCATTGGGTTTTCAAAATTTATCTCAAAAAGTAATGGGCCAAGAAAAATTAGATGATGTCATCACAGTGGTAAGAATGGTGATATTGATCACGCCACCTAAAAGTTTCTAAACTTTTGTGGGGATTTCAGCTGCATCAATACATGTGGCCATTTGCATTTGGAATGCATTTTGTGGCCAAAAGACATTCTTTGTATGGAAGGCAAGTATTGTGCCATCTGGACCTGGGACTATTTTGGTATTAAAGCTCATTTTAGACTCATTTTCGTGTGATAATGATGGCTGAGTCATAGGAGAATATCGTATGCATGGTATGTGAGCCATTAGCAACATAGACACCACAAAACAAAAAAACAGTGGTGGGTGCTAAATGACTCATAGGTGATGTTGAAGGGGGAAAAAACACACATCTATTTTTAGTAGTACACATTGTAGTACAGGTGGAAGCAGAAGTAGTAGTAGTAGTAGTAGTAGTAGTAGTAGTAGTAGTAGTAGTAGTAGTAGTAGTAGTAGTAGTAGTAGTAGATGAAGTGGTAGTAATGGCAGTAGTAGTACAACTGTACTAGATGTAGAAAATCTTGTATAAAATGTTTTTGTAGTAGCTGTAATAGTTCCAGTGTTAATGGCAGTAGTATTGAAATAGTCAGGGCATCAGTATTGTAATTTGTAGCAGAAATAACTTGTTTGAGTCAGACTAGCAAAACAGCTACTATGCTTAATATATCTTTTAGTTCTTTCAGTGCTTAAATGGTGAATATAAAAAATAAACACACAGTTGATGACATTAAATCTGGTGAAAAGGGTATTATTTGCCAGTCATTGGTGATTAAAGCTATTGCACATTGTGTACAATGTGCAATGGAAGCGATGAAAAAAGAGGCAGATAGAAATAGTTATTGTGCATTATTTTGATATGTAGGCCTAATGTTTTGTCACTGCTGACCGAACAGAACTAGTTGGTGACCCCGGGAAAGTGGGTAATTATGTAGTAATAGCCCTACAATCTGCACAGAGTACCCATAGAGATCAGAGACATCTATTCTGGGCAGTGACAATGTGACTGGCGGAAACAGTCAAATGAGGTCAGCCAGAGGTGAACCACATTTCAGCATCCGCCTCCATTCATTAGCACATGACCATACCCAGAAGGAGAGGGCTTAGAGCTTCTCCGATTTGCCCCAGCCCCAGCCCAGGCAGGGTATCATCCTCATGGTTTAAAGGGATAGTACATATATAGTATCGGTGGAGATGAGGATTGGGCTTTTAACATTTTGCGAGATACTGAGAAACAGCTTATGAAATAGTACTGAACATACCATTCTAAGAGGAATTCTGAATTCATTTGATGATAATTGGTTTTGGAATGGCTGCGACGTCCAAAAACAAAGTAAAACAAAGCAACCATAATAAAAGTTTGGTCCCACCTATTATCAGGATCACTCTGTTGGATATCTCGGCCATTACACAACCAATTTCCATCAGATAAACTATGAATTCCTTGTGGAATTACATGCTTTTTCATGTTTCATAAGAGATTTCTCATTATCTCACCAAAAAAATGTTAGAAACCTGAACTTAGGTCTCAACCTAAACTATACAATCCCTTACAGAAGAGGCTTTTTGTGTGTCCTTGCAAGTAGTGGGGATCCAGTCAAGCCCAGCAATGTCTCCCTCCCTCTCTCCCATCTCTCGCAGCAGCCGCGAACCCCCGGATGTTGTCTCTGGTAATACGACTTTTCCTCTCCTTCATCACTGCAGACATTCCCTGACCTTGCCGTGCCATCGTTTTTAGGAGCCGGAGTTCATTCTCTCTCATCAGAGACGCGACCGACGCGACGATGCAATGAATAGTCTCGCTCTCTAACGTCCTCCAGACATTGTGCCACTTTCTTTAGTTCATGTAACTAAGACTAGAGTCCTGGTTTTGTTGTCTAGACTTATGTTTATTATCTAGTTTGGGGGCACAGGTGGTATAGCGGATAAAACTCTGGACTTTGAAAATGAAATGCAGGGCCCAGGTTCGAGTCTGTATAGTCCTAGGATGAGATATTTTTACCCAAGATGTCCCTCTCATCAACCCTGGTGTAAAACTGGGTGCCTGGTAATACTGGGTTAGTGATAGATAATGGCAGGGCCCTCTTGAAGAACAGTGATAACACTGAAAAGGTTATCTGGGTAAATACAAACCGTATATTAATAGAATAATCTTTCATGTTTCCTCCAAGCCAAGTAATTTCCTTCCCATGCAACATCAACTGAAAGTGTAAGAGCATCATATCTTTCATCATTTTCAAACAGCGTCCTACTTCAGATGTAAAGAAGAAGTCATGCCAAAGTTCACGCTGTAACGACTCCAGATACTTCAAGACCCGACCTTTGGCGGAGTTTTTAAATGCCAGACTAGCGCGTAAAAAATGAGAGTTGTTCCTGATCAGCCTTTGATTTATGGCCCCTAGTTTGGATACTAGGCTGGCGTATCAATCCCCATTCACCTTGAGCTTTGTTCTCGTGAAAAGTGAAAAGTGAAAATAAAGTTTGAATTTGAATTAGAATTTGAATAGGCTTTATCTCAGGAGAGGGAACTGGTTCCACTTTCCTCATTCTACTCCTCTCTACCTCCGGAGTATTATGTGTAGCCCTTTGCATTTGTGCATTATGGTGCCTGTTTGTGGCTTAAATATCAGAGTGCCAAACTGCATACTGAGTAGGCCTACAAATACAGTAGGCCTACATGTTTGTGTCAAATAGTATTTATATTACAGTGTGTGCAAAACATCATTTGTTGAGTTACTCTAATCAGTTATTAAACAACATGATGATAAATTTGTTATTGAATCTCTGATATGGTACATATGGTATGTAAACTGAATTTGTATCAAGGCCTATTTGCTGTGATTTTTCAACCAGTCTTGTACTTTCACGCTAAACAGATGAAAGGGGATTAGAAATGATGGTAGAAATTATACAGCGGACAGGTCTCTTGAAGAGCTTCTCAAAATTCTTCAGATTATGTAGTTGTTGTTTGACCTGGGCTGCACTCACAAGTTTCATATCCATCCATTCTGAGAATTTTTAATTGGATTCATGTACTCTGCATATATACTTCACATTGAATAAAGTAGCAAGTGTGATGGATTGATGCAGGTTTGAGTTCATCCATTTGGATCATCCATGCAACTAGGATGAGTTGTGGAACTTTTCTTCATGCATGGTTTTTACAGGTCACTCCAGCTTTAATACCAGATTGAACTAGTTATCTAACCTTGCCAGACTGATGTATAATGTTTTGGAGTTTCTCTGTCTTTATCACCCATGTCATTGATTGCTTACCAGTCAGAAAATGGTGTCTCTGTGAATGGAAAGGCTATAAGGAAGTGCTTTGTATAGAGAGATCAATGTTACCATTCTTTTTTCTTTTTTAGGTCAAGAAATATACTACTTCACTTCTACATGGCTTCTCTTCCTCATTCTCTGTTATCCATCTTTCCAAAGTGGTTTTGACAGACATCAGCTATTCTGTTGATGCCTTCCCCTGACTAATGATGAGAAATCTTTACCCTCCCTCTCTTTCTCTCTGTGCCTATGTCAGACAATGTAATATATGTAGTTCATCCATCTCAAAAATGTGTACAACATTGGCGAGGCGAGGGTACATGCAGGTCGTTGGTTGCTAAACCCAGGCTCCAGCGTGCCTCTCTCTTGTTTATGAGTGCAGATTTATTGGTACTGGGGAGCCCACCCCTACACTTGACTTCCCTTCTCCCAAAAAGCTGGCAGTTTTTCGTCCCCACGGAGCTATTTCGGCCCTAGTAGCCCACTGCACTTTTACGACTCTGAGCGAGATGTTTCTGTGTGGTCAGACTCTGTGATATGGGGATGACACTACCGATATCGTATTTCTTGTAATCTTTTTGATCTGTTATTGGAGGCCTTTAAAGGACAAGTTCACCTTCATAGACATGTGGGTTGAGTGAATGCAGCAATATTAGTAGAACACATCAGTGAGAGTTTGAGCAAAATCGGACAATCCGTTAAAAAGTTATGAATTTTTAAGGTTTCTGCTCAGTCACGGCTGGATGAAAAGACTACTATAGCTTGTGATGTCACATGAGTACAACGGTATAAAGAAAGAATAAAGAAAATTCAACATATTTCCATTTTTCTCACATAACAAAAGAGCACTCGACTTCTCTCTTTCAGAAGGCAGGGGGAATAATATTACCCTTAACATACGTCAGTAGCAAGTCGAAGAACTGTGCACTTTATTCAAAAAGTAAAGTTTTGTGAAATTCTCTTTTTATTTTCCTTATATAGTTGTACGCATGTGACATCATACACTGTAGTAGTCTTCTCTTCCAGCAGTGACTGCACAGATACTTAAAATATTCGTAACATTTGAACGGATTGTCCAATTTTCCTCAAACTTTCACTGATGTGTTCTACTAATATTACTGCATTCTCTCAATCCTTATGTATATGAAGGTGAACTTGTCCTTTAATATATACCCTCATCTCTTCCCTGATGTCTCCTGAAGAAAAGCACAATCGATAGAGAAATGAAGTTAGAGAGAAAAAGATAGAAGGAGAGAGAGAGAAAGAAGGATATGATACACATTTACAATTAACAGTATTTGTTCAGATGCTGTAGCAGCATAGTAGAAAAAGAACATTGCAGCCACACATATGAAATATACAGAAATGAAAAAAATTAAATGCCAGGAAAACATGTGTTCAGAACTTTTAATGAGAAACCTAAAGCCACAATTTTCGCGAATTTTGCGAGTAGCCAAGATTTGTAAAATTAAAATGCACACGAAAGTAGCCAATTTGTCTGCACTACAATGCATTGAATGCCAGACACATGGGCGAGGTACTAAAGTTTCATGCCGCGCAAAAGGCTGTCAGCTCCAATTCGTGAAAATTTCGTGCCGTGAATATTTGTGGTTTAACAGGAGTGTCAAATTAAGATGAGAGGCATTACTGATTTGGATATGAGAATCTTAAATAAAGTTTGTCCAGTTTCGCAAGGAATGATGCTTTCTTTTCAAATAATCTTTTTAAATGTAGGGCACTATGTCTCTCTTATATGAGGATAACATTTTGCACATGACACACTGTGGATGGCATTATGAAGAGCATGAAACTGATAAAATATGTTTTTCTGTATTTTTGCATGTTCTTTCAACGTATTGATCAGTAAAGCAGACTTTGCAACTTATGAAAACATATCTCTGACTGTGTGCATCTCTACTTCCCCCTCTTTTTCCTCCTATCTGCTCCATCTTATCCGATCACCCTGTCATCCTGTGTCATCACCCTATCAACCTCCTGCGACGTTCACCCACGCCGCCGCCTGGATCCGTGGGGCCGGCCACGTACCCCTCCTATCACGCAACCTGCCTGTGATCGATTTCATATCGTCATCCATGTCAAACAGGTAAGTTGATCTGTAGTGTGTGCCATTTGGAATGTAGAAGAGAAATTTTCCTGACAATGTTACCGTATTGCTAATGGACCTATTGAGATCGTGGTTGCTAGGAGGTTAATTTTCATTGCAACTGATTGACAAATTGCCCTACATCGACGTAAATAAGCACAGAATTGATCAGTGTTTTAGTCGTAGCCATGGTGAAAAAAAAAATCATGGGCGTACATATACATCGATGTAGGGCAATTTGTCAATCAGTTGCAATGAAAACATCTCGACGGAAGAATTTCATGAATTTGAATAAGGTTAATTTTCCTTGAGAAATAAAAAGTTAAAAAAAAAACACCTTGTCTGTATGTGTGTGTACATTTTGAACTTTGTACACTGTGCACAACTGAATGAAAAGAAAAAAACAACAACAGAAACCCACAAAGACTCCAAAGGATACTTTCTCTGTGAACAAAACATACCACAAATCTTTGGCTGTCACCACTTCAAGATTTTTTTTTTGGGAGGGGGGGGGGGGATAGAATAATATATCACTTACAGATAGTCTGAAGGGCTGATTTATGCCATGAGAGGCAGATATTGTATTGTTTACATTTTGACTCTGCCATAGTAATAACCTACATATCCATTCCAAGTCTTCTCTTATGCTTTCTTCTTTGGGGTCCTCCCCCCCCCCCCCCCCCCCCCCTTAATAGAAAATTCTCTGATGGAAAACCTCTTTCTTCCTTTTTTATTCAACCAAATCTGTATGCACTGGACTTGAAGTGAGACTACCTAAAGCTGATCCTAGTGAGCTGTCCGCTCCATATAGTAGAAATTCTGTAAAGTGGTTGTGTAGATCTCAGTGACATATTTGGTTAGAAAAAAGTATGTGTGTGTTTTTGTGTGCGTATCTATATAAAATATAGAGAACATGAATATGCACACTGTGCACACAAATCTGCTGTATTTGAGCGGATCCGCATAATAATTATTTTGTATATTTCTAGCATACTCTGTGAAATCAGCCAAAATAGTACCCTATTCACCAAACCCCATGATTTTTTTCCTCTTTTGTCAGATGTGGCAATACTTGAACCTGTTTCCAAATATTGTAACCTGCTGTATTTATGTAGATTCAAGTAACCAAGGAAGTGATATTATCTCACCTTGTTCCATTTCCTTAATTAAATCTAGAATGTGAGTGCCAGCAAAATGAAGGCCAGAATTGTGTGAGAAAAAAAAAATAGGTGAAAAACAATTACAAAACAATTAGAAATATTGCGGTGTTATGGGTGAAAAAGCCCTTTGTCTGTAGTCAAGGGTAATGATGAATCACCATGGATAATACATGTAGCAATGCAGCTAAGTTTTGAGGAAATGAGAACACTGCTTGTTTGTGAATGTGGAAATATATTGCTTATTACATATTTTTATTTCAGCAATGCCATTTTTCAACATGATTGAATTGAATTGAATTGAACATATCTCCATGTATGTTTATCTATATTGATCTTTCTTAGTTCCATGTGATTCATTTCTGCCTGATTAATGTCACATCTGCTCCCATGTTTTTGGAAAAAGGGAGGAATTTTTGCGATGAGCTCATTTTAAGAAAGATCAAGAGACTGTTAACCCTTACCGTACCAGGGACTTTGGACAATGTTTACGTGGTTGTCTGTGTCAGTCGGTACTGAAAGCACGCAAAGAGTGAACATTGAAAATATCCCCAAAGCATCCAAGAGATCCATAGATCTACAATGACTCTATGACAAGTAAAGGTGCAACACCTATTGTAGCAGTGGGTCCTGGATTTGTACTTGACACAATGCACCAGAACAAATGGGTTTATAGCTTTAGTTAAATACATGTACCTATCGTATACTTACCCAACCTACATTAAAGGACAAGTTCACCTTCATAAACATAAGGATTGAGAGAATGTAGCAATATTAGTAGAACACATCATTGAAAGTTTGAGGAAAATCAGACAATCCGTTCAAAAGTTATGAATTTTTGAAGTTTTTGTGCAGTACCCGCTGGATGAGAAGACTACTGCAGTGTATGAATAACTTAGATGTCACATGCGTACAACAATATAAGGAAAATATAAAGAGAATTTCACAAAATTCCATCTTTTGAAAAAAGTACACATTCCCCTGACTCGTTACCGACAAATGTTATGGGTAATATCATTCCCCCTGCCTTTAGAAAGAGGCAAGTCAAGTGCTCTTTTATTATGCGAAATAAGTGAAAATATGTTGAATTTTCTTTTACATTTTCTTTATACTGTTGTACGCATATGACTCCCAAGCTGTAGTAGTCTCCTCATCCAGCGGTTCCAACACAAAAATTTTAAAAATTCATAACTTTTGCATCGATTGTCCAATTTTCCTCAAACTTTCACTGATGTGTTCTACTAATATTGTTGCATTTTCTCAATCCTTATGTTTATGAAGGTGAACTTGTCCTTTAAAAATGGATACAAGAGATAGTAAATAAGACAGAGAGAGGGATGGAAATGAGTGCATATATTTAGATGTAGGCTTATGTCATCATCGAACTCAAAAGTCTAGCAAATAAATTGCGATTTAGTAATCAGATAACTCTGGTATTCATTTTTCCTGCATGGCTAACCCGTTGCATGCTTTTGGCTGCTTCGGTTTGGTGAAATATAAGTTTCACCAAATATCGAGGGGTTAATGAAGGGGGGATCTTGATCATCTTGTCTGTGCGGATACTGCTGGTGAGACAATGGTTTGAAACCTTGGTGTTTAGCTTCCGGCCCATGCGTAATAAAGGAAATGCCCACTCAGATTCTGATCCTACCACTGTCTGTTATGCATCCATTTTAGCAGTATCAAGGCAGTTGTCCAGAGGGAGAGATAGATAGATAGATATAGAGAGATAGGCAGAGTGTTCGGACGAAAAATATTCATACTAGAACGGTATAGCTATACGATGAATGTAGGCCTATATGTCTGAACGCTGACTAATGAAACGACATATACCAACCTATGTATAATGAAATGATGGTCAGAGCATTGTTTTGAAACTAGAACTCGATAAAGAATCAGCAATCCATCATATCCATTATGCGTTCAAACATATGGCGACCATAGAATGGTATAACTGGGCGGGGCTCGATGTGAGCGTGCGCGAAAGGTGACCCTATTCCTCTCACTAGCAGAGACGTCATGACCATAACAACATGCGAGGTGGGAAACTGCACATCTATACGACATTTATCCAGAACGGTGGAGGTTAGCTTCTGAACGGTCTGTTGGCGCTATGATGATTCTTTATACGTTGTTTCTTTATTGATATTTGGTATAAAATAATTTGCATCTAATCAGGGGGTAGAGAAAAAGAGGGATACAGACATATTGAATAGAAGGAGAGATGTAGGGAGAGAGATTTAGGAAAAGAGAACCGTCATATTCGTAGGCTTGCCTAGACAGATGTCATTCCAACCATCAAACCTCAAAAGGAAACAAAAGGCAAAAATAAACGGTTGTAGTGTAATTTACAGCATAGCAGTGATATCAACTACAAACTCTTCTTTTTCTCACTTTGTGCAATTTTCTCTACCTAGATTCATTCATCAAATGGTGGAATCGCTTTCTTCCGTGACTCTCGTTAATTTTTCTGTCATTAGTTATTTTCTTTTTTCACCATTGCCAACAAAGTGACCTTCTTCTGCTCCTCCAGTGACATTTATCAAATGCTTAACAAGGGGAGGGGGGGGGGGGGGGGAGGGGGTTACTTGTACCCCTCCTTCCTAGACAGGTGGTTGTTTTTTCCAGCAAGAGGCTGTGTGCCAGAATCCTTGCCAGAGTCCTTGAAACCCTTCCATAGTCATATGGTTGTAAATCCATGGATACCTAAGATGCTTGTTAACCTCGTCTCTTCTTCTGCCATTATTGTGGCAAGGGATGCGTCCCAAGTGTAAATGCAAGCCGGTGGTGGTGCAGTAGCCACTTTTGTTTGTTTGTTTGTTTAGGCGCACCTGGTAAAGTAGGGACTGCGAGCGACGGAGAGCGACACTCAGCGACGGGGACATATTGCGAGAACAATGAAGTGCGTCGCAGTATGTTTTTACTCCGTCGCTAAGCGTCGGTCAAAGCACTACGCGCCATCATTTTGATGATACCGCGACGCTTGCCGACGCTTGCTGACACTTGCCGACACCCTCAAAAGAAGCTGTTGATTATTTCTATGTTGCGTGACCTCCGCTCACGCAAGCGTTCGTTTTGATAGTGCCGACGTTTCGGGACATGGCGCTTGAGATATAGCGAGATTTCTGAATGGTCACGGCCAGTGCTTAAATTGAATAGCGAGCGACGTGTCCAGACGCACCTCTCCTGATTACAAATGATGCTTGTGATAGCCCGACGATGAACGACGTGTCCCGACGCTTTCCTTTGTCTCAACATTGGTTATGAGTTGATTTGCGTTTCGTTTTGGCTATAAGATGGTGAAAAGAAAACGTAATTATGGGGTGTGATCTCACTGAACGGGGAACACTTTGAAAGTAGCGATCGAAGAGGGTTTATGAAAACACATGTAGGTCTACACTCATACGCGAATGTATGCCTTAATTAGGCAGCTCCATACATGTAAAATTTTGAATGCATGAGGTTAGATCTTTTTTTATCTGTCAAGTGACTCAAGAACTAAATACAGTGTATTACGAAGTCGTCCTATTTCTCCCGTAGGAAAAAGTCAGATGTTTGTCGTTACTTTTGGAAATGAACAGCGGCAACAATTGGCTCCGCAAGATGCTAAAATTAATGTCAGATGTTTCATTTTAATTTTGGAAATGAATAATGGTAATATTCGTATGATACTAAAACGTCGGATGTTTGTTTATATTTTTGGAAATGAATAACGGTAAGATTCAGCTCCATACGGTGCTAAAATTGATGTCAGATATTTGATTTTGCGATCGGAAATGCATAAGGATAACATTTGGCTCCGGAAGATGCTGAAATAAATGTCGAATGTTTGCTTTGACTTTCGGAAATGATTAACAATAATATTCAACTCCGTACGATGATAAAATAAACGCCGCATGTTTGCTTTTACTTTCGAAAGTAAATAGCAACATTCGGCTCCAGAAGATGCTAAAATAACTATCACATGATTGCTTTTACGTTCGGAAGCGAATAGCAGTAATATTCTGCTCCATACGATGCTAGAATATTGTCGGATGTCTGCTTTTTAAATTTCGAAATGAATAACAGTAACATTGATTCATTAAAATTGATGTTTGATGTTTGCTTTGACGTTCGGAAATGAATAACAATCATATTCAACTCCGTATACGATGATAAAATAACTATCTGATGTTTGCTTTTATGTTTGAAAGTAAATAGCAATAACATTCAGCTCCGGAAGATGCTATAAATGCCGGATGTTTACTTTAACGTTCGAAAGTAAATTAGCGATAACATTTAGCTCTGTAAGATGCTAAAGTAAATGTTGAATGATCCCTTTGACGTTTGGAAATGAATACCAATAATATTCATCTCCGTGTGATGGTGAAATAAATGCCGGATGTTTGCTTTAATGTTCGAAAGTAAATATCAATAACATTCAGCTCCGGAAGATGCTAAAATAAATGTCGAATGATCCCTTTGACGTTCGGAAATGAATAACAATAATATTCAATTCCGTACTATGATCAAAATGAATGTCGGATGTTTGCTTTTACTTTCGAAAGTAAATATTAATGACATTCGGCTCCGGAAGATGCTGATATAAATGTCAGATGATTGATTTTACGTTCGGAAGTGAATAGAAGTAACATTCTGCTCCATACGATGCTAAAATAAATGTTGGATATTTGCTTTTACATTTCGAAATGAATAACAGTAACATTCAGCTGCGTTTGATGGGAAAGTAAATGTCTGATATCTGCATTGACGTTGAAAATTAACAACAGTAGGCCCTACTATTCGGCTCCGTACGATGCTAAAATAATATTGTCAGATGATTCATTTCACTTTCGGAAGTGGACAGCAGCATTCGGCTCCGTATGATAATGAAATAAATGTCGGGTGTTTGCTTTTAAATTTGGAAATGAATACCAGTAATATTCTGCTCCGTACGATGCTAAAATAATAAGAGATTGTAGCTTTTACATTTGGAAATGATTAACGGTATCAATCGGCTCAGTAAGATGCTAAAATAGATAGCGGATGTTTGCTTTCACGTTCGGAAATGAATAAGGATAACATTCAGCTCCCTAAGATGCTAAAATGAATGTCGGTAGTTTGCTTTTACATTTGAAAATGATTAACGGTAACATTCGTCTCCGTAAGGTGCTAAAATACTAGTAAATGTTGCATGATTGCTCTTACAATCGAAAATGAATAACGGTAACTTTCGGCTCTTTATAGTGCTAAAACGTTAATGTCGGATGTTTTAAATGTCTGCAAATGCTCCCATGCACTTTCTCATTTCAAACGTAAGTTGTGACCACCTGAATAGGCATCAACTTTTAACTAACTAACAGTGTGTGGGATTATTCCGAAGGTGCCTTAGTCTGAAAACTCTTAATCCGGCACGAAAATGTATTTATTTATTTATTTATCTATCTATCTATCTATCCTATTTGTTTATTTATTCATTTATCTTTTGAGTTTAACAACGTTGAGAATATCGACCCCCGTTTCGTTTTCGAGTCGACGATTCTTCAAAAAACGAAACTTGTTTTTCCCCCTTCGTCAATTTGGGATTTACGAGCCTTCGGAATGACTGTAACTTATGTTTTTGTTTTTTTTTTCTGTCGATTAGGGGATGGGGGGGGGGGGGGGTAATTCAGAAAATGAATATAGAAGGGAGTGAAATTCTTGAGGCAAGAAATACAAGTAAGTGAAATTCTCAGTTTGATATCGTTAATTTTTTTTTTTTTTGCGTGATGTTTGTATTCTGGATAGAGTCATGTACTTATTCCATTGGTTCGTTCCTCCGAATCTTAGCCTTCGTAACGAACTTTAAGTAACGAACTGTAACTTTATGTTTTGTTTTGTTTGTTTGTTTTTCAGTCGAGCAGTGGAGGGGGAAGGGTAATTCAGAAAAGAAATATATAGACGGCATCAGGGAAAATTTTGAGGCATGAAATCAGTTTCTCAGTTTGACATTGTTAATTTCTTTGCGTGGTGGTTATTATTCCAAAAAGAGTCAGGTATGATGATACTAGGTGTACTTATATTCCGATGGTTCGTTCTTCAGTATCCGAAAAACGCAAATTCCATGTTTGTTACTATAGTAATCTGAAAGTGTACTAGGGTTTGTTAATCCGAACATTTTGTGACATTCCGAAGGTTCGTTAATCTGAAAATGGGAAATACGGTTCGTTAATCTGAAAACGAATAACGTGGTCAAAAATTTGTTTTGTTTTCGGATTAGCAGCATTTAGAAAACCAAACCTTCCTTCGTTTTTGAATTGACGAATCTTCAAAACAGCAACACAATTTTGTTGTTGCTTTTATTTTTTTTTTTTCGAATAACGAGACTTCGGAAATTGCAAACTTTCAAAGTAACGAACAGTTACGATCTTTTGTTAATCATTAAAGCGAGCAGTGGAGGATAATTCAGAAAAGAAATATAGACGGGAGGAATACTACAGTAATCTTTGATTGATGATGATGTTGGTCATGTTTCTGAATGTTTATAGAAAAAGGCTGAGTGATCTGAGTGATGGTGATGATAAGTTATTACTAATGCGAGTGTAAAAGACAGCTTGCTGAACATACTTCTTTCCCTTCCGGCCCATGAATGATGAAAAAAAAAAATACATACACCTCACAACAAAAAGAACCACGTGCTAGCAACCTTCGTAAAGTTAAATCTAGACGTTCATTACCAGCAAAGGGAAAAAAACACAACAGTAACTGAAGCAAAGAGATTGTGTATGCACTCTCTGGCATTACGAGAAACTTGACACCCCACCCCTCTCCCCTCTTGTGGAAAATTTCCACAAAACCAGGTGCCAGACCCAAGGTGCCAGACGAAAGAATGCGCGCACTGGGGAATAAACCGCGTGTAAATAGCCTGGAAATATCGATCGAAGAACTATAGCTCATGAGTTGTCATCGCAAAGATCATGATTCTAATTATAGCCTTTCTTTTGACCATTAGTAGAAATATCGAACAGTTTATTATCGTGTACTTACTTGAGTATTTCAAATGTTTACTGAACTAAAAAATTGTATAGGAAGGGATTGATTACTCACAGAAATATTCACAAATATTCACAAATTCACTACGAGTATGTGATGCAGCCACTAACCGGTTAGACAGCAAAATCCTGGCAATTTCACGCTCACAACTACGTATTACTTTGGAAAGTTTGAAGGAACTTCACCTACGAACTGTGAAGTTATTTGGCTGTCAACATTCGTTCGTTTTTGTTTTTTGTCTTGTTTTTGTTTGTTTTTTCCTCGTTTAAAAGACATGATTTCTTCGTATGGAACGTAAACTGTTTAGCGAACATCGTTATGGCAGACTTTCAGATATCAGTCAGGGGAAAAGAAACTCGAATAGTTAAGATGTTTAGAATCCAATAAATAACATTAAAAAGCCTGAAAAATAACACATGACTATGTTTTATAGTAAACAATAACTGAATATACCCCAAAAAAAGTTTGCATTGAAAGAAAGATATTATTCAGAGGGGTGAAGGTTCAGATGCGAGTTTCTTCACTTTGTCTCCCTCACAAATTAAATTTGTTAAGATCGCAACTGCTGATCTGTAAATCCGCAAACATGTATACATCGCGTACAGTAGCTCAGTACATAAACACGTAGTACTCGAGAATCTTTATAATCGTGCTGCTGGTACACAAGCTGGACGATACTATTACTAAGGCATACTAATATGTCGTAATGTTTGTTTAGTCAATTTTTTTTGCGGACTAGCCAAAATTGAATCAGGGTAGTGATTTGACAACAGTAAGTGAATAAAGACAATCTGAACTTACTCGCTGCCTTATTGTGATGTGGAGCGAGATTTACCTTGCATTTTAAAAGGCGAGTTTTCTTTCTGTTAGAAATCATGCAACTGATCTCTGCAATATTAATGTACGAGTAGGCCCTTTAGCTTCTTACTTAGTCTAAACACGATTTCAGTCGATTTTGCTATCAACAGTTCAAGTTTTTGCGTTTGTAAACGGCATTCACTGGTGCTTGCTTGTTTGCTTGCTTGGTACATTTCTGTCATGCGGCTGGCAGTTCGTGACTTATAATCTCCTCTCTTTTACGGTCAGCAACGATTTGATTAAACAAATTCATAGGGTTCATCAACAAGATGGTGCACATCGTGATACAATGCGTATTCAGCACATTGGCGTGGTGGCATAGAAAATTAATGAACAAGCACTAAGCTTCTTTTTTTTTTTCACGCATCGCACTGTGTCTTGCAAGGAAGGTGTCTCAATGACCCCTACACCACAGACTTTCAAGTACATTGTACAGAGTAACTTTGATCAAAGACAATTAAGGCTTGTCGATTTCAAAACAGAATGTCCACGCCACGCCTCGTGCGAACAAAAGACGGATTAGGAGGCAACTCATTCACTAACTACCCAGCCCTGTCGCTGCAAAGAATTGCACTGCGTCTGGTCGGGCTTACTAGCAATTCCCCTTAGAAGAAGGTGACGGGCACTCTCCACAGAACTCTAAAGAAGTTCTATGGCACTCTCCCGTTTCGGGACAATTTTCACAACAATTTAAGATAATTTGTGACTGAAAAAACAAAAACAACAATTTTGAGAATGAACTGGATGATGACACATTTGCTCCTGCGATAATTGTTCTTGCATGTATTTTGTGCATGTGAAAAAGCGTTCGAACTTTGATTCCAGTGTACCGTGGAAACTCGATGTAGGCATTGGAGATCCTGATGTAACAAAATAATACCCGATATAACAAACTAATTTCTCCGGTCCCAACGAATTCATTTTCTGTTTTGTATTGTTTATTGCCTACTGATAAAGATTACAAAGAACAAAATATGTCTGTCTCAAAGATCTCGTCATAGCGAGTTGCCACGTGTTGACTTTGTATAATTTTCGCGTGGTGTTCGGTGCTGCAAACTTCGGCGAGGGCCTTTACTCATTGTTTTATTTCCGCTGTTTCTCATACCTCGTTTGGTACGATTTCTTTCGTTTAATGTCACTTTATTCGTTCCCTTTGTTTCGAAGTACCGGTATGTAAAAATTCTTTCAGGTGTCTCTCTGGTTACTGCACATGCATTTTCGTAACGGCGATTTCTCCAATTTGCTGTAGTGTAGTATTTCGAAGGAAGTTCGCTCCCAGCCTCTTCGGTGTGCTGTGTGATATTTTGTATAGTGTTTGTGTTGTTGTCTGAGAGGTTGTTGTTACTTTGTGATTAGTTTGCTTATGTGTTATCTCGAGTGATGATGGTGGTCGTGTTCCTTAATTTTGATACGAAAAGGGCCAAATGATCTGAGTGATGGTAATGATAATTACTGATGCTGGTGTAAAAGACAGCTTGTTGAGCTACGTGTCCTCCGTCTGATTTCATTTCTCCCTCTTTCACTCTTCTTCTCTTCCCATGAATGATGGAAAAAATACATACACCTCACCTTCGTTAAGTTAAAACTAAATGTTCATTACCAGCAAAGGGGAAAAAATAAGGGGAAAAACACGAACGGATTGTATGCGGTCGACACCACCCCCCCCCCCCCCCCCCCCCGGCCCCCGTTGTGGGAAATTTCCAAAGAAGCATGCACCAGACCCCAGGTGCTGGCCACACGAAAGAATGCGCGCACTTGAATTCTGGTTGTAAACAACGTGTAAATAGCCTGGAAGTTAAATCGATGGAAGAACTAGCTCGTGATCTCATGATTCTACGCTACACACCATGGTTCTATAGCCTTTCTTTTTGGTCCATAACAGAAATATCGAACAGTTGTCTGTATAGCGTATTAAATCAGGCATTTCAAATCTTCACTGAAATATAAAAAGGGATTTGCTAATCACTGGATTCAAAAATATTTCTTCGTATCGAACGTAAACTGTTTACCGTTATTAAGCACAGCTACTACGGCGCATTCGATCCATGGATCCGAACTTGCAGTATACAAACCTCAAAGAAGCCAGAAGCACATAGAGCCTTCCTTTGAACTTGAAAGTAAAACCATGTGTTTCGCACACTGGCACGTCCAAACACAGCGTGGCATTTAGCGATAATTATTGTTATCGCAGACTTTCTGATTTCAGTCATGACAGAGGAAAAGAAAATGGATTCACGTACTTCGGAAAATGATGTTTAAAATCCAATAAATTGAAAAATGAAAAAGCCTGAAAACAACACATGTCTATGTTTTCTAGTAAACAATAATTGAAAACATCCTTAGAAAGTTTTGCATTCTCTCACACAAAGAGGTCTCTTGAGAAGATGAAAGCATTCCCCGTCCCCCGTAAGGCAGGGTTACAGTTCATTATTCCGAAGGTTCGTCATTCCGAAGGATCTTTAAATAGTCCGAAGGTTCGTTATTCCAAAAATGAAAAAAGGCTCGTTATTCCGAAGGTTCGTTAATCCAAAAATAAAATAAGGCTCGTTATTCCAAAGGTTCGTTCTGGACCCTCTTTCATTTCGGATGAACGAACCTCCGGAATAACGAACCGTATTTAATTTCGGATTAACGATCCTTCCGAATAACGAACCCTATTTCATTTTCGGATAAAGAAGCCATTGGAATAGCGAACCCTATTTAATTTTCGAATTAACGAACCTTCGAAATAACGAACCTTTGGAATAACGCCACAAAATGTTCGGATTAACAGACCCTTTTTCATTTTCGGATTAACGAACCTCTAGGCATAGGGAATTTGTGTGTTTCGGCATGTTGTTATACGACACCGAGATAACAGTCCATGTGAGCACCTCTCCAAGTTTATACCGTCAAGGGACTTTGAAAGTTGTCGTGCGTGTCTGTGGGTGTTCAGGTAAGTTATAATCGACGCTGAAAATCATCGAAGAGTCCGTCGACGTTCAGTCGACGAGGGAATTGCAAACTCAACGGCTGCTTATAAGGTACCACCAAGATAGGAAAGAATGAATTTTATGAAAACAAAAACAAATGAATGAACACGAGTGTGAGCAGGTACCAAGGTATGTTGTGATACACATCGATAATAACATTTTATTGGTGATGCAGTTATGTTCCCTATCTATATACATTACCTTTTTGTCTTAATACTAGATGAATGATGATACTGTTGATTCGTGAATGGACAGAGAAAAATAAATCGTGATGAATGAACAGTCACTGATGCCAACATGTGAATGTCCAGACCCCCTTCTTTGATGAACACCACTTTTTAAAATCTTTTCGTATTTAATCAGTGGGTATATAAAGACGAAATTTAGACGAAAAGTTTAATGACATAGGTTTATACAGAATTTAAAACTGCTGTCATGAATGTGACAGCTATATAGAGCAGATCTATATCAGCAAGATAATGTTCTCTCTTTGAAAACAATGTGGTTTTACCAAGAATTACAAACAACGCACCAACGCGCGCTGGAAGATTAAATACTACATTAGTATGCTTCATGATGATGACTACAATCGGCCTCGTATCTATACTTGCCACTAAATACAACTGTTCTTAGTGGGTGCAGTTCGTTATTCATTATAAAGTAAAGAATGGCATTATAAAGTAAAGAAATTCGGCAGTTTATATCCTTAACTTTTCCACAGCTGCGTGCAGTCACCAGCTGTCCGAAATACTTCCACAATCCCCTTTTCCGTGTCTCTGTCCAGCGTGTATAGGCACTCTCTTTATCTCTTTCTTTTCCTTCTTCCCTTAAATTTGTTTTTTTTTTTTTGCCATATTCCTTTCAATCGTATCCCCCTCAGTTTAGTCATGTCATGTTGTTGTGTCTCTGTTCTTTGTTTCATTTTGTCTTTTTTTTCTGTATTATGTATTATGTACATGTATATACTTGTAATTATAATAAGTATTTTTGAAGATTTTTTAGAGTGGTCCACAATCTACAAGCAATGCTTTTTAGTGGACCCCCCAGTTCTCATTTTTTTAATCCTTCAAACATAACTTTGTAATTCCAGTATGTGTGCATATCTTTGTAAGTTTGTTGATTACCATTGATCGTTATATTTTGCAATGTGTATATGCTTATGATTGAATTTGAGATTTACCTTGTGTTATGTTTTGTGGAATGAAAGAAAAAAATGAAAATGAAAATGAGAATGAAATAAATCAAATCAAATCAATTCAAAATTCAGAAGGTTCGCTATTCTGAAGGTTCGTTATTCCGAAGGTTCGTTGATCCGAAACACGCAAATTCCCTATACCTTATAGAGGTTCGTTAATCCGAACATTTTGTGGCGTTATTCCGGAGATTCGTTAGTCCGAAAATGAAATTCGGGAATAACGAACCTTCGGAATAACGAGCTATAACCTACTTAGTAGCACGTAAGGGACTATCACAATTTGCTGAAGGTCTCAAAGAACGCATTTAAGAGAAGAAAACGAATCACGTTTTACTTCCAAATCCGTAGTATTTAGAGTAACTTTACACTTCATTAAGACATTATAAGATAATGATTAATCTTCTCTTCTTTGTTTGCCAGTACAGTTTAGCGTTTTCTATTCATTAAAAAACAGCAGTCGCCATTCAGAGAGGGACGCCTCGGGACGCATGATGACGCACATTCTGCAGAAAGCAAAATAAAATGTGATGAATTGTAGGCCTATATGCTGTGGCGACGGACATCCAGTCGCTGGTAATCCAGAATGCGTCCGGCATGCAGGCATTCTCTACTTCATTCCCGGTCCACGCATTCTGCCTGCACTGAGAATGCCCTATTGTTACTCCCCTCAGCCTTCTGAATAGAGGCATTCCGTCGTATTCCGAGAATGGGGATTATAAAATCCTCTATTCAAGGCGTCCGGAATGCGTCCGAGAATGCAGACGCATTACTGAAACCATTCATTCACGAAGAATGATAGCGGCCTCGTGCACCTCTACGATTGTCTTTGACCTTCAAAAGAACGACACGCCGCCCTGTTGCGTTGTGAGAAAGAAAAGTCGCGCCATATTATACACGTTGTATTTCAGTTTCAGTGTGAAATAAAAAAAAAAAAAAGATGAGTAAAAGTGTCTCTGGAAACGGATTTCTAACACAGAGATTTTGTTTTTGTTCGATTTTTCTGTATGTTGGTTAGTTTGTTTTTTACGACATAATACTCGTCGCCTAAAGTTGCGTTTCGTACCGCAGTTCGATACATTCGTATTTTTTCTTGCCAGATTGAGACGCCAACCCCGTTGCTAAGAGGTACCTACCAGGTATACCGTCAGGTCTCGACACTAGCGGTGGCCCGGGGCCATCAAAAAACGCACGTCGGGCACCAAAATTTCATATATTTTTATGAAGATTTTGGTGGACCGATCGGGCCACCAAGAAAAGTCGGATGTTTGCCTTTATACTTTTGGAAATGAACAGCGCTAACAATCGACTCCGTATGCTAAAATAAATGTCGGATATTTGTTTTTATTTTCGAGAAATGAATAACGGTATAATATCCGGCTTTGTATGATACTAAAATTAATGTCGGGTGTTTGCTTATACTTTTGGAAATGAATACAGTAAGATTTAGCTTCGTAAGGTGCTAAAATTTATGTCAGATATTTGATTTTGCGTTCGGAAATGAATGAAGATAACATTCGGCTAAAGTAGATGCCGGATGTTTGCTGTTATGTTCGAAAGTAAATAGCAATAACATTCGGCCCCGGCAGATGCTAAAATAAATGTCGAATGTTTCCTTTAACGTTCGGAAATGAATAACGGTAATATTCGACTTTGTATGATACTAAAATAAATGTCAGATGTTTTCTTATACTTTAGGAAAAGAAGAACGGTAAGATTCAGCTCCGTACGGTGCTAAAATTAATGTCGAGTATTTGATTTTGCATTGGGAAATGAATAAGGATATCATTCGGCTGTGTATAAGATGCTAAAATAAATATCGCACGTTTGCTTTGACGTTGGGAAATGAATAATAATGATATTCAACTCCTTACGATGGTAAAATAAATGCCGGATGTTTGCTTTTATGTTCGAAAGTAAATAGCAATAACATTCGGCCCCGGAAGATGCTAAAATAAATGTGGAATGTTTCCTTTAACTTTCGGAAATTAATAACGATAATATTCAACTCCGTACGATGATATTAAGATGTTTGATGTTTGCTTTTATGTTCGAAAGTAAATAGCAATAACATTCGGCTCCAGAAGATGCTAAAACAAATGTCGAATGTTTGCTTTAACGTTCAGAAATGAATAACGATAATATTCAACTCCGTACGATGATAAAATAAATGTCACATGTTTGCTTTTACGTTCGAAAGTAAATAGCAATAACATGCAGCTCCGGAACATGCTAGAATACATGTCGAATAATTTTCCTATCTGTAATTTGCCCGTGTGCTTCATGGTTGTGAGGGTAGCTCTTAGCCACGCTGGTCTGTAATTTCATACACAGCCCTGTCGCTTTAAAAACGCTTTGTAATACATTATAGGTCCTGCAGTATAAGATCAGTAACTTGTAATCATTCGTAGTGACGTAGAATGCGTTTGTATTGTAGCAACAGCACTGATTTTCATATTATTATTCATATCAGTTCAATTCTATTTGATCAAAATCCGGTTAATTTCGCATGATCGGCGTTTGATGACAATAATAATGGAACTGTGCAAAAGTATAGGAGACAACATGCTTAGCGGACGATTCCTCCTTTTGATTCCCCTCTCCCTGTCTCATTCCCTCTCAGCTCACTTTGATCTTTCCTCTCCCCAGCCCACCCGACAAAGAAGAAGTTCGGTACAATACAAAAACAAAAACAAAACTAAACTAAAACTAAAACAAAACAAGGAACATGTGCTGGCAGAATAAATGGGAATGATACCTATGCCCCAGCCAGGCCAAGCTTGTGGAAATTTCCATGAATTTTTGAAAGCAGAGTGGATCAATCAATAAGTTAGTGTTGCCTGCCAGCAAAGGAATGCGCGTATGCATTCCTTCACACCCCACCCGTGTTGTAAACCACGTGTAGATATCAATTAGACAGTCTGGCCTGGGAGTGGGAGTGAGCCAGGGACATGCCTCTAGCACTAGTCTTGAGTAAAAGCCCCTTTTGAGTTCCTGTAAACGTCATATGATACTGTTTTGTCTTTCTTTTCGCCTAAAAAAAAGCATATAGCGAACAGACCTCACCTCCCTGATATCACAAATGGTCATGTAGCCATGCAAAAGGATTGATTTATCCCTTCTAGGCGAAAACTGAATTAAATGTCCTTTGATAGAAAATTCGAAATCTAGCATGCCTGGATAAAGACTACCTTGGTACCTTCGCAATATGTACCAGGCCAGCCAGAGCCACATGTTCGATCGTTGAGAGCTCGCGAAGGAAGCAAAATGGTGAGCTAGTAGCGGCATGTACGTACGTATACAAAATGCACCTCATTGGTGAAAGCGTGGGGCTGATCGAATGCATTCTAGAAGACAAAGGCTGTGAACCCTGGCAAATTAATCCTGTTGGTAGTGTTACCGTTAGGTTTTAACAGACAATAGAGAGATTAGACAAAGTCACCCTCATTGTTGATGCATTCTCAGTTTCATTCCGGAATGCCCGGCTTACTATGTATTTCTAGGCCCTGTTAAGCTGAGCATTCCCAGGCGACGGCCGGAATGGGTATAGAATGCGCGCATTCTCGAGTGCATGCCACTGAGATAAAAGGTACTAAGTATTCCGAACGCATTCTGGAATAGATACCAACGAGTGGATGTCCGTCGTGCCTAAAAAGTTGTTAGGACTGACAGGGCTCGCTGGCCCTGTGAGAGATTTGACTTGCAACTGCAAATAAAGTAATACAGTTTTGCCTGAAACTTTGCGTTGAATTAGAAACAAACGCAAATTGGCATTGGATTAGTCAAGGTTGCCTTCGATATTTTCCCTACGAAATCGTGCGTCCGCTTATAAATAGCAATGAACTTGCTTGCAATAAAATGCAAATTTGCGTACGGCTCGCTCTCGGGCGGGAACTTGCATTTGTTGATGCTTTACCTCTCGCAACTACTGAAATTTCCCAAGCTCGGTGCTTAGATTATGTGCACTATACCACACGCTATAACACATAATACTTTATGCGTATCGGGGATTTTCGGATCGATATCGGGAGTTGTAGCGAACGAGTAGCGCGAAATGGTAAATTCGCGATTTTTGTAAGCATCGGGCAGCAATTCTACCTTCATACTTAATGCCGAATTTAGTTCGAAACTGCACTGCTGAGGAGCTGAATCATGTCAGAATTCATTTCTGTAACCTAGAAAATCAGTTAAGTGTAATTTTCAGGTCAAAACAGTGCTTGGCCCCAAACCCTCCTATTGCCGATGGCTTCGCTTTGTCTGCTAGTAATATGTAGCACTTTCTATTCCATTTGATTAGTGAAGGTTGCGTTCGATATTTGCCTACGGAATCACGCTTCCTTTTAGCAATGAACTTCCTTGCGTTTAAATGAAAATTTACGTACGGTGCGGGGACTTGCATTTGATGTTTTAGCTCTCACAAGTCACAGCTATGCTTCATAAAATTTCATCTCAAGCCCAGGGCGCAGATTGTGTGCCCAAGTATATACTCGGACGCTGCACTACGTACACGCACGCGTATCGGGGATTCGGATCATTGATGAGTAGCGAGCGCGCGAGTAGCGCGAATTAAACGGTAAACTCGCGATTTTTTTTAAGCATCAAGCAATAGTATATTTATGGCATTTCTTCCTTAATACTAATTGCCGAATTTGGTTCGCAGTTGCATTGCTGAGGAGTTGAATCATGTCACAATTCATTTCTGTAACCTAAAATACATTTGCACATGTATCAGTAAGTGTAATTTTCATGTCAAAATAGTGCGTGGCCCTAAATCCTGGATTGCCGATGGCTTCTCCGCTTAGCACTAGTAGTATAAGCTTTCTATTCATTACGAAACAAAAGTCGCCATTCAACGAGGGACGCCTCGAGACGCATCGGGACGCATCGGGAGGGTAGAGGGAAGGAGCTTATTTTGCGGACGCAGCGAGACGGCCACCAGGTAAGCTCCTTTTCGTACATGCAACGGTCCATTTGTGAGGGCTCGTCTTTTACAAGTATACTTGGGAGTTAGCCGACGCTTTGCGACGCTCGGCGGCGCCCGCCGACACGCAGTCTAAACTACTGGTTGTATGCCGTCGCTAACCGTCGCTGGGTGTCCTTTGACGTCGGAAATTGAAAGAAATTTACAGAAGCGTCGCACCGCGTCGCTCGCCGTCCCTAGTTTACCAGATGCGCCTTACTTGTTTGTTTCTCATATCAGACTGGTTGTGATAGAAAAGAAGATCACCAACATCATAACCTTTTGCCTCTTGTATATACTCGTTGATAATTGTGTCAATGTTTCCCCAATCAAAACACAGGTTGAGTTCACATCTATCGTGATCTTTTAATATCAAAGATCACTCTACTGAAAAAGTGTCACTTTGGCTGTTTTGACTACCTTTTAGGGAAAAACAAATTATATTCTTGAGTTGTAAACTCTCTTTGCAGTGTCTCTATCCACAGATCAACCCCTCAGTATCAAGCAAATAAAGTGGGTGGGGTGGGGTGGGGATAGGAACAAAGTGGGAAGGGAGTGTCCTTAAAGCTAATGGGTGTAGTTGTCAATTCTGACTGTGGCATATAAAAAAAAAGGGCCTTTTGTGAATTGCAGGCTCCAAGTCTCATATGTTGACCTTCGTTAAATCAAAGAGGTGGTCACTGGGGTCAAGAGCGCTGGATTTTCTCCCCGACAAGAGCGTCAAGCAGTCGGTCAACTGACTTAAATGACAAGGCTTTAGACAGGAGCCTTGAACTTCTCTGCTTGCCTATTAAAGTCCCATCCAGTCATGGGGACAGAAGTGGTCACTTCTGGTCCTCGTTTGTTGTCAATTTTGCAGCAGGTGGAAACTATTGGCTCTTTCCCATAACAGGTGGCTTCATTGCTCCACTTGCTTCTCTCCGAATAGCAGTTAAAGGGATCGTACAGTTTTGGTTGAGACCTAATTTCAGGTTTCTAACATTTTTTGGTGAGATAATGAGAAACCTCTTATGAAATATGAAAGAGCATGTAATTCTATGAGGAATTCAACTTTTATTTGATGAAAATTGGTTTTGAAATGGCTGAGATATCCAAAAAAGAGCGATTCTAATAAAGTATGGGACCCACACTTTATTACGATCGCTTTGTTTTACTTTGTTTTTGGATGTTTCATTCATTCCAAACCCGATTTTCATCAAATAAACGTTGAATTCCTCTTAAAATGGTATGCTCTGTACTATATCATAAGTGTTTTCTTGGTATCTCGCGAAAAGTTAGAAGCCCAATTCTCATCTCCACCAATACTGTACTATCCCTTTAAGGCATCATATACTTGGCTCCACCTTCACTTGTGGGAAGTTTGCTCTGAGAATTACTTTCGCTGATTTTAATAACGCGGTTGCAGCACACAGTAAAAGAGCTGCAAACTACATCATTTATTTTTCTTAGAGCATCTATGCTAATCACAGAGTGTGTGATTTGGTTCTAATTCAAATTAATGAGTTTTTGCATTGAGTTGTTTTCTTATGTACTTATACGGCGATAATAGGCAACTTGTCAATCAGTTGCAATCAGGCCATTACTTTTGTGGATGTATCATCGTGTTATTCCAGACCTGTGTAGTTCACCTTTTATCATAAGAATACAGCATGAACTCTGCTCATTTGTTTTTGTTTTTTCTTTCTTCCCTTTCCCTTTGTTCCATTCATTTTACTGGTTTCTTTTTGTCTAGTGTCCTCTTTTTCTTCTCCATTATATTTCTGTTCTTATTTCTTTCTGTCTTTATTCTCTGCATGCGTGTAGTAACAAGAAAAGCAAAACTACACACAGTTACAAGATAATTAGTTATGTTATTAAAGATGTAGCGCAGTCTTGTGTAGTCCACTGTGGTACCTTCACATCTACAGATGATGGTAAAGAGTTGGGGGGGGGGTGGTGGAGAGACTGACAGGTGAAGATATTGTCTTCTCTACCTTGGTAGGCTTCTTGCTCAGTTCTCTGTTGTTGATTCTTTTGTGGCAAAAAAATAAATAGATAAATAGGAAAAATAAATCCTGTTGAAGGAACCTTGGTGATAAGTTCTTGTTTATTTGTGCAGCTAAGCGCATCCCTGATGCATCCAAAATCTTTTAACATTGAATACATTCCGAGTATTGGGTAAAGTTGCTATGACCGCTTCTGTGTACAGATGCATCTATGCTTCCAATATAAAAACTGTTTCTATAAAAAGAACCAAAAAACAAACAAACAAAAAACAGAGGAAAATGGGAAACTACCTAATGTTCTCTGAATGTTTTGTTCTTTAGTTTGTTTACCATTCCTGTAACAACAGCTATTTGGTATCTGTATCTTTGGTAGTTTTGACTTATCTTGTATTATTGTATTATATTTGTGCCTGTATGTGTGACCTAAAAGAGATCAGTGTTGTGTGGTATGTTGTCTGAGACCCTTTCTGGAAAGGTCATGAAAAGTTCAAAGATAGAAGAAATATCAGAATAGATCCGATCTTTATGATTCACAATTTTGCAAGACCATTGGTGAGTTGTACACCAATCCAGGCCTGATGATTTTTCCGTTTGTGCAAAAGTACAGTACAATGCTTTGTGACTGTTAAATGGAACTGCTTCTATAAAGTATGCTCAAATTCTACATGAACTTGTATTTCCAGGTCTTCTAGTTTGTTTTTCTTCTTTGGGAATTGCTTTCCAAGATAATTTGTTGTTGGGCTATTTTAAGCATGGGCAAATTACTTTCAAATATTTTCGGCCTCCTTGGGCACATCTGTTAAAGTGGACATAGATGACCATATCGCTTCTACGCAGTAACTCTACGTGACAGAGCTGATTTCTGATCTTTCCAGATAAGCACTTCTGGTATTTCTCCTTGCCTCCTCTCTCCCTCTCTCTCTTTCTTTCTTTCTTTCCTTCTCCCCCCCCCCCCCCCCCATCATCTCGTCTCGTTTTTTCTTTCTGTTTTCCTGTGGTGTCTGGGAATGTCTGTCGCAGACAAATTAATCCTGATTGACCAGACAGTACTCTGTGGGATTACAAGCAAGCACAGACATATATGGCCATCATATGCATATATGCACTGAATATAAAGTGTAACATTGTACATGTGGTACACATACACACACACACACACACACACACAAACACACATATACACACACACACATATGTACACAATTTGATACTTCGAAATTACTCCTCAGTTTGGTGAAAAGTTTGAAAGTTCATGACCTTCTTGTATTAGCTTTGACTGATATGTTAAACCTTTTTTCTATGCACCAGACTGTTGCTTCCAGGCGTGATGACTATACCCACTCCCCCATTTTTCCCCAGTTTTTTTCTTTCTTTCTGTTTGTGAGAAACGGGATGTTTTTAACAGTTCTTAGTGCGAGACCAACTGACCCAAAGTGATTAAAGACCCATTAGCCCAGATTAGGTGGTATATTGTTAGATGATGACTTTTGGAGGGCACTGAACTTCATGCGGCACCAGATATGATTTCATAATGGCTCCCCTTAAACTACAGGGATAGTACACTATTGGTGGAGATGAGAATTGGGCTTTTAAGTTTTTGCAAGATACGAAGAAAACACTTATGAAATAGTACAGAGCATACCATTTTAAGAACAATTCAAAGTTTATTTGATGAAAATCGGGTTTGGAATGACTGAAACATCCAAAAACAAAGTAAAACAAAGCAATCGTAATATGTGTGGGTCTCACACTTTATCAGAATCGCTCTGTTTTGGATATCTCAGCCATTTCAAAACTAATTTTCATCAAATAAACGTTGAATTCCTCATGGAATCACATGCTCTTTCATATTTCGTAAGAGGTTTCTCATTATCTCACCAAAAAATGTTAGAAACCTAAAATTAGGTCTCAACCAAAACTATACGATCCCTTTAAAGCCCCTGTGGCAGTTTTTGTGGAGAAAATGCATGTATGGGAACAAACTGAAATATGTTCTCAGTAAGTGATTAACATTATGACTCTCTTTATCGAGCACTATGCTTTGGTGAATTTCTCTCAGATTTTAATATGTTGTAGCTGAGACTTTGCACTATCAGAACTCGAATCATTGATTAAAAAAAAATCGGATCACCTTAATTTGTCAGTGATGACCAATTACAATCTCTAGTTTCTATTAGAAACTACATGTGTTTGGTGTCCATAATGTCAAGTAGTGATTCAGACAAGATTAGTTAATGAGTAGAACTCTCCACCTAATAAAACAAAATTATTCCAACTTAATGAGAACTTGTAACCTTGCTATAAAGCCATGTGCTTATTTTGATAGAATCTGACATGACTATGAATAAGATTGGGCAGTTTGATATCAACAAGATGCCTTCTTTAATAATTTGCTTTTTTTTTTCTGTATCAAAATGCTTCAAATTTTGTGACTATCAGCAAGACTTTATATCTTTTTAGCAAGACCATGAAGAAATGGATCTTTGGTGAGAACCTGAATTTCCACATTTTGTGATCCTAAACCAAAGGAAAATCTCTTGAGCAGTACGAGTGTCTAGCATCCCAGCTAGAGTCCTAACAGAACACTATCAAAAGTAGCAGAGAAGTGTTTTAGGGATTACACTTGTCTCTATTAAAGATCTGTCCAATTTCACTCAAACTTTGCTTTGCCTCCATTTTTCCTGTTTCCATAAAATATAGACTTCCTTTTGTGTGTGCATTCTCCAGAAAATGTCAATGAAACTTGGCAGAGATGAGGCAGGTATAATGATCATCCATCATATCTCACCTGGCTAAAAATACTTCTCTCCCCCCTTCCAAGAAAAAAAAAATAGGCACTTTATGAAGTATTATTAATTAGTTCCTTGATGAAAAATGAGTTAGACTAGCAACAGTGTGCAGTTTGCATGGGATTACTTAGAAAGGTCATGTGCGGTTATATACACTGTACAATATTCGTTGTATGCCCGGACGAACGACGCCAAGGCACATGAGGCCCATTTATCATGCACCCCATGTACGTTTGCTTTGTTCTTCTGAGCACATGATGTATATTTTCTTTATCAGGAAGAAAAGTCGAGAGTAATGTGCATTACAAGCCAGCTTTACCCACTGGTGTTGAATTGTGTGAAAATCATAGAAAATGTCTGTTGAGCATGATTGACAATCTGTGAATTGAATGATGAAGATGATAGTGAATATGATAATCATAGTACTGACAATAAAAGTGATGACTAGTATCATAATGGAAATGATAATGATTATAATGAAATAGATATTATGATGAAATGATAACGTAGCATATACAGTATAAGGAGTCTATTAAAAGAATATAATCAATGAAAGTAAAAAGCATTTGGGTGTTTATCGGGTTTAGAAACTTTGTTCACATTCAAATGATGCTGCACCTCTAGGAGTAAATGGGGGGGGGGGGGGGGGCAGATCCAAGTATTTAAAGAGTTGTTATATTACTTGTGCCCCAAGATTTGTCTATTTCTTTCCCCTCTACAGTACCATCCTGGGCAGTTTGCTCATGAACGGCCCGTGGGGGCTGCCCCTGCAAAATGTTCAAACTTGCGACGTAGTATGTTACATGTTGTACATTGTACTTTTTTTAAAAAGCTCAAATAGCATGATATGCCCGCGAGCATGCATTATGATAAAGTTGAATATGTTTATAGAACCTGAGCACTGCTGTTCCATCTCCCATCGCTGTTCCACCTCTTGGAAAAGTATTTGAACACAAACGCTGCCTGGTCTATAAGCAGGCTCTACCCCATGGGGGGGGGGGGGGGGGGGGGTCACTCCCAGAGGAAGAACATCCTGTGTCATTGCTAACAGGTTTGAAAAAAAAATGAGGGAAGGAGGTGGGGGTTGGAGGTCTTGGAGTGGACTAAAAAGTAGATCCCAGACTTGTAGATTTGTTGTTGTTGTTGTTGTTGAGATCTGACCTTGTCCTTGTCAAGATGGCGCTCAAGGAGAACGTGTCTGGAAGTAGGTGAAGTGTGCAAACCCGCTCCCATGGGGGAGCGAAGTGTCTCCCAGGAATAGATCAGACCGGTAGAGAGGGCAAAAACTTTCGAAAACTGTCAAGACTCATGGAGGTCTCTCAAAAAGGTCCCACAAAGTTTTAAGGTAGAATCAGTGTGCTGGTGTCATCTTCATAAGTTGGTCTTGTTAATCAGCTTTACTTATCTGTTCATATGCAAAGGAAAGTTTACTAGTGGCAGATTGTGCCTCCTGCCTTAGGTGAGGGATTGTGTGTATGTTTGTTTGTTTTTATGATTGCGTGTATGTAGGGGGGGGGGGGGGGAGGACAGGTTGATGTGATTATGGAGGATTAGCTAGGACTTGAAAGTTGACAGCCCCATCACATACATACACGTGCACACGTCACATTCACGGCCATTTTCGCAAAGGAGAACGATCAGGCTTTTCCTGCCCTCCTTCCTGATTGGACGGCAGTGCAGTTTGGAAGTTTCTGAAGTGATGCCAAATCTCCATGTTCGAATGACATCCCCCCTCGTTGTCAGTGAGGAGAGGTTTACTGAAATGAAGGCTAATATCTTTAGCACATTCTCATTTCTCATAATGACATACAAATAAAATGCATGTGCATTAAACTTGGCTGACTAAGCTAAAAATGCCAAATGATGCTTACAATAACAGGAATATCAAATATCATTTAGGGCTCCAGTTTGACTTTTACTCTGAATCAGCATGATTTTGTTCTAATGCACAAATTTCCCCAAAATCACATTCACCAATATTACCTCGATGTTTTCCTGAGGGAGACTAATCTATGTCCTATATTAGTCCTATTACATGTAGTCATAACTCTTGTAGGGAAAAACAGAATGGTCATTGTTGGATAAATAATGTGAAATATGAATACGGTATTTGAACGAGTGCAACTGATACAGCCATAGCTTTCTCAGAGCAAGGTCAGATTCCATTTCAGATATATACAGTCGCCTTAGCAAATTTGTGTACTTATTAAAGTTTTTTTTCTCCCTTTCCTTTGAGCAAGTCACATTAAGCCTCTCAAAGGGATATGGAAAATGAGGCATTTACCCTTTCAAATTATTGTCAATGGATTTGGTCAAAAGCTTGTGACAAATCTACTTTGCCTTGAGAGTGTTTTCAGCAAACTTCAAACAAAGTTCCCTCCTCCCCCTCATCCCCCCCCCCCCAAAAAAAAAGAAAAAAAAAGTGGCAGGTATGACAAGGTGACTTTATATAACACGGGTCTTTGTAATGACTTATTTGACATTGTGGAGCATTATGGAATTTAAGCCTTCCAGGGTGTTGGTGTGATTGAGAACCGCGTATTTGCCATTTTTTTTTTCTGTTTCTATTCTTTTTTTTTCATGGATGGGGGATAAAGAAAGAAAGACAGGTATACAAAGGAGGAAAAAGGTCAAAGAGGGATCAAGATTTACAAACAAATACTTAAAACCCCTGGTAGGAACCCTCACCCTATACCCACCCCCTCCACAAAACAACAACAACAAATGCCCAAACAAAGCAAGACAAAGAAGAGAAAAAAACACACATGCTACATTCTTTTCAGTTGTGAATGATTAAGTGTTATTAACTTCACATTTGTACAGTATTCGGTAGTGTAATTATTTCTTAGTGCTTTGTGATTCACAATGGTTGCCGAAAATACAGGAAAGTAATAAATCATGCAAATGCTACATGCATGTCAGTCATACTCAGTGAAGATTAAAGTGAAATAGACTGTAATCATCTAAATCATGGTAAGTTTGTATGATACCAGTAGCACAATTACTGGCCACTGTTGCAACTGTGAATAGACCCGCCACAAGGCCAGAAAACAGCTGGAAATAGAACAAATTATAGACTGAGGATGAAGGGAAATATTGAGGCTGCAAAGATTGAAAAAATTTGAGAGTTGAAAAGGTTGTGTTGGAGGAATATATCAAATTGAAAAGGGCAGATGAAAAGTGAAAGATAGAGCAATAGATAGACCATGTACACTGTATGGACATTATACAATACTGTATACGCCGAATATTCACGAGGTTTTTATTTTCGCGAATTTTGCGAGTCAGCTGCTATCTGGAAATTAAAAACAGAAGAAAATATTGACTTTAATGCCGATATGAATGTGACGTACGCATATACATTTCTCCGTTCAGTACAGGACTCCACGATCGCGAATTTAACCACTTGCGAAATTGTCAGGAAGTCCCGATTCACGAAAATTTAGACTCGCGAAATATATGGTGTATACAGTATCATGCCGTCAATCCCTCGTTTGAGGCGAGTCCCCAACTGGGGTTCCCCAAAGTGGGGTGCGTATATTTGTCGTTTGGGAGTTGGGAGTCAAAGTACTTGTCCATTGCAAATAAACTTTCTGCTCAGACGTGACAAACCTGGAGGCCAAGCCAGGGTTTGATGACTCCAGCAGCTGTCGTATTACGTAAGAGCATGATAAGGATATCTGCCTGTGGCAGACCATTCAAAGTGAACTCAATTTTCTCTATCCTTTCTAAAGTTTTCAATTTTATATTCTATTGAGAAATTCTATGGTCATCCATTTTACATTTCGAACGAAAAAAATTGACCCGTAAATAACGAAAATACATGAATAAGAAGGAGAGCATTGCCAGTTTGCCGGTGCTGACAATGTGCTATTTGGCAGTGAGTTACAACGGGGAGGTGAGACTACCTCCCTGGTTACAATCAGCCTGCTGACTGGATCATTGAGAAAGCAGCTGTCGTATTACGTAAGAGCATGATAAGGATATCTGCCTGTGGCAGACCATTCAAAGTGAACTCAATTTTCTCTATCCTTTCTAAAGTTTTCAATTTTATATTCTATTGAGAAATTCTATGGTCATCCATTTTACATTTCGAACGAAAAAAATTGACCCGTAAATAACGAAAATACATGAATAAGAAGGAGAGCATTGCCAGTTTGCCGGTGCTGACAATGTGCTATTTGGCAGTGAGTTATACAACGGGGAGGTGAGACTACCTCCCTGGTTACAATCAGCCTGCTGAGAAAGAGAGAGAGAGGGAGAGAGAGAGAGAGAGAGAGAGAGAGGGGGGGGGGGGGGGGAGAGATGGGGGAGGGAGAAGGGGAGAGACAAAATGGAATGACAATAGTTCCAGTCACTGCAGTACAGGCATGCTCTGTCTGCATACGCTGAATGTCTACACTCACACACACACACGTACACACACACACACACGCGCACCATGGAGCTACATAGCCCATGCCAAAACCAAAACAATCTCCTCCTCTCGCGTTGCCCCCCCCCCCCCCCCCTCCTGTGGTGCTGTGGCGATGACTGATGCTTAGATTAGGCCAGGGTCAAGAAACGGGTGTTTTATATCTTTGATTTTAAGTCATTGATTGCCAAGATATGCACTGGCATTATTTACGGGGGTGTAGCCTCTTCAAACGAGAGATTTGCGTCATGATACACTGTATGTATAGATGATGTTCATTTACAAGTATTAAAGTTTGAGTGGATCAATTTTACATTTGCTGCTAAGAAAGTCTGTATTAAAGCAAACAACCTCTGGACCATTGTATGAGACACTGCCAAAGTTTGAACCTTTTTGAAAACTTGGGATACTAACATAGGCTGAGTGAGCATTCACAGTAAAGAAAATAGATCATTATAAGTAATTGCAATTTCGTTTCATACAACATAGATATTTTACAGTCTACAGTCAAGTTCTTGTAGAGAGCTCAATGTTTCTATAATTGTCATTTTACCATTGACTTGTGGAGGGAAGTAGGAAAGTAATGAGTTGTTTGACTGTTTTGTTGCGTGGTGTATAACAACATTTAGCATAAGGTAAAATGGGTTTGAGATCGGCCTTGTAGGTAGAGTGAGAGCCAAACTAGTAAGAACAAAGAGTTAATGGAAAATGAATCTACCAGACGGTGCGATAAAAAGAGAAACTCTCGACCTGCCATCTTATCTCTTGGGAGGATATGATCTTGTTTGAAGGGCCCCATCTTATGAATCGATCTCAGCAAGTCGATACGCAGGCTTGTCATCATTCTGAGAGACTGCGAGTTCCACAACCTCTCAATCATGTGCCTTTATGATAGTGACTGTGCGGGCAAGCCAACATCAGAAGAGTTTGTTTCATGGTATAGAATCGATATAAAATAACATCTTTTTCTTCAGTTGGCCAGGAAGCCTGCCAGCCATATAGGCCTACCCCATTCTCATATAGTGAGTGAGCCAACTAGACCAGGGTGACCTGACTGTACCCCACAGCTGGCGTGGCTCAGGGCTAGTTTTGGGGAATCGATGGATGGATGTAGGCCTACTGCAGGCCGGTTGGGCGGCAAGTTGCCAAAGTTTCTTGTCACTTTACACTGTATGTCACGGATGTCCCCAGTACCGAGGAAGAAGGTTGGTCACCGGAAATTTGGACGGACAGTCTTGATGAAAATCTTGATAGATACTGACATTTTTTTTTTTCCCTGTGGAAAGGAGGGGGGGGGGGGAAGGGAGGAGGGGCGGAGGTCTGTACAGTTGCAGAAGATTTTATCAGGCTGATGCTATCGTTTCCTCAATGTCGATGCGGAATTTGATAATTAGTATTAATTAGCTTGATACATGCACCGATGAGTGTATGCATATCTTGTATGCTAGTGGGACTATCAAACAAGTACACAAACTTGTGCAATATGCTCTGTAACAGGCCTACTGTAAACTGTAGCGACCCTCATATTTTAGCTTCATGAAAGTAGGCCCTAACAAACTTGTAATTGTGTTATGTAAGATAATGAATGCTGAGAAGGCAGCAAATGGGATCTGCCACTGGCTAGGATTCTGAACTGATTACACTTAATAATTATAATGATAATACATTACATTTGTAATGCGCTCAATACAGCATTACAAAGTGCAAAGGGAAAAGACAAAAAGGAAGAAAATGAAAAATGAGAGCAACAAACAAGTTAAAAGTATAAATACACTTGAAAATCTTTCTACCTGAGTGATAGTTTTAATCATTTCAAGTCCTCATTACTGAACAAGTTTTGATGTACATCTGACAGCATAGAACTAGGATGAATCTAGAAAGCTTTTGACCCCATTGCCTGTTTGATAGAGTGTGAAAAATGATAATAGCCTGAGAGAAGGAACACACAACAACAGTTAAAGGGATGGTACAGTATTGGAGATGAAAATTGGGCTTTAACTTTTTTGCGAGATACCACGAAAACACTTACGAAAAAGTACAGAGCATACCATTTTAACCTGTTGAGGACGAGTCCCGAGTATACTCGGGCAAGCGTCTATGGGAAATGCGTGTTGTAGCAAAATCAAACCGTCCTCAACGGGTTAAGAGGAATTCAAAGTTTATTTGATAAAAATCGGGTTTGGAATAGTTGAAACATCCAGAAACAAAGTAAAACAAAACGATCGTAATAAAGTGTGGGTCCCACACTTTATCAGGATCGCTCAGTTTTTGATATCTTGATCATTTCAAAACCAATTTTTCATTAAATAAACATTGAATCCCTCTTGGAATTACATGCTCTTTCACAATTCATAAGAGGTTTCTCACTATCTCACCAAAAAATGATAAAAACCTGAAGTTAAGTCTCAACCAAAACTATACGATCCCTTTAAGAATCGGTTTCCTTCGGAGTGACATAGCGCATTATTTGTGTGCATTTATGTGTGTATCCATACACCAGTTTCTCTGAGGTGTGTGCGTGTGTATGAAATTGAACAGTTATATGGATGCCACATTCTTGATGCTTTTTCGTTTCACTTCATCAGCAGAGCGTTAAAGCAGATGTAAAGAATTACGCCATCGAGGCTTCACGCACTGACACGCGAGCGTATTTGTTTTTTTTCGGGCAACACTTCCCCATGTAAATAGAAGAACTATTCACAGAAGTTTGTTGAATGTCTATGATAAGTTCATTAGTGTTGTTGATGAACTTCTAGGGGATTTGTCCCAAAATGAACTTTTGTGATGTTGACCCTTACGATACGCATTCTCCAAATTCCTTTTGCTGCAGGCACGTACACACAGAAGGCATGTAGTATAGATTTACTCCATTGATGTACAAGTTTACACAAACGAATAAAGTGAAGTGAAATACGCTGAGTAAAACCAGGGAGGTGGGAAGAGACCTCGCTGGTAAAACAACTGTCACTTTAAAGGCACATGGTCCTGGTGATTTAGTCAAATGCGTACGCGGGCGCACAGCGCAAGTTTCCTATAGAGACCTACGCTATCGACTCCTCTTCAGCGCTTACGCTGTTGCCCACTTCCCCAAGTCCGAAGAAGTCTGATTCACTGCAGTCAGTGGTCCAATCACAGTTCGGCTCATGATTCGGCTGAGGGGGATGACAGCTTTAGCAAACTTCTTTTGTGATGTCATAATAAGAAGCACATATGCACGCACCCTGGCATTACTACAGACTGCGCGATGCGCAGAGAAGACAACGAAGGCAACATTACTTTAATAGCAACGCCTATGCACTTTAGTCTTGACGACAGCTCAACTTCGGTAATCTTTGTATCAATGCTGACGGTGATCGGCAGTATCATCAACAGCGCCTTCTACACTACCGGGCCTTTGCGCCTTTAACCTGGAAATGCTTAGACTCTGCTCAGCATTTCATAACTTGTCAAGCTCTTCTATCAGCATTCAGTAAAGCCATCCACACTTGACCTATTAGAAAAGTTGGCAAGCCCGCTCAGGCGTATTAATGTGCCTCTGCTGTACGACACAAGAAGACCATAGTGACACAATAGGCATGGTCAGACTGGCAAAAGATCAAGAAGTTTAAGATCGCGAAGTTTGGGCCATTCATACGCGCGCAAGAAAGAGTGCGCCATCCGATGGCTAGTGATTGTGACGTAACAATGCACACCTGTACATGACAATGGTCTCGCGCTTGGGAGACACCGCCCGCAAACAGATCGAGAAGTTTCGCGAGAAGTTTCACGTGAAGTTTGCGGTCACACTGGCAAAACTTCGAAATCTTAAAGATCGCTATCTTAAACTTCTCGACCTTTTGCCAATCTGACCGCACCTAATAAGGATCAGGATGATTAGGTCATTTCTATATATATATGTGAATTAGTTTTCAGATATCTATGCCAATAGGCAGAGAAAACAGTCCAGCCTGTGTGTCAATCAGCTCTAAATTTCAAGCGTTTTCGTAGAGCAGTGCTATTAGCACCAACGACATTTGTGCACATTGGTGCAGGGTAGCAGGGACAATCATCCTCACACGGCTCACATTATGTTAGAGGGCAAAATTGTTAAGAGGTGTTTTGGTAGCAGTAACAACTGCAACCTTTTCTACGCGAAAGTCACCATTTTCTCATAGATTTTGCTTTCTTTTTTTTATGGAGAGGATGCACATTTCTTTATTGTAGCTGCATAGAAAAAAAGGTAAAATCTAAAGAAAGATTTAATCCGAGGCTCATCAGTCTTCTTTGCTGCCTACTAAAACTGTGAGAAACATTCCCTGCGACACCTCTGTCATAATGTGGCCTGCCAGTCAATAGTGAACTTGCTCTCGACACAACATACGTCTTCATTCGTGTGTGAACATGTGCGCGCATGTACCAGAGGTCAAAGGCTCGCAGGCTCAGCGATTGATTTGAAACACTTTGAAACTGTGATATTTGGTAAACATAAACTGAAAATCATGCTTGCTTCGAAGAGTATAATTATATAAATTTTATCAACATAAATATGCTTGCTGACATAGTTGCAAATCAGTTCTTTTGTGTTCAGTGTTGAAAAACTTGCAGGGATCAATCCCCGTTGAAAAGTATAAGTAGGGGATGTAGACGTAAGGTGTAAATGTGAATTTATCTCGGTATGGACACGATAACGTATGGAACATGTCCACCATTATTTCTGACAGGTTTATTGAAGTGTTAGAGGTCAGGTCAAAATAAAGACAAAAAAACCCCCATAAAGATAGAAAAGACAGGTAACTAGATATCTGGATAGATTGATAGACAGATACATTATGGGGGAGATTGAGATAAAGAGAGATAAAAATGATAATATATGGAGTGATATAGTTTAGAGGGGGAAGAAAGAGGAAATGAAAAATGAGAAGTGATAAAAATTATGTCATTTATTTTCGGCTCCCCGGAGGGGGTTGAGTAGTTGATTTCCTGCCTTACTGAAAGCATAAATCTTGCACACAAATATTTGTCTCTCTTTAAATCTGCTAGAGCTTTCCCAACAGAATGGTAGTTATTCTTTGCCTGTGTTTTGGATAAATAGGCAATGACAAACATTTTTCTTTGTCATGATTAAAGAGTCACCTCATGACTCAAGTCCAATCTGTTTCAGAGGGATGAGAAAACACGTTTTCCTCCTCGTGATTCTTTTGGTATTGATATTCTCAGGGCTGCATATATTGGCTGTCAAACCATGCAGATGATGGTGATGCACGTGTATGCAAGTACTTTCTCCAAGTTAAATATATTTTCATGTGGAGATGATGTGATGATTGAGGAACCATGAGAAATTGATCTTTGCTGACAATATTTTTCAATTCCATATTTATAGAGAAAAGCAAAGGAAAAAACAAAACCAGTCATCAATTACTTGTGTCAGTCAAAACATGTGAACAGTAAATGCCCTTAATGATCTTGTTGACAACACATTTTATAGTCAGACATAGCTGAATAACAAACTGTCAGTATTACAGCTGAAACTTCTGTTATTGGGGATTGTCAATGAACTTCCGACTTCTGTTTATCAGTTAAACATGAATTTTTTGTTCAAAGGAATTGATTTAACCTTTTCATCTCAGTGGTACAGTTGGAGAGCATTTAGAAGCTTGTGATTT
Source organism: Diadema antillarum (assembly GCF_040938485.1). Lineage (NCBI taxonomy): Eukaryota > Metazoa > Echinodermata > Echinoidea > Diadematoida > Diadematidae > Diadema > Diadema antillarum. The sequence goes on along the minus strand of NW_027271931.1, from coordinate 412,341 downwards.
TCCTGAAGGAAATTTTCGTAAACGAGGTTTCAATAAGTGTGTTCCTTTTGAAATTTATCTTTGTAAAAGCATCTTCCTTCCTGGTTCTTTATTGAACAGGTAAGGGATTCCATCTAGGTTTGTATGTCATTATGTCCTTTCAACTTGTATTAAGCACTACAGTCAACCTTGCCTAAGTCAAATCTACTGGGACTGAAGAAATGGCTTTGACTTAGAGAAACTTTGACTTATGAGAGATTAAAATCAATAGAATGTAAAGAGAAGAGGACTTGAAAAGACCTTCGACTCGGGCTATCATTCGACTTATGGGAGGTCAAGTGTATTTGTTTCTTCTTGAGGTACTTATTTGCCCCCCCCCCCCCAAAAAAAAAAAAAAAAACCACAACAGAACAAAACGAAACAAGAACAAAACAAAACAAAGGGGAAAAAGTTTACCTCAGAACAATCATGGTATTGTATATGAGTCTCAATTTGGCCATTTTTGTATTGTGTGTTTGCTGTAGAATTTCCTCCTAGTTAGCACTTCCTATCCACGTACATCCAAGTGGCTGTAAAATCGCGGTGCGACATATCCCGTTTTTGCTGGCCAATTTCCTGGCTGACAGCCACTCAGAGATGTTAGATCGATTAAAATGAGTTGCAGGAAGAGGGGGGATGCTCGTTTTCACGAAAGAAAAGGCTCTAAGGGGGAAAAAATGACGAAAGCAAGTTTTGTTTGGAAAACCCCTGCATTTTTTGCGTCATCACATGATGTGATATCTTTGGACACTTCTGGTAGAAACGTTGACAGGAGAGAAGTGCGTTTCTACGAAAAATTCTGCCATGTGTGGTGCCTCATTGCCTTATTTCCCCATGATGCAATTTTGGGTAGATCCATAAATTAGGCTTTCATCCAATGTCAACAGCTAAAACAGTATTTCCTGCAGAAATTAAATAAAACTCCTAGAGGAGTATGTTTACCTGTATGGGAGGCTGATTTGTTTTTCCGTGCTAATTTGTCAATATTGAATATCATACTGTGTTTAATACCTTAGCCTGTGTGTCTGGCTTAATTCATTTGCTCTATAGAGGTACCATTATCAAAAATAATATGTGTTTTAATCTATTTTCCAGAGGATTTTCTTCCAGTTTGACATCCATGAATGTGTGACACATTGTGGGAGCCCGTGCGCCATTGAATGTTTCTACAGATGAATGACACTATATAAATGCTGTTTCATCATCATTATCATGAATTCAAGCTAATGAATGGCACCATTAGCCCCTGTAATAGGGACACAAATCATGAATAAATGGAGAGGCTATGTAATGCATATTGAAGAAGAGAAGTATGTAGAATTTACCTAAAATTTTGAGCAGCACATATGTATTTATTTCTGTTGATGTTGCTGCCTGTGTAGGAAATGTGTCTGTATGACAGATCGTAAGTATTAAGTTGCTTTACAGTAGATTGCAAGCTTGAAAATACCTCACATGTATCAGTCTTTTTTTTTTTGCCTAGGTCTATACTTACACCGAGTGAAGTAACAATTTCCGGGAAGTAAATGAATGAGAGGAACAGGTGTTATTTCCCTATGTACTGCAGCCGTGCAAATGTCAGTTGGAGTTTACTGTACTAGGATATCAAGTTTATGCTGTCAAGATACCTGCTTTGGTATGTTTGCATTGGAAGGAATATCAGCCTATAAAGTTCTTAAAAAACAAACAAACAGACAGACAGACAGACAGACAGACAGACAGACAGACAGACAAACAAACAAAGAAGAAGAAAGAGCACCATAACAGTGAAGCAAAGTCACCACGTTTCAAAGTATCTTGAATGCCTTAAATCAAATTTGGATTTGACAAGGGTAAATACTAGAAAATACTGTACCTTTAAAATTTTCCCTGTGTGTATTAAATAGTATTTTCTTCTTTTTTTGAGAGAGCAATGTTAGATATGTTCATCCAATTAAGAGCGTGGTGTATATATACATTCCATCTTTTCATTTTTTTTGGCAGAGGAAATATGTAATGATAGCGGAAAAAACTACAATAAAACAACTGTTTCAGACAGCAACATGAAAATAAGAAAGAGCAATCTTAAGGCATCGTACAGATACATACCGGCTGATCGTTAGAACTAGCTAGATTCTAGAAGATCCATGAATTCTGAAAGTGCTCTCTCTCAAGTGCAATGCAAGCTGGTGTTTAGGTGGAAACCTGAAAGTTTGGAAACTCTGAAATAAGAGATCGTCCCGTCTGTGAATGTTCCTGTTAGGTGTCAGACTGTGGATCTCTAGTGGAGGAATGTTGTAGAATCTGTTATGAACGCGCTTGACTCGAATGTGTACTTTCGCTATTGTTGACACACACGGGGTCAAAGGTGAATGCATGAAGCCTTGTTAGAGATATCAAATTGACAGAACGTTATCATGTCTCGCACTGTAGTCACATTCCACCCTCTTTGCATGTGCAGCCAGCGCTAGACTCTAGACTCAGTTTCAGACTGCTTTTCAGTAAAATCTTCTGTTCTGGATGCAAGGGGACAAAAGTATGGAGAAATGACAAGTGATTTCAACATCATTTACATAAACCTTGTGTTTTTCTTTTGATAGTCCTGCATGAGAAGGGAAATAAATGCACTGAATTTCTTTTGGTTTTGTGCAAACCTAAATCCCCATCAAGTAAAAAACAAACAAAAACAAACAAACAAACAGAGAAGGTTGTTGAGACAGACTCCAAAGGGATAATTTCCTTTGATTAACTGGTAAGCGTTATATATACCATATTGCTATAATTATGCATAGATGTGTATAACTCTGCACCATGAAAGTTGCTGATGGTGTCATCCATTTTAGATATTATGTCAGTGCCATTGCTAGGTAAAGTGGTGATACCGCTGCACTGTACTGCATTATGTTCAGCTGTGCTTGGTACTGAATGTGTGAGGTCAATGAACTTTGTCCTGCACTTTGTCAAGGACAGCCAGGCCAATATGTTTGTTACTACCACCCGCCTTTTCCTCGAAATTCATGCTTGTTACCTTTTATGGCTATCTACAATTCCAAAGGAAGAGACATCAGTGTGGTCATGCCTCAGGCATGGAATACAGTGTACAACCCAAATTCTCATTGTGGTGACAGTAGTAATTGTTATTTTTGACTTATTCAAGACTAGCAAGTAGAATTGATTTATATGATAAATCATCCCTTCATTTGAAAAATAGGCAGAAATAAACTGAATATTGAAATGAAAAGCAAGAGAAGAAGAATAGTAAAAGAAAAATTTTGAAACATTTGCCATTTACAACTTTACAACATTTGTCAATAACTCTTGATATGTAATGCTTTTGTGATAGAGAATTGTTCAAAGGCAGGAAGCCATTGTGACGGAGCAGTTAAGACCATGCGAATTAGACTGCGAGCTTCAATATAAGGATTGAATCCCAGCCCAGCAGTAGTGCCCTTGTGCCAGGCACTTTATCCACATTGCCAAGTCTAGAATCGGAGGATCCTGAAAGCTGTCGGTCCCATGTATAGGAAAGCCATAGGAGAGCTATACCCTATGCATGTATTGACCTGTTGATGAGGACGGGCTGATTTTGCTACAACACGCATTTCTCGTAGACACTTGCCCGAGTATACTTGGGACTCGTCCTCGACGGGTTAACAGAACCCACTTCACTTCTTTCGTAAAGAGCAAGATGAAAATGCGGTGAAGTGGTCAAGCACATACTTAAAAAAAAAAAAAATTGAAGGAGGCACAGATGACCCTAAAGAAGAAGAATCAAAAAAAAAAGAAAGAAAGAGGAGATAAAGAAAAAAGGAGAAGACAAAGAAGATGATAAAGAAGAAGAAGAAAGAAAGACAGAAAGAAAGAATGAAAGAAGAAAAGAAGAAGAAACTTAGGAATTCATTGTTGATTTTTTTTGGGTAACATTCTTCCTGCGCATCAGTGCATGCAGGGTCATGGCTGTAATTTAGGGGACATTACATGCCTGACTGCCACTTTCCTTGGCCTATTTGTTTGTTTGCAGATTACTTATATGTTGCCAGGCAGATTGTGTGTATTAGTTATGCTCAAGTAGTCATGTAAAGAAGTTTCCTCAAACTGTTGTTGATTGTTCATGCTGAGCTTTTGTACCTTCCAATTTCCAGTCGCAATTTTTTTTTAAAATCAACTTGAGATTTTTTTTTGTACAATTCAATTCAATTCAATTCATTTATTTTCATACTTCTCATTTATGAACATTACAACAGAAACCAGACAAGTTCTTTTACCTTGTGAACAATGTGCAGAAAACAAACAATATACATGGTGATAACACAGTAATTACATGTAATGATAACTGGTCAAAATCGAAATCGAAATGGGGTTGATCAAAGAGAAGTATGACGGGACCTACATGAAAGCTAGCTTGTTTGGCTGTAAGCCCCGAGTAATCAGTGTTTGTGAAAAAGAAACGGAGAACGGATAGAAGATAAGACCAGAATGATGATGTAAGGTTGCCAAATTTTATGTAATAAAAAAGAAGAAGAAGAAAAACAAACAAACTATACATTAATATGAACTTACTGTGACCGAACCATCATTATTATACAGCCTACTTTGGTATATATATTATGAACTATCGTTGCATTAAAACTTTCACCAGGATATGATCAGTAAGACACAAAAAGTAACATGTACAACTATTAAGCCATTTGGTGCCTGCCGTCAAGCTCTGCATAGAAGGTTAGAGAGGGGTAGAGGGAAAGAGGAAGAGAGGGAAATGAAGTAGAATGTGGAATTGCTAATGATGAATTCAGAGAGCCCGATGGCAAGACCCTAAATTGAATCTGCAACGTGTTGACAAAATGTTTGATTGGACAATAACATACCACAGTATTACATAAGACATTACGACTGTTCAGTGTCTGCAAAATATGCACTCAATAAAAACTCTTTTAATTTACGTTTAAAGGAATATAAGGACGAGCAGCTTGTTATTTCGGGGGAGAGGTCATTCCAGTATCTAGGGCCCGTATACATTATCGTTTTTTTAGCGAAAATTGTTCGAGTACGTGGAAGGTGAAATGCGTCACTTTGGCGGGTAGGATAATTATGAATCAAATAGTTTTTTCTGAACATGCTAGTAAAAAAATAATAATGTTACCCACATGTTACCCACAATAATGTTACCCACTTTTGTTTGGCCATGAAAACTACCTTAGCCAGGGCTTGATGATAGCTGCGTAAAAAAGAAAGGTTACCATTGTGGCATAAAATACTAGTTTGATAACATATTTGTTTAGACTGTTGATAGTTGTCCCCGCCGAACGAGTTCGAGCAGGGGACTATGAAACAGGCTCCGTACGTGTGTGTGTCCGTGTGTCCGTCCGTGTGTCGTAGCGTCCGTGTGTCCGTCCGTCCGTGTGTGCGTCCGTGTGTGATCAAAATGTTCAAAATGCTACTCCTTCTCCATTTCTAACCCGATTTTGATTCTGTTTGCTTTATATGATAGCACTACATGAGAGCTTTGAAATCTCTATACAGAATTTCAGTTGTGACCTTTGACCTTGACCTTTGACCTATATTGTACATTTTGCTTCAAAATGCTACTCCTTCGCCATTTCTAACCCGATTTTGATTCCGTTTGCTTTATATGATGGCACTAGGTGAGGGCTTCAAAACTTCTACACAGAATTTTGACCGTTGACTTCTTTGACCTTTGACCTTGATTTTTGACCTATATTGTACATTGCCTACAAAATGCTACTCCTTCGCCATTTCTAACCCGATTTTGATTCCGTTTGCTTTATGTGATGGCACTAGGTGAGGGCTTCAAAACTTCTTCACAGAATTTTGACCTTTGACTTCTTTGACCTTTGACCTTGATTTTTGACCTATATTGTACATTTTGCTACAAAATGCTACTCCTTCGCCATTTGTAACCCGATTTCAATTCCGTTTGCTTTATGTGATGGCACTTGGTGAGGGCTTCAAAACTTGTACACAGAATTTTGACCTTTGACTTCTTTGACCTTTCACCTTGATTTTTGACCTGTATTGTACATTTTGCTACCAAATGCTACTCCTTCGCCATTTCTAACCCGATCTCGATTTCATTTGCTTTATGTGATGGCACTAGGTGAGGGCTTCAAAACTTCTACACAGAATTTTGACCTTTGACTTCTTTGACCTTTGACCTTGATTTTTTTACCTATATTGTACATTGGCTACAAAATGCTACTCCTTCGCCATTTCTAACCCGATTTCGATTCCGTTTGCTTTATGTGATGGCACTAGGTGAGGGCTTCAAAACTTCTACATAGAATTTTGACCTTTGACTTCTTTGACCTTTGACCTTCATCTTTTTACCTATATTGTACATTTTGCTACTAAATGCTACTTCCGGCGGGGACATATATTACGCACCGTGTAATTTCTACTTTTCCTTGTTTTGTTTTTATATGCTTTGCTTGTGATTATACCTAAAAAGCAGCTGATAATATTTCATGGCAAGAAACGTGATGTACTCTGATAAGAAGTATGTTAGCTGCCAAAGTGTCATTTTTCTGAGTGGTTCTGTCTTGGATTTGCTTTTTAAAACCACCTCTGAACTATTGTAGGTATTCTATAAAACTGTTGTTGTTGTGTATTTTTTTCATTCACTCTTTCATGTTATCACACAAGAGAAATTCCTGTCACAAAATCCGACATGGACTCCAAACACAGGGGTTGCCTGTAAGGGCAAGAATGTTCCATGTATCATCAATTCATTGATTTGGCTTGGCAAGGAATACCTCCTCTCTCTCTTGTATTCCCTCTCCTTACCCCTCCCCCCCCCCCAATGTCTCTCTCTTTTATCTTACTGTGGCTTTGCTAAGCATGTTATAGGGACGTACTGTGTGTAAAATTAGAGTTTTGATTTTTATCCTCGATTATCGCCAGATTGCGAAAGGGGAAGTCAAGAGGCGGAAGGGTTTAAATGGAACGCAAAGAGAGCATGAATTTATTTTTACTTTCTCCATTGGGTGGAACCCGCAGTGTCTGAGCCAATCAAGCAGTATGGAACAGCCCCCTTGCTTTTCATTTCCGAATGCAGTATTGGGGTGGGGGTTGGGATGGGGGTGGAGGGGGAACCCATGTTGAACCAACATGTGCATGATTGTGTGTGTATGTATATAGGCCTGCATTTTCTTTTTTTCTGGGGGAGGGTGGGGGAGAAGGGTTACATTTGTGTATAGGGGAGGGGGAGAGATAATGGCAAGAGAGAGGTAACAGGTGCTTTTAACCCTTTGCATGCTAACATTCCATCTTCCATCTTCTCGGATGGAACAAAATGAACAAACAAACAAACAAACAGTTATTATTTTGTGTGTGTGTGTGTGTGTGTGTACATGTGTGTGAGAGTAAATTGCTAAAATTATATTCTATGACTGCCAGAGAACGTCAGCCTGAATTGAATGTGTTAACCCAGAAGGTGGCTTTCTGTGTGTGTGAGGGTAGAACTTAGAGGTGTAAATATGGAAAATAGTACACAGTTAATTTCATTTAATTTCCAAAACTACAGAAATCATCAAACTGTAAATGCAAAATTTAGTTTCTCTATCCTAATCTGGGATGTCTAGTTGGCTGCCTGAAGTAATCAAGCTTTTGGCTGGCATGTCCCTCACCGTATGATGCAGATCCTATCCCCAACACCAAAACGGGAACTTGGAAAGGTTGCCATGACAATGACGGTAGGGACTAGCAACAGGGAAAGTGTATTAATGAGGATGATCTAATTGGGCTTCCAGTGGGCGAGTCCATAGGAAAGTTTGTCCTAAATGTTTCCTTGATGTTTGTAATTGGTGCAAACACGCCTTAAATCTAATTCCGTAATTAAGTGGCCCATGTGGGTGCACAAGTTCAAGTAAAGCCAATTCTGAGGTTTGTACAGAGATGAATGTGGAGAAAGTTAAATCTCTTGAGCATTAAAGTGTATCAATAAAACTTCGTTATCAAGGCAGTGCAGACAAAAATCTAGTAAAAGTAGTTTTTTTTTAAACATATCAAAGCTAGAATGAAAAGATATATCTTCATCTTTTAGTTCCCTGAGATAAATATCTCCTGTAAGATAGTTCATTGTGTTTATTTTGGTTTTACAGGAGTGTTTCGTGACAAAGAGGATGCATGTATAATGCAATATGCTATGAAGTGGTGTTGTGTAGCATGATATCTCAGTACATGCATCATCAGAGCTAGGGAGTTGAATCTGTGTACAAGTTTATAGCTCTTGACAGTTGTCATTTACATCTCATGTAGGATGGAATAAACCATATCTGAAAGATGTCAAAATTTTTCAGTCGCACTGCTTTAAGGTATGCTGGCAGTTTGTTATGCCAGTGTCTAGAGAAGCTTTATCATTCCACAAGCAAAACTTTCGTCTTGGAGTCAGAAAATCAGCATGATGCCTACCACTTGAATGAATTCCTGGAGGAAGAAAAATGCAGGAAAGGCAAAACAAAGGGCTTGAAAAGAAAAGAAAGGAGAGAAAGAACTTGATTTAAATTGTGGGTTTGTATTGTTGGTCACTTCAAAGAAGAGATCGTTGACCGCTCCAGAAGTAGGAGGTACAGGAGGGGCATCAGGGGAAGAGAGTCAATATTTTCATCCCTGCTTCTTGTCAGCCTTCCGGGAAATATTATTACGCAATGGAAAGAAGGCAGTGGATATTGCGCATATATCGCAGTCATGCAGGAAAGGGGGGGGGGGGTGGTGGTGGTCTGTTTATTATTAATTCACAGCAGATCACACAATTATCTCATATTATTGCTAACTCATGATTGCCTGGTGATGAGGGACTGGATGTGTCTGTTCCAGAAATCATTAGACATGTACCATTTATACAAAGTAATATTCTTTTATCAATGAATCTGAGAGGTAGTTCATGAAAATATCAAAGGCCCCAATCATTTCCACGCCAATAAAAAGTTTAAAATGTTGAGGAGATAAGACCAGATTTGTGTCATTCTTCTCTCAGAAGGGTTGTCCAATGCAACTGCAAAGCTTGCAAAAGATTTCTCCAATCAAACAGCAGTCATTGAAGGTGGAGTAAAACGTAATGCAGGCTCACCGCGATAGGAAGCCGATGCAATTCGAAACTTATCACTTTTTATCATGCTGGAAATATTTCTAAAAAATTGCATTTATTGCCAAGTTTTCCTGATTCAGGAGTCTCTCTGTACACCCTGACATGTGTTATGTATGAATTTCAGCAACTGCAGTAGAATATCTTTCCCTTTTGATAGATAAAGTGAGAGAAAGAATGGGAATATTGCAATAAGCAAAACACGGTGAAGGAGGCAAATAACAAGAGATACAGACAGATATATAGAGAGATAGGTTTTGTTTGTTTTGCTTTTTATTGTTTCATATTCCATGTTTCAACATATAAACTGCAATCTTAAAGAAATTGAATGAATGAATTTTCCAAATACAACAAGTAAGAGAATTAAGAGGTGAAATACAAGGAATCTACTCCAAAGTATGGCTTGTAGGGTGTAGATAATAGTGAAGAGAGAAATACAGAGAGTGATAGAAGGAATGGGAATAAGGGAAACCTAGGGTGGGAAAGAGAGGGCAAGAGAGGGAGAGGTAGAGGGGAGACGGAGAGGTGTAACAGAGAAGAGAAAGAGTAATCTTTGACAACAGACTCTGGGATGAGACTTGGCTATTGTCTGCTTTTGGGAGCAAACAATCAAGGAATGTATGCCCCCTTTGTGTCCCAGGAATAATGAGCGGAGAATCTGGGTCTTCTGTGTTGGGCCAAGCTCTTGAAAAAAAGGGGTGCAAATATTTGAAAATGCCCCCCTTTTTTTTATTCAGTCATCGAGATATCAAATACAGTTGTAGGTGCATTTATAGCGGTAATGAGGGAATATGGTTAGGATGGATAGGGACGGCTGTCGGCAAGTAACAGCTATCATTTCATTATTCAACATGGCTATACTATTTAGCAGGAAAAGAATACAAAAACACGGTCAAAGTGTTTTTTTTTTTTGTGTGTGTAATTTTCAGTGATAATTAACCAATCCTTGAGGTGCTCTTTTTCTTGAGAATGCAACATTGTTGTAGTGTGTTGAGGCTTGGTATTTTTGGTGTATTTTCTCTCATGCTTTGCTACAAAGATGAAACATACAAATTGTGGAGCATAGAATAATTGAATTAAAAGAAGGAATTCCATAGATTTAAGGCCAGCATGACTTCAAGCCTGTCAGATTTTGTTTAATTAAAATTTTCTCAAAAAACACCTGTCTGCACAGTACATATGTCAATCTGTCTGTCCATCCGTTTCTATGTATCTTGTTTTCTGTCTCTCTCTGTATCTTCCTACATACAGATGCATACATTTAATGGAATGTTGGTCTGCCTTTCATAATCAAAGATTCATAGTTAATTAAGTTATATTATCATCATTCTCAAAGGTACAGCCTCTTTGAAATCAGTTTCATCCTATTTGATGTACAGTAGAATCAACTTAGGCAGCAATTACACGTAACTAGTACAAACTGGGCTGTTAACCACGGAATACAAAACCAATCTACAACTGGAATCAACAAAGAGTTGCTGTAGCATCAATACCATCATGGACTGTAGCGTTATCCCATTGGCTGTCTGCTTGTCGACTTGCAATCTCTGCACTTCCCTTTATCTGCAGGGAAAATTGCAGCTCAGATGGCTGAGGTCACACACACTTTATGTTCTATTAAGTGCATAGAATGCTTATTTCTAAAAATACATCATTGAATCAGGAATGGCTCTTCTCTTGGGAGTAGGGATTATGTCAGTATTATCATATAGGACATTCTGGCGTGGCCTGTTTAGGCTCAACAATCTGGACGAGTTTTATTCTTATTTCATTTAGTTTTTTTCTTATGCTCACCCTGTTCTAGCTCGTTTGGATGTCAAAGTGCCCATTTAACCAGGCTGTAACGACATCCATTAATCACTGAGCTTCCTGACAAGACAGTTTGTAGGCGACCTGCCGACATCTGATAATTGACACCATGGCTTACAAAATATATCAATGTGTAGCGATGCTTCGGAATGTATGTTGGATGTCTCTCCTAATGTTGTCTCAACCTGCTGCTGTCTTGTACTCGTTACAAGGAATTCTATTCTTTGCGAGGCGCTGGTACAATCACAATGAGGCTCCCCTCACATGATGAAATTAAGAGCTGTCCTGCACCCCATAACAAAATTTAATCCTGAGGCATTCTCCTGCTCACGTCTGTATGCTTCATGCAAGTTTCAACCACCCTATCAACCCACTGAAGGCAAGTCCCGAGTACACTTGGACAGGTGTCTCTGGGAAATGCGTAGTGTAGCAAAATCAGCCCATCCCCCCTGCGTGGTACATATGTCCTAATGTCAGCATCGGTCTACTTCTTAGAAGTGAACTCGTCTAAAGATGATCATAAACACCCTTTCATACTGGATATGAGTGAGTGATTTTAGCGAGTAGCATTGTTATGAGGAACCATTTGTAGATAGACATTACAGTAATTGCTGCATTTTGCTATAGAGATTGTGTGTATTTCCAATCGATCTCTTCACCAGTCCCAGTACAGTTAGGATGAGTGTATAAAAGGTATAGCAGCTGCAGGGTCAAAATAACTTCAATTCATGTGACAGTTAATGATTGTTCTAATGCATGAACATTCCGGTATGTGTAGAATGTCTCTGCAACTCGATGCCGTGCACGTACAGCTGCAGGTTTTCGTTTCGCATGACCTTCTTCACCGACTCCCGCAAAATCGGCAACTGGCTGTCATGAGCGTGTTCCTCAATGCAACTTTGAGGTGTAGCATCACACTCACGATACACAGCAAACTGATGTCTCTTTCTCTTTTGTGTTCTCATTTTTCTCCCCTGTATGTGTCACCATCTGATTGCCCTTGATTTGACATCTTGCCTGCCGCACCTGACGCATCATGTGACTTGACGGAATCCAGGTAAGTACCATCCAGCCCGATAACCCCCAGTCACGATATGTGCCTATCCGGGAATCATTGGCAATTAGCTATTACATGGTCTAGAATCAACAACAAACAAACAAACAGACAGACAAAACAAAACCAACTCACAGATTCTCCCCCTCCCTCCCCCATTTCTGGGGGGTTAGGTGGGTGTGGACTTAAGACGAATCAGACATATTGATGAGTGAGAAATCTGTGAAAATTGGTAAAACATGCTGTAAGAAGACAAGTCCTTGAAGCTTGCCCAGATGCCTTGTTTAGAATGAGAAGAAAAGAGGTTCTGAATTTCCTTGATGCGATCGCCGGGAATGCAGATCGCTGTTGTGAGTTCCCCCCAAGTTTGTGGGTAGGAAAAGCTGGCAGCAGTGCATTCATATGTCAGTTGTACGTCTGTCATGTTGTCAAAACCGTACATTTTTTTCTTCTTTTGTTCCCTTTTTGATGCCTGCTCAATCAATCCCCACTGTAACTTTTTGTTCTTTGAGGATTTGTAGAGGGAAAACAAACTGATTTTGGTACAGACTTTTGTTTGCTAGGCCTGAACCGATTGTTTGAAATTTGATGACTAGAGTTAATCATGCAATTAGAAACGAATAAATAAATAATGAGAGAAAACTGGGCTAAAGGCAGCGAGGGCATACAGTCACTGCTATGGTATGCAAATATCTTTTCAGTTCGGTTGAATTATGTACAGAAGATTGAATTCGGGCAGGGAGTTAACCTGTAAAATGATGATTTATTTGCGACTTTGAATATAAATCATCTGAGATTTCCAATTAAAAAAAAAAGTATATTACTATACAGAGAAAGGAATCAAATAGTAATTCAACAAATGGTGCGATGTGGAGGCCAAGAAAAAAAAGAAGAAAATCTGTGATAAACATGCAGATACATGCCACCAAACCTTCGCTTTCACTGTGAAAATAAAGCGGTGTATTTTTTTTTTTTTAGGTCAGTACTTCATGTAATGGACAATGTAGTTGAAAACCTTTATATGGCATGCTATCCTTTAGGGTTCAAACAGTTATATAAAGTACATTGTATGATTCAGTGCTGATGCATTTTAACACGCATTCTTTCATAACGAAATGTTACATGTACATGTGTGTACATGTATGTGTATGTGTGGTACTGATGAAGTTTGTAAGGAAATAGGAATGTACTCTGTGATGATTCATTGAGCCCAGTAGTCACTCTGTCACTGTTTAATACCAGAAAGTCTTTCCATTGTGATCTACTTTAAGATGTAATATGGGGCAAAAGTCATTCAAGTTTAGATTACTTGTGAGATTTCTTCTTTTCACATATTATTCCTGTGCCCTAGGGGACAAAGGGTGAAAAAACGAAAAAACTCTTTAAAACTTCAAAGCTGAAGGTAGCCTGGGTGACTTTGACAAATGTGTGTACATGTTTATCAGATTGCATTACTCATTCATATCTGGACAGGGTCCCTTTTGGTAACAAATCGTGCTCATCGATTCATAAGACAGCATCACTGTCTAATTAAAATTCCTCGGCTCACGGTCTGCAGACTGACAAATATTTGCTCAGTGCCTCGTGGCTCCTCATATACATACGATTGTACCTGACTTGAAACTGTTTGATATAAAGTTCATCAAAATCCAAGAAATTTACTCTGATATAATTGTAAACAAAATATGTCCGTGTTGATAATTCTACCTACTTCTATGTTGCTCTCATGCAACTTGCTAGTCTTTTACAAGGCACTGTATTATTTATGAAATATCAATATCTGTTCATATTTTTGGGGGTTTATTTCCTGATTTGTATTTGTGTTTATTTCTTTTTACAATCATTGAAGTGATAGTGGCATAGTGAAACTTCTAGGGAGAGGTAATGATATTTGCCACCGCTGCAGTCGGCTTGAATTTTTGTCTCCTTTCTGTCTGTAAATCTTCATATATTTCATTATTTTCTTTGTTTGGTGTCCATTTTATAAACAAAGTCTGTTTTAGAAGGCTGCAAAGTATTAAAAAAAAGCTCTTCAGTCATCTAACCCCCTATTCAGACGCAAGCCAGTTTATACCAAAACTCGATAAAGAAACGATGTATAAAGAATCATCGTATAGCTGACAGACCGTTCAGACGCTAATTTCGACCATTCCGGAAAGACATCGTATAGATGTGCAATTTCTCACTGCGCATGTTGTTATGGTCATGAGTGGCAGGAACAAGGTCACCTTTCGTTCTCGCTCCCATTAAGCCTTGCCCAGTTATACCGTCCTATGGTCGCCATACATTCAGACGAGCAATGGACACAATGGAATGCTGATTCATTATCGAGTTCTCGTTCGAAACGATGCTCTGACTGTCGTTTCGTTATACGTCGTTTCGTCAGTCAGCGTTCAGACGTATAAATTCATCGTATAGCCATACCGTTTTGGTATAGCTATAATGTTCTAGTGTAAATTTTTTGTGTCTGAATGCCCTGTCACATACAATGCAAGAAAACAAAAACATTCCACCTCCTTATCTCACATTCCGATCTCTTACTCGCCTACTGTTATTGCCCCCGCTGCTATTGTTTTTCTAACCTCTCTGCCCTGTAAACTTTTTGGATGTGTACGAGTGCAATTAGAATATGGAAAGATGCAAGTACACATAAGTAAATATACAATTATATACCTGTTTTGCATGCTTCTTGATGTGGAAAAGTCGGATATGTACAACAACATTTGATATTAAGATAAGAACCGTTTACTTTCAAAAGTTAAAATGCATGATTGAATTGTAAACTTTACCTGATTAGATTAGATAAAAGGCAAGTGAAAGAGGTATTTTTAACAATATCTCAGTTGACTAGAAACAGAGGCCCTGTTTTTGCATTGTTTTGTATTTTGTATAAGTTTACAATTATTGTCTGCAATCATTCTTGTGGAAGAAAAAGAAATGAATAATATTCTTCATTGTTATCATGCACACCATTTTTTTTTTTAACTACTGCCTTGGAGCCTTGATTTCTCCTTTCTTTTTACATGGCTTTTGTGGCACTATTTTGTGATTGTGTGAAGATGAAGCATTTGAAAAAAAGAAAAAAAAAAAACCTTTTCAAATACATTGTACTTCAGGCAATTTTGCTAAAGTGTCACAGGAATGGGGTTTATACTAACTGAGATAATTGTAAGGGAACAAATTTCTGCGGTTTTGAAGCAAAAGGATACTGATATTACACAATATTGAACGATTTCTGTAGACCAGCTGCATAGTATAATTTGTATATATATCTCTGCTTAACTGCAATTTTTTTTCTTTCATTTAGATAACAAAACAATCACATAATTGCACTTATAGTGCCCTTCATTATAAAACAAGAAAAAGAAATAGTGTTGTTGATGATGATTATGAATAATTTTGATAATTCACTCATTTGCCTTGTAGCCTAGCGTAGGGCTCTCCTTATATTCGCTGATAGTGATACGTTATATCTGTATTTCCCAATTTAGATAATACATTTGCATCTGTGAATATGCTGTGTCACAGGTATGACATAGACTTTCCATGCATGGGTAATGCCACAAAAGTCCCTGTTTGTAGCAGTCTCGAAACTGTGGCTGGGATACATACATGTGCTGCCTCCCGTAGGGACAGCCTCTCAGAACAGGGGTTTTGCCATAAGGCATTATTGTGGTTGACAGCCCACAAGCCAAGAAGAGAAAGAAAGGAGAAGGGATTTTTTTTTTTTAATTCTTTTCCGAACTATCGGGAGAACAGACCCATCTGCTCTCATCCCTTTCAATTTCCTTCAAAGTGTCGCTCATGAAACCACCAAGGTACAATATAAGGCTTGACGTAAGTTAAAATGGCAGTGCTGTTGTTTAAAGGTATTCATTCAATTTATTTTTTCCATCTCCAACAGAACTTGTTTACCACTGGGAGCAGTGATTTAAAAAACGTTGGAGTTATCACATTTGATGCATAAATATGTGTAGGTCAATTGTATCACAAAACATCCTACCTTGTAAAGATTTCACAATAAAGCCTAAAATACAAGGACATATCACTATTGTTCTCAATAAACCATAACTGTAGATAGTTTAGTCTAGAAGCAATGCTGTTATACATGTAATTATTGTTCACATTTTGTATATTCAACAATACTTAGCAGTGATTAAAATGAATACAATTTTTACAGTGGTTGCTTCTATCCCTAACTCACATTTTAGATCTATTTTAAAGCACTATAAAGCTGAGTTTTTGTTTCATCTGCAAATGGTAAATAATGCCTTTCAGTATTCGTTACTCCACATTAGAGACACCTGAGATATCTGTCCCCAAAAATGGCCTTTCAATTGCATGTGATAGGCTTGCCCCGTGGGTATGATAGGGTTAAAGAGCTGGTAAAGCAGATCAAAGAAAAGTGACTGCTCACAAATGAAAACGGTGTACAGTCTTTTTGTGCTTTTCAGAAAAGGTGAGTTGTATTTGGACTGCCGATGATAGTTTCCTTTCAAGTATACTTGTATATTTCTGTGAAAATGCATTAATATCATTTAGACCTATATTATGAATCATTTTTGTCTGAATGAAATGATATGATTGTCTATTGCCAGTAGATGTCAGGAGTATACACTCATTTTTTTTTAATATCATTTCTCAAATGACTTTGCCACATCAGTTGAACAAATATTCCTTGGTTCATGTCAAAGAGTATTAGCCATCTTCTGTAATTTGGCACCATAAAGTTTTCACCAGGCATTCAATTACTAACTCTCTTGGAGAAGTCTGCACCTTTGAATGTTTCTACAACAGATATGTGGCGCTGATACAAATTCTGTGGATCATCATCATCATCATCATGAATTGTTGTTTCTGAAACTGCTTTTCAAACTAGTACTTTGTTGAAAGCAAAGGAATATGAAGCAGAGGGGTGAAAGTTGAGATGTGAATTTTCTTCAATTTGGTCTCCCTCTACAATCAAGTACAAATGAAATTTGTAAGGTCGCAACTGCATGGTAATTTGCAATTCAGCAGTACTTTATTCTCGCCGCTTTTCTCAGTAATTGCAGAGAAAATACCCATCCTAACCACTGTGATCTCAAGACGTTGGTGATATCTAAAAATTTTTGTTCCTGAAGGGATATAGTGTTGGATGGTTTCTGCAAATATTTGCAGGCGTGACCATCATCATATAGGGAGTTAAGGTCAATGCTAGCCGTCAAAAGACAGCTGTGTCTTGTACCAGTGCCTCAAATCAGCAGACCCTTGTCTGTCAGTAGGATTACTTAGGATTAACAGCCTCTTCCACTTTAATAAAAGAAAAAGAGGGCAAAGTTTTGGAAACAGAAAAAGCTTCTCAATTGATATAGCCTTTGTTTTTTCTCTTCTGACAAATACAAAAGTTATCTGCCCTTTGAAATACTAATTAGCATTTAGCAGTAAACTTGCACAGAATTTCCATGTGTAATGTATGATGATGGACATAACAGGATAATTGAGAACATACAAAATGTTGCGTGCCCAGAAGAACGACGCAAATGCACGTAAAGGCATGTGTTATACTTACTTGGCCTTGCCAGCGATTGCGTCGTTCTTCCAGGTACACCTTCCTTGAATCTTGTGTGTTCGCCTTGCTCTTGTGGGCACACACACAACTAATATTTATCCCTGTCGGAGCAAAACGCGATGACCAATTATTTTCCATACCAATTGTCACCAGAAGGATATGACCAAAACTCAGTCAGTCAAACCATATACAACCAGGCATTAATCCATTCAGCATTTATCTATTTATTCATACATCTTGTCATCCCAGAAATGATAAAATTACCTGTGATACTTCACAGTCATCACTTTGATAAATCTTTTTTAGTCAGGGAATACAAAGGTCAGGGCCAATGAGGTGAAATATAAATAAAGGAATATGACTGGATGTATATTGGGTGTTTCATTCCTGGTGGAGAGATGGATTTGACCCCATTTTTTTTTTTTTTTTTTTTTTTTTGATATTGAGAAACAATGGAAGGCCAGATTAGAGTTGTCAGTTACAATTTGCTTTGTAATACTTCATTCATTTTGGTTGCTGGCAGAGTTCTACAAGTGATCCTGATTTTGTGTTGAGCGTGCTAGGGTTGCTATGGTTGCTAGGATTGAGTGCTAGGGTTGCTAGGGTTGAGTGTACTTGGTGTGCATTTTTACTCTTATTTGTTTTCTTCAGAATATGAAGTCTTTATTACATCTAGTGGTTTTGAACAATGGTGTATAACCCCTTACTTTTCTTTAAAGATCCTATTTGTTGACCTAACATGGAAAATCAAAATAATGTGCTAGTGGCAGTAAACATTGATATGTTTGTTTGTTGGTTTTTTTTTTTTTGGGGGGGGGGGGGCTGTCAAGGACCAAGAATAGCATTAAAAAGCTTTTTGTTTTGTTTTGATTAGTTTAGCTCAGTTGTGTTTTTGTTTTTGCTTGAATTAAGAAGCGGCAGGTTCATACATTTGCATTTATGAACATTATGCCTTGTTATGCCACTGGAGGTGCATTTGGGCTCGATGATGGTGCGTTAATTGCTCATCTTATCTGTAACTCGACAGTTATCCTACTTGGGCATCCTTGGTAACATGCCAGGGTTTGAAAGTCTTGTCAGTTAGCCTCGAGTGGTTCCTCGTTTGTTGATCACATCAGATGAGTGCCCCATGGACAGGAAATGATACAATTGGTGTTGTGTTAATCGGGTATTTATTTTTTTTCATGAATGTTGAATTCTTGTGTATCCGTGGTCAGTCTGAAGGTCACACAAATCCAGCGATCTTCCAAACACTTTGTTCCCGCCTTTGTAAAAGAATTAGGGTTTATTAAATACAAAACCTAATTTTTTATTTTGCCAACTTAGAGTCTTGAGTTGAGACTAGAAAGGCAGCACATTGTAAAGCAAGAAATTTTTGCTAATTGTAACCAACAACGCTTTTCATGGCATGAAAATTTCGAGAACCACCACTGGCATTCAGTGTGTAGGCCTATAGTGTAGACAGGAACTTTAAGGTGCAGTTTGATTTTAAGAATGAAATCCGCAAAAATTAAAATGCACGCAAGAATACAATGTATGCGAAAATTTCTGGTTTGACAGCATCTTTGTGCATGTTTGTCCCTATATTCTAATAAACAGACTGAAAGTCGAACCTAACAAGGATATTCTTTCTCCTCCTTTCCTCGCAACCTTCCCTCTTGGAAAAAAAAAAGAATAAAAAAGAGAGCAGAATCAAATATTCAATCTTTATGACAAACAATGTCGGCATGTTCAGTGAAATGTTCGTAAGAGATAACGGATGCGGTATTGTGCACAAATCAAGATTACGAGGAGCAATCGAAAGTAAAGTTTTTCTGCAGTGGTAGTAGTTAATTTTCCTTATTTGAAGAAAAACCCTGTATCTAAACTCGGTGAATACGACGTGATGGATGGAACGTGGAGTTCTGAAGAAAATCACCCGCTTTTAAAGTCGTCAACGACGGAGATATTCTCCCCACGATGTTTTCCCTTTGGCGCACCGATGTGGCTCATTACGATCACGATGTAAACTATTTACGGAACTAAAGAAATACGAGAGAGCGGGACAGAGATACATGGGAGGGGATAGATGGTTGGAGAGAGTCTGGGAACATGTGAGCGTGTACCCAAAAGTATTCCTTGATGGGAGTGATATATTTTTCACGGCTCATCGGTAGTCTGACATGGGGATTTTGCCTCGACCTCTGGAATCACCACAGATTAAGTTATTGCCTCAACCCCTGGACTGAGGAATAGGAGAAATGCTTCGGTATGTCGGCCAAAAGTAGTCACAAAGACGATTCAAGTCCAATTTTCAAAGCCACCAAACAGTACTGGTAGCAAGAAGTTTCTTTTTTTTTTGTTGTTGTTTTACTTTTGAGAGAGACGGCTTGTAAAGTTTATTTTAAAATGATTGATCATACACTTGTAATACTTCCCATGTGTTTGTTCTTGATCATCTCAAGTGGCAAATTTTCAACAAAATATGGCAAGCGTGATGATGTCCGTCTATGAGTTCAAGTTAAAAACAGGAAGTGGGGAATATATTGAATGATCATCTTGTGATTATAAACGTAGACAGGCCGCAATTCAACACATAAACCTCCAGGCCTTCTGGTTGCTTTCCTGTATAAACACTGCTTTGACACATGTCATGTGGACGATATCTCTTTTGTGTCATGGTGAAAAAAGGAAATCTCTTATAATGAGCATATAGATTTGTTTACAGAAATATCTATGTGAACTGCACAAAGACACCATTTCCACCACCATGTGCAAGAGTTTTTTGTCTGTGAAAGAACGATACCGATGTACAAGATTAAGAATGTACATCTGCCTGAATTTACCTGCCTTCGGATATTTTGAAGAATTAGGAGCTGTATCCAAGAAAAAAAAAACCTGAACTAAACAACAACCAAAGTTGTACAAGGTCAATGTATTGGCAAAGAACTTTGATTTGTAGTCAGGAGTGTGGTTTTGCCCCCCTGCCCCCCCCCCCCCCTTGCCATTTATGCATGTTCTTAAAACAGGTTTTTTAATACTTGAGTGTTCAAACCAGTCTTCCTTTTTGTTGTGAGGATGTCTGTATACATTTCCTCTTGGCAGATGAGTGAGAATATTTCTGTGTAGATGTCACATTCTTGCTACCAAAAATAACTCCAGTATTGCTCTGCATCTTTTCCCTTCTTCACTCTTTTTTTTCTTTTAATGTCTAAACATTTGCTGCCCTTTTGTGATGCAAATGTTACTTTCTGATTGTGCTTTGTTTCTCATTGGGCTCATGTGAATATTTACTAGCATTTCAGTGGTAAGCAGAAATTTGCAGTGGCATTGGAGTGATGCTGTGAAGGATATATAGAGTTTGGTTCTCACTGGTTTCTGTACACCTTTAACCCATTGAAGATGAGTCCCGAGTATACTGGGACAAGTGTTTATGGGAAATGCATGTGATAGCAAAATCAATCCATCCTCAACGGGTTAAACATGCCCAAGAAATTTTTGAACACTTCCCAGGGAAACTGAAATGACTGGCATATCATGTGTCATTAGATGGACCTCACTGATCCTTAAACTCGTGATAATGACATGAAAAGGTGGGCTAACGGACAGTCTTAAAATGGGGTCAGCAAAACACCGAGTCTTGCTGAAGAAACCACATTGGCCGAGAGTCTAACCCGAACAAATATTGACTTCTGTGACCAATTCCTCATTCTGTTTCCTTTCTTTCTTTCTTTCTTCCTTTCTTTTTTTTTTTTGCCATAGCCAATATATGACCTTTTCTTTATCCAGAATTTCCTTTTCTTTTTGTTGTGGTCACCAAGGAAGGAAAAAAGTTGGAGGGACATCACTCACTTGCTTGTCTTCTCACAGAAGGAGTGTTGCCAAGTTTGTCAGAATTTGATAGTCCCTGTGCTGTAGTCGGGCAGTAACTACTGGCCGTGGCCTTGTTGGTTACTCTAATATGTGCAGTGGGCAAGCATGTTTAACCTTCTAAACACCATAAACTCTTTGAATGCTGTTTATATCATATGGGAAAGGGGGAGGGGGATGGATACCTATGGTGTTGAGAGGGTTAATTGCCACCCCTGTTTGTCGCCCTCTAGTGTCTGCGTTCTGCGTGAGGATGATATAGGGAGGATCTTTCACACATCAGACATAAACAACCCTAATGTACTTGTCACGCCATGCCAGCTCCGAAAGGCTTCTAACAATGTGCTTTTATTGCTGCGGTTATGGAAAGCCGTCATTTGGGGATAACAACAAAAATTCCCCCGTAAGTGGTTACTTCTGACAATTTTTTTTTTCTTTCATTCTTTTGATTGAAATCATTTTCCTGCAAAAATTATTACTTTTTTCTCATCTTGTTTATGTTATTGTTGTCTGGTAGTGCAGTAGGAATTAGATTAGGGATATATGAAGTAATATGATAACATCTTGCAACAAGCTACCTAGGGAATTGGGATATAGCCAACTGGAGACGGCTTGCTTCGTCTCGGAAAGAACATAGTCGTCTGCTGAATTACTGCTGGAGACGAAGGAGGAGCCATATCCATAAATTGAGGCTTGTTAGGGAGAGATGCATCGGTGTTTCAACAAAAGAATTCATTTTTTTTTTGGGGGGGGGGTTGTCTAATTTTTTTTGTTTCTTCCTTTGCTTCTGGTGATTAATAAAAGTTTTCAATGTCTCTCGCAATTTGTGTTTGAATGTTATCCTGTCCACAACCCCAGGAATGCCGAACGTCTGCGGATAAAAAGAAATAACAAAAAATAAAACAAGTTTAAAGTTCACCTATGCACAATCAAAGACCACTGTGTAGAGGTTAACTTCTAACATTGGTTCAAAACTTAACAATTTGTCTATTAAAACTTGCCCTTGATAATGATGCCAGATAAGATTTCAGAAAATAATTCATATTTTACTGTAGTTTCAATTTTGAATTTCTTAATTTGGATAGATAAAAATAAGCAAATAAAAACATTCTGAATGTTGTGAAGACTGTTTCCAGCTGTTAATCCCATCATATATTCCTTTTCCTTTGATATCAGGGGTTTGGATGTTTTTGGTCTGTTTTTACTTCTGTCATTACCAAGAGCAAATTATGTGGCAATAGATTCCAGTAGGAATTCACATTGACTGTGAAATACCATGGCACCCAGGTATTTCCATGCGATGCTTTGCTATGTAAGTGCAATTACACCGCAAAATACTTTCATATATTAGGATATGGTACTTCAAACTTTGCACAAAGTACACATGTGAGATCTGAGTGTAAATTGTGTGACGAAATACCACTGATCGTACAGCAGTGTGTTATTCACAAACTTTGTGTGTTTTCCTTTGGTATGCAATGCTTACCAGAAATACCATGGTATTTCGTGAATGAAAATGGTACCTAGTCAATTACCGAGGTATCCTTTTTCTGTGGTATTAATTTTGTTGATAAGATAAATGGTGCCACATGATATCATGGTATTTGATACTAATTCTATTAATATCTTTCTGGTAACATACCTTTTTTTTCGTTCTCTTCTTCTTCTCATTCTTGTTCTTTGTCTTCATCTTTTTCTTCCTCTTGTTCTCATTCTTGTTTTGTTTTTTATTCATTCTTCTGTTGTACTACACCACTAAATCATCTATTGAATGGCAGTCTATCTTTGGATTTTTATGCTAGCACCACACTCCCATCCTCGTGTCCATCCGTCATTTACTTCATCAAGTGCACGAA
This sequence comes from Diadema antillarum, assembly GCF_040938485.1. Classification (NCBI taxonomy): domain Eukaryota; kingdom Metazoa; phylum Echinodermata; class Echinoidea; order Diadematoida; family Diadematidae; genus Diadema; species Diadema antillarum. The sequence goes on along the minus strand of NW_027271931.1, from coordinate 389,125 downwards.
TTGGCCGCGTCATCTCCGTCTTCCATCAACTCCAATTCAATGCTTGCACTTCTCTTTCTCTAATCCATCTGGGTCAAACTATCATCCTCTTTGCCCTGCTCCCCGGGTGACCGACGACGAGGGTGGAGAGACGCCCTCCATCTCTGACATCATCGTTTGCTTTTTGGTATAAGTGAGATGTCATCGCCGTGGCGTTCTCTGGGAGGAGGGGGTCGAGGGATGGTTTCTATTCCCGGTGACCAGTCCCAGATGGAGGGAAGATTTAATGGATTGAACTCACTTTGTGAAAGATTTGTCCCTATCCTCTGGGTCACCAAGGTGGGGGGGGGGGGGGGGGGGGTGATGTAGCAGCCCTTCAACTTGACTGTAGACAGAGTATTCACCCCTTGTGGTGGTGGTAATGACTGGTTGGTAGAATTTTCCTCCAGCACAGTGTGTGCCCGTCCTTTCCTTTGTCACTTCCATTTATAGCAATGCAAGGCTCGACCTTGACTTTTTTCTTTTGGTGACTGGACAATGAAATTTGGTGGCTCGATTGGGCCGCTAAAGCACAACTTTTCTCGAAAAGTGGTGGTGCGACATCTACTTCTGTCATTTGAACCTGAGTAGAACTTGGGGGAAAATGAAATTGATGGCATCCCATGATATTTAGCTTGTTTTTCGATATTTGATGAATAGATGGCAAGGCCAGAGAACATTTATCACTCCCAAATGGTGGGGGGGGGGGGGGGGAGTGGGGGAAAATGGGATAAGGGAATATAGTGAAATAACAAACCATAATTGCTGAGATATATTTTAAAAGTTGTGTGTCAGCTGGATTTTCTGTCCCTTTGCTGGTTCTCTAGTCATGATTTTCTGCACATGAAAGCAGGTGATTTAAATCACTGAAGTGTAAATTAGATTGATCTGTATTACATTGTGAGGATATTTGAAATAAACGGACAAAGAACGCATTGGCTCTGCTGCCTTGGAGGTTTGCCCTGGTCGACTGCTGGCACCTGTCACTCATTGGATGGTAGAGAGAAAATGTTATGTAAGATAAAGAGCTTTGCAATCTGCAGCAGGGATTGTGGCCCAAGATTTGTCTTCACATAATCACTGATCCAGTTTTTTCTTCTTTCCTGTTCCCTTGCTGCTTGGGGAAGTAGATCATGCAGGGATGTAGATGTGAACATTTGCCAACTTTTCCATGGACCTTTAATCTACTGAAGAAATGACTATTTTCGCGTGATGAATATTTCGCGTTGAAATAATATCACCAGGTCACTGCGCGGTTGCTTTACACTCGTATGTTTTGATCCATTCACAGAAGAGTCGTATATGCTGCCCCATCCACTTGAATGTACGACTTGCACTGAAAACTTCAAGTACTGCACACATACATTGTACGCATGTAATCAAATGAATACTGCTAGGGCACATGCACAGACACAGACGCACGCACTCCTACCAGTGAGACACTGCAGTTGAAGCCCATGATTCAACTTGTTGAAGATATTATCATGGGTTCTAGAATTTGTGCTAGCGAAAAGTAGTGCTAAATACGTGAAAATTAATGTACCGTGAAAATTTCTGCATTTACAGTGAATGGTTAAATTTTCTGTGTGAGGAGTCCTATTGGACTTAATTGCATAAATGCAATTTATTTGGGACTAGATGACAAAATGTGGATGATAAATCGGGTACACAACTACAGCATATCCTTTTTTCCCCCCTAAGCAGGGCATGTAAGTCTTGACAGGTATGCCTGTGTGTGGTATTGAATATAACAATATGTGTGTGGCTTTGAATGTTGCATTTTGTGTATTAAAGGTTTTGAATGTTGCATTCAGTGCGATTTAATGTCAGCATTGAGGAGCTAATGGTATTTACGTGCACAAGGCTTCCAAAGCCACACACAGAATCCACCTGGCAAGATTTATTCTCTTCATGACCTTCGCTGGCATGAAAGTAGGGGGTGTATGAATTTACAGGGAGTTGATAGGCATTATTAGGATGAAAGGAGAAAAGTTCGTCAGTCGAATTCTGCAAAACTGTAAATCTTTTCTTCTACTTCCTTCCCCCCCTCAACATTTCTGGGTCTCTTCTATTCCTCTCATCTAAACTGTTTCTTCATCATTTATGCTTCTGTGTGGTCTTGAATATAATATGTCTGACACCAGCACGTTATGGCTGGTTCAGAAAACGCGTCGTAGTCATCGGTTGGGGGAAGGCTTTAACCTTTGCACAGATGGCATCGCAACACTTTGTCAAAAAAAACATTTTATTGGTTTGCGGAACATTCAATCACAATGTTATTTTCCCTGAGATTTTATCCACCAATCAATGAAATATCATTACAAGTATATGAAGGGGGCTGACATTTGAGTGTTTCTTACATTTTGGAATCAATTCTTATTGGGATTTTTGTTATTAAAGCAACTTACCGAAAATTCTGATTCAGAGTGTCTCTTGAAAGTACAAGTGGGCATATGTTCTTTGTGGAACTCTACTGGCCTTTCATTTTTTTGTTTGGTTAATCTTTTGTTTTGTTTTCTTTTGATTTTGAGTCATGTGACTCTCCCCACGTCTGCACGTGAAGGAGTAGTGACTTTTGTGATGCACAGTAGGCCCTATATGGTTACGTGTGCGGTGATACCACACATCCTTCCACATATAATAGCAGTAACATGTCGAGTGTGCACATTCGTAGTATGCTTCACCAAAATGAACCCGGCATGCCCCATTTGCAAACTGTTAGCCCGTTGAGGACGGACTGATTTTGCTACAACACACATTTCCCAGAGACACGTGCCCGAGTATACTCGGGACTTGTCTTCAGTGGGTTAATATTTCATGTGAAAAGAGTGAAATGTCTCTGATACCAAACATGAAGGAATGCGAGTCATTCATGTCATTCGCTACAGAGTTTTGTAGCATGTATCACCTAGCTCTTGTTTGTATACTCTGTAATTGAAATGATGAAAGAATAAAAGAGAATTCTAACATATATTGCCTTAAAAAAAAAAAGAACGAGAAAAGTAAACAGGTGATTACTGGAATTCTAAACGATCATCTCTATTGCTTTTCCAGGTGTGGAGCAAGGTGGTATGATAATGTCGAAAGAATGCATAACACTTTTTTTTTGTATGTGTTAGATTTTTGTTTGTCCCTTGCTAGTGTGACAAACAAACAACTGTAAAAAGTGTCCAAGGATAGAAATGTGTCAACTGGCTGTGTTCCGCGGCACGGTAGGGCACGGTTCGCCTACCCTAACCCAAATCGCTCCTCTCTCTGTATAAGAACAGAATGCATCAGTGGACAATGGGGTGCAGTGTGAGCGAAGAAAGAATGACGCAATCGATGATTAGCTTTTTTTTCTGTGTATGTCTGTTTGTTTGTTTGTCTTTTTTTAAATTTGTCGACTGAACTTTTGTGTCTTCTGCTTCCAGGGGAAACCTAACGTTTTCAGGCGATGACCTTCGGGGGACTGGTGGGTGGTGGGTGGGGAGGGGGGATCAAGGGGGGATGTGGTTTGAAGAGTATGAGGAAAATGATATGAAGGCCTGCATTAGAAAATCAGAGCATCCCTTGAAGGACCACTGCGCTTGAAAAAACCCATGACGTCTGACACAGTAGCAGTATGGTTGCCAGTGGAAATGGGATGCTAGGCTATAAGCCAAGAGAACTATAGGAATTAAGAACGGGCTGATTTTGCTGCAACACGTATTTCCCATTTATAGACACATGCCAAGTAGGCCTATGCTCGGGACTCATCCTCAGTGGTTTAAGAACAGACAAATTGTTTGTGTGTTCATTTGTTTTTGTTGTTGTTTTGTTTGTTTTCTTGTCAGGTGGATGCATCAAGCAGTCACTCTGAGAATTTTTTCTAGTTAAAGGACAAGTTCACCTTCATAGACATGTGGGTTGAGTGAATGCAGCTATATTCGTAGAACACATCAGTGAGAGTTTGAGCAAAATCGGACAATCCGTTAAAAAGTTATGAATTTTTGAAGTTTCTGCTCAGTCACGGCTGGATGAAAAGACTACTATAGCTTGTGATGTCACATTAGTACAACGATGTAAAGAAAGAATAAAGAAAATTCAACATATTTCCATTTTTCTCGCATAACCAAAGAACACTCAACTTCTCTCTTTCAGAAGGCAGGGGGAATAATATTACCCTTAACATACGTCAGTAGCAAGTCAAAGAACTGTGCACTTTATTCAAAAAGTAAAGTTTTGTGAAATTCTCTCTTTATTTTCCTTATATAGTTGTACGCATGTGACATCATTATACTGTAGTAGTCTTCTCTTCCAGCAGTGACTGCGCAGATACTTAAAATATTCGTAACTTTTGAACGGATTGTCCAATTTTCCTCAAACTTTCACTGATGTGTTCTACTAATATTGCTGCATTCTCTCAATCCTTATGTATATGAAGGTGAACTTGTCCTTTAATGAATTGATAAATATGCCCTGCTATGATTTTTACCTGATATGTAGGCTATTATTTCGATAAACCCTTTTGACACATTCATTACCATTAAAGTGCCATTTTTAAAGGCTTACGCAAAGTCTTACATTGGCATTTGGGATTTGTGCATCTGGTTGTGTGCCAAATTTGAATTTCTTGGACTTTTTACTGGTGTAGTAGGAGTACTGGAGTAGTTGGATCTCTCAGTTTTGGAGCAGTCACATTATATCTGTCTGCTGGCGATCCTTCTTTGTAGTGGTGTTACATCTTTCTCTGTCAAGATTCATCTCCTGTGTATAAGGTTTGCCACATTTTGATGCATTGAGATGCTCTGTTCTTGTGTATGTGTAGACCAAGTGTAATTTGTAGGCAGGTTGTGTCATCGTTCACACAGGATTCCTCACTCTTCGTTCCGTATTTCAATCAACCCTTATAAAAATCTTAGGTTGCGGCAAGCTTGCAGCAAGCTTGCGGTAAGCTTGCGGCAACCTTAATTAGCTTGTATTAAAGAGTGCAAGCTTGCGCATGCTTATTGCCATCTTACTGCAAGCATGATACAAACTTGGCATCCCCTGGTAAGCTTGCTGCAAGCTTGCGGTAAGCTTGCAGCAACTTACCATTAGCTTGTGGACGATTGCAAGGTCGCAGATATGATTGCAAAAATAATCGCAAGCTTGCAGATTGTGTCGCAAGCTTGCAGATAAGTTTGCAAGACCATATGAAAGCTGTGCAAGCTTATGACAAGCTTGCGGTGAGACAACTAACAGCTCTGCAAGCTGGCCGTAAGCTTGCAAGTAATGCAGAAATCTCCGCAAGCTTACCACAAGCTTGCAGGCCATTATCAGAATTTCTGTGAGCTTGTCGCAAGCTTGCAGGTTGTTAAAGAAAACTCCTCAAGCTTACTTAAGCTTGTGAACTGTGATCAAAATCTTTGCATGCTTGCTGCAAGCTCGCGGGTTAGAACTTCGCAAGCATGCAAAATGCAGTCAAAATCTTCGTGAGCTTGTCCCAAGCTAAAGCTTGTGGGTAAATTGTTAGAGCAAATTCTGCAACCTTACCGCAAGCTTACTGCAACTGTATGGCCACAATCAAAATCTTTGCAAGCTTGTCGCAAGCTTGTCGCAAGCTTGTCGCAAGCTTATAGGTTAATTGATAGAGAAAATTGCCTGGTGCCCTCTCAGTTACAAAAAAGAAAGTTACTTTGTTCACTCTGAAATTCAAAATGGCGGTTTGACTGTTTCTGTGTGCAGCTTAGATTTAAGGACAATAATTCTGTTAAAGGTATGAAATTGATTAATACTATTATAACTAACTGCATGCATTAACATGCTGAATAACTTCACCATATTTTCATTCCCCATAAACCTCAATAATCTACACATTTTAACAAAGTAATCATAGTAACTTCCCCTAAATGTGCAATACAGTCCCACCCATTGTAATTTGTGTGTGTATTAACAGGTATTTTTATTGTTACATATAACTCAATACCGGTACATTCTGCATACCTCTTTTTTTTTGAATAGTAAAATAAATGATGTATAACAGATTTGAGTGTATTATTTATACTTCATCCTTCTTTTTTTATGTTTCACTTTTGTGCAAATTTCAATTAAATTTCCTAATTGTATCCCCCGAACAGAGTTCGGAGGATACTATGGATTTGGCCTCGTTGCACCGCTGCGTCCGCTGCATCCGCGTCCGCCACAGAGATTTTCTTGTGACAGCGCTCTACTGGCTGCAGTTCTTGGTAGATCATCTTCAAATTTGGCATGAAGGTGTATTATGGTACAACGAAGATGTCTGTTGTTTCTGGTGATGGCGCCCTCGCTTGTTCTGTCTTTATACATGAAAATAAGGTCAATTTAACAGGGTCTGCTTGTGTGTGCAACGTACGCTCGCCTTGTTTCTTGACCGATTTTTTTTTTCAAATTTGGTAGGCATATGTATTAATGTATCACAGTCAAATCTATACACCTATGTGTATACCTGTTGATAATGCTGCCCTCACTGTTCCACCTTTTACAGGGTCAAAGGTCACCCTGATCATGTCAAAATTTGCAAATGTGCTTATATATGCAATAACTTGATTGTTACTCAACGGATTTTATTCAGACTTGCTAAGGAGGTGTATGGGTGGTCATTCTACATGAAGGACACAACAGTTTGTGGTGATGGCGCCCTCAGTGTTCCGACTTGGATGCCATGTCACATTTCTTGTGTGTGCTCTATCAGCCACATTTCTTATTAGATTTTCTTCAAATTTGGCAAAAAGGTGCATCATAGTGAAATCAAGGTGCCTATTGTTTTTGGTGGTGGTGCCCTCGCTTGTTCCGTCTTTATACATGAAAAGGTAAATTCAACAGGGTCTGCTTGTGTGTGTGATGCTGGCCTTGTTTCTCGACCGATTTTTTTCATATTTGGTATGTAAAGGTATCATAGTCAAATCTATACACCTATACCTACAGTGTATTGATAATGCTGCCCTCACTGTTCTAGCTTTTACAGGTTCAAAGGTCACCCTGACCATGTCAAAATTTGCAAAAATGCTTAAATATTTATGCAATGACTTGATCGTTACTCACTGGATTTTACTCAGACTTGCTATTTTAAAGGAGGTGCGGGTGGTCAATCTACATTGTACATGAAGGACACATAACAGTTTGTGGTGACAGCGCCTTCAGTGTTCCGACTTGGAGGCCATGTCACATATCTTGTATATGCTCTATTCGTAAGCTATTTAGAAGCGACATTTCTTGTCAGATTTTATTCAGGCTTGCTATGGAGGTTTTGTGGGGGGTTATTCTAGGTACCGGTAACAAAAGTTTTCATTGACAGCGTCCTCATTGTTCCAACTTTTAAGGATATGTCATATTTCTTGTATGTGCTGTATGGTACTACATGTAACCTCAATTCTTATGGGATTTAATTATTCAGACTTGCTAAGGATCGGTAAACGAATGATCATTGTACATGTACATGTAGGACACAACAGCTTGTGGTGGTGGTGCCCTCAGTGCTCCAACTTAGATGCCAGTCACATTTCTTGTGCATGCTCTATCAGCCACATTTCTTGTTGAATTTTGTTCAAACTTGCTATTGAGGTTTATGGGGAGTTATTCTAGGTAACAAAAATGTTCATTGCCAGTGCTCTCATTGTTCAAACTTTTATAGGATGACATGTTATATTCCTTGTATGTGCTATATACCAGCCTCATTTCTCGTCAGATTTTATTGTATCCTGCGACAGTTGCCATATTATACAACATTCTGGCCTAAAGTAATCCAGATGGGGAATGGGAGATTGGTTCAGGGGATACAATGTATGTGAAGAGTTGTTCGCAAAAACCGATAAGTCCATATTTACCAAATGGAGATATTTGCGATTAAAGGTCAAGAAAAATAAAGAGAATAATAAGGAAATTTTTGCTTCTTTTGACCGTAACTTCAAAAATGTACCTTTATATGTAAGGACCAATATATCATTTTAAGGGTATAATTTGTACTTTATAACAGAAACCGTACTTCAAAATCTTCAAAAATGGACTTATCGGTTTTTGCGAACAAACTCTTCAAGTGCTCGAACGGGTCTCCTGTGCGAGCGCTCTATAGTAATCAAATTTCTTAATTTCTTTAAAAAACTAAGCTTGCAAAGGCTTGCGACAAGCTTAGCAGCAAGCATTCCGCGAACTGGTGGCATAGCACACAAGGTTGCAAACTCCCTGCAAGCTTGCAGGTCAGCTAGCCCTGCAAGGTTGCCAGAAGTCAATACACAAGGCTGCAAATTTGCAGGTCAGCTACCAGTAGCCCTGCAAGGTTGCGGCAAGCTAATATGCAAGGTTTCAAACTTTGTGCCAGCTTGCAGGTCAGCTAGCCCTGGAAGGTTGCAGCAAGCTAGCATGTTAGGTTGCGGCTGCTCATTTGAATATTTGGAACCCTGCAAGCTTGCCGCAAGCTTGCCACAGACTGGCCCGCAAGCTTGCAGCGAGCTAGCCAGCAAGCTTGCGGCAAGCTAAAAACTTTGTGCAAGCTTGCAGGTATGTGAGCTAGCCCTGCAAGGTTGCAGCAAGCTAGTATGCAAATTTGCAGCAGCTCATTTAAATATTTGGAACCCTGCAAGCTTGCTGCAAGCTTGCTGCAAGCTTGCTGCAAGCTTGCCACAGGCTGGCCCGCAAGCTTGCAGTGAGCTGGCCGGCAAGCTTGCGGCAAGCTAAAAACTTTGTGCAAGCTTGCAGGTATGTGAGCTAGCCGTGCAAGGTTGCAGCAAGCTAGTATGCAAATTTTCGGCAGCTCATTTAAATATTTGGAACCCTGCAAGCTTGCTGCAAGCTTGCCGCAAGCTTGCCGCAAGCTTGCCGCAAGCTTGCCAAGATCTGGCCTGCAAGCTTGTGGCAAGCTAATCCGCAAGCTTGCGGCAAGCTTGCGAGGCATGCTTTACAGATTTGTATAAGGGAATGCTCCCCATCCCCAGCGTTTCATGGCTGTTTTATCTGACTCACAGAAATAGCTCACCAACTCTTAAAGGGATGGTACAGTATTGGTGGAGATGAGAATTAGGCTTTTAACTTTTTGCGAGATACCAAGAAAACACTTATGAAATAATACAGAGCATACCATTTTAAGAGGAATTCAAAGTTTATTTGACGAAAATCGGGTTTGGAAAGACTGAAACATCCAAAAACAAAGTAAAACAAAGCGATCGCAGTAAAGTGTGGGTCCCACACTTATTAGAATTGCTCTTTTTTGGATATCTCGGCCATTTCAATACCAATTTTCATCAAAATAATGTTGAATTCCTCATGGAATCACATGCTCTTTCATATTTCATAAGAGGTTTCTCATTATCTCACCAAAAAATGTTAAAAACCTGAAATTAGGTCTCAACCAAAACTATACGATCCCTTTAACCTGCACAAAGTGGAAAGACTCATCTTGGATTTTTCCCCCTCCCTCCCTCTAAGAATCCTGTAGCTTAATCTGTCTTTTGTTCGGCATTAGAGGTTTTTTTTTCTTTTTTCGAAAAGACATGCTGAAATGCTCGGATTCTGTCATGAATGAGTTGTTATTCCATGTGCACTTATGCTGGATTATATTTAGTCACTGTTTCCATTCAGTACGCTGGTCCAGTGTCGGGGGCTGCATTCACCGTGCCCTTCTGCGGGGATTAGGAGGGGCATCCGCACAGAATCAGATGCCCCCATTGTCACCTCCTTTTGTTTGGGCATTCTCAGAATTCCTGTCCCCCCTACTTCCAGCACTGGTGCCCAGTTCACATAGAGTCTGCGCAGCTCGGCGGCGTATGTTTGGGGGTTGAAACTGATTGACGTGTGAACCTGAATCAGAAGAGTTCATCGAGTTGAGATTTTAATGCTTGGTTGGGCAGCCCTGATTTGGTGTTGATATATTATCAATTTGCTATATCTCTTTCATAGCTGGCCAGAAATAAGTCTTCTATGTTTGCAGAAGAACCCATCGTTGAAAAATATGTGACAATATCAACACCCTACAACTCAGTATAATCAGACCAAATCAGCCACCTTTTAGTGTCAGCCGGAACCTGGCAGATGACTTTGTCTAAAAAGTAAATAAACACAACAGATCTCTCTAAACCAAACAACTTCTCTCTTTAACCCGTTGAGGATGGACTGATTTTGTTACAACACGTATTTCCCGTAGATGCTTGCTCGAGTATACTCGGGACTCATCCTCAATTGGGTTAAAGAACTGTTTTCACTCCTGCATAGAAACTTAAAGGCGCTGAAGCGTAGATTTCACATGACCATCCCATAGACATTCGGGAAAACTGTTGCTTTACAAATGGTATATTTATGTGAAGATATAGAAATGTTGTTATTGGGTTTTTTTTTCAAGATGTTTTATAGGGAGGGGACTTGTTGGGTAGGAAGGTTCCTTCAATATGCTATGAACTCATATGGAAAATGTGTCATGGCCGGGTGTGATGAGTGTAGATGTAGCAAAGACTGGAGTACAACTCCGTAGTGCATGGTGCATTGCCTCATTTACCGCAGCTACAATACAAAGGTTTCCTCAAGGGGTCAGAAGTTTGACAGATCAACACAGTTCTCTGGACAGGCCTGAATTGCCCTCTGTAATGTCCGCTGAGTCATTCTTGCTGGAATTAAAAAACAGCATTAAACAAAGAAGCACCAGAGAATGGATGCCGTATGATCGCCTTTAGTGTCACAAACAAAAGAAAAAAAGGGGGGTTATAGGACAAAGATCAATTCTGTTCGTCCTTGTTTAATAGAAACACTGGAGGACATATCAACATAGAATTGTGGTTTCTTTCTAATTACTTTATTTTCCAAAGTTTTTAGGCAGGCCTTACATTGTATATCAGCCACATCCTGGCATTTAATCCTGGCGGCATCCCCCCAAATACGCTCCCTTTACACTCCCCCATAGAAATGGGTAAATGCAATCAGTACCACCACAGTCATCTGAAGTGTGAATCGTACTCAACATGATACGCTACTTGTCACTTTTTTTTTTCAATTTTTGCTGCAATCCTTTGTATGACTGTATCACATTGGTGAAAAGTTGTGGTTACTTAGCCTAGTTCTAGGCTGAATCATCCATAATTGTCACACACAATTTTAGGCTTGTGGTCAGATTTGTACTTTTTATGTCCTGTACATATGCCACGACATCAACATTTGGGTCATTTTAAAAGGAGATGAAGTGCCATTGTAGGTTAAAGAACTTCTTCACCATTATGAAGGTTATGTGTTTTCTTTGACCCTCCAAACCCTCTTTCCAATTTGTTGTTGTTGTTGTTGTTGATGTGACTGAAAGATACTGAAGTTTGTAACAGGTACTGTCTTTCGTCAGTTCCGAATTGCCACCATCCTTTTTGCCAAGGAAAAGGAGAACCTCCTTCCCTCCCTCTGGTCAGAGTCTTTATTAGAGAGTTTACTGAGGAGGAACAATTTCTAGCGAGACTCTGACTCCCAACAATCGTGCAGGCAGGATGCGTGGATGTCTACAGGTCTGCGATGAATGAGACGTTTGATGATCTGTGCGGCAGTCAGGTGCTAGTCACGATGAATGATGTCGCCACTGACCAAAGTACAATGGATAAACTGTAGTGAAGAAACCAAATTTTTTTAGCTCATAATGCTTCGCGAATTGGGAGTTGCAAGTAAGTTTCACGAGTGGTTGAATTTGCAATCGTGAATGTGAAGATCGTACTACCTACATGCGCTCAGCATTGCAGCAGACATGCATACATAGAATCTATAACTAGCAGTAGGCAGTGCACCTGCAACTGCTGCCTGCCCGTATGTTGCATTCATATACATCGCTCTCTTGCATAGTATTCACGTTACCAGAAGGGCGATATTTTGGCGGGATGTCAAATTTGCAATTTCCGAATCTGAAGTCAGTCTTGATGCCGTTCGATGGCACATACATAAGTGTAGGGATGAAAAATAATGGATGATGACGTCACGCTAGCTGGCAGTAAATGTGATCTTGTCATGAAATTAAACAACCCCTAGCCTCCTCATCCCCACCCCCACCCCCCCCCCAAAAAAAAAAAAAACCACCTTGTTACCCCATCTGTCAGCTCCTGGAGTTATACTGTAGGACTAGACATTCAATTCAATTACCTTCTTTACTTAGATAGTTTTCCCAAGCTTTATAATGAAGATGTTAAGATCCAATTAACGAATGTGACATGAGAAATACTTGAGCAGTCAGATTTAATTGCTTCAAACCGCAGAATCACGACCTAGTGCCTCGTAAAAAAGGAAGGTATGAGGTGCTAAAATGTGTTTTAAGAGATCTCATTTCTTAAACCCCTGATATTGTACATCTCCTCTTTCTTCTTCGCCCATCTCATCCGGGAAGAGAGAGGGGGGTCACCGGAAGCGGATCGGGTAATTTGGATGCGAATCTGTCAATTAGCGTGGATGCAAGAGCCATTAGACCGATTGTCGGCTTCCTGGATGCCCATTGCTTCTCTCTTTCGGCGGAGTCCAAATGAACCTGCGACGAAGGTGATTCACTTCTTGTCTAGACTCGGAGACTAGGCTTCATTGCACATGCAAATAATGGTGTCATTCACACGGACAAAATAGTGGGATTTAGATCGCGATCCAAGTACCTTGATTTTTAGATGGCCGTTCATACAGTACTCTCCCGTTATAATGGACCCGGTAATAACGAAATTCCAGTTACAATGAAGTCAAAATTAGGGCCGCAACGTTATCCACCCTATGTATCTTTATTGTTTATTTGTTCGGTTATAACGAAATTTTGATGTAACGAAAGAAAACTGCTAGTCCCGAGGACTTCGTTATAATGGGAGTCCACTGTATGGACGGAAATATCTCGTTAATAGCCGAGTGTAATAATACGATATCAACCAAATTGCGCGTGCCCAAATTCTGCCAAACCGGTGACCCTTGCACTTGTGTTCATGCGCTGTTGTGATGTGTGTGTTGAATGGCGGGATAAAAAATCTCAAGATTATTTGCTCCAGCATTCACACACTCACTTGCAGTGCCAATTATGGTGCTGTTTCTCAGATATTGCAATAATTATCACGAATAAAGATTCAAATAATTGCAAACAATCTTTCTGTCTGGTCTACTGCATACTTGCCAACATTTTCATTTGAGAAAGCGGTAGAATCCAGGATGCCTATGCAAGCAGCGCTAGCTTGAATGCTAATGAAATCATTCAAAAGCGGTAGTCTACCGCCAAATGTGGTAGAGTTGGCAAGTATGCTACTGTTTCTCTCTGTCTATCTATTGCAAATGCTGTATGTTTCCTCAACTTGAATTTGTAATACAATATAAATCGCAAATAGTGAAATTTGAGATACAGAGCCACATTGACTGAATGAAAAAAGTATTTCACACCAAAGTGAAGACTATCTGTCTATCTATCTGTCAACCTATCCATTCATCTGTCTATAGCTGTGTCTATCCCTTTCACCCTGCCCTTCTCCCCTCCATTGTTTAGTCATAGCCCTGGTACTGACAAGTGCTAATTACTCAGTACTGAATGCTGAATAATACCCCACAGGATGCTGCAGCTCTAACGCCCAGCGATGCATATGTGCCATGACTTAGTAAAATCCACACAATGTGCAGTATACCCTTCATATTTGCACTGTGCTAGGTAGCTGATACCAAGTTTCAAACTCTCACAAGCGCCAAGATGTTTATGACATTGATGTAGTAAACAAGACATTCTTTATGAAGAAGTTTTTTATTTCTTTTCTGTGGCTTCAAGTCACATGAATGGTAAATATTGTTATTGGTGAACAAGCTTCATATCTATTGAGTTTCATGATAATCAGATAAAGAATACTGATCAGTATTCTAATCCTCCTGGCAATAATTTTCAATATTATTTTCAATACTATTAAGTAAAAATCATGTATCTAGCCTTCTCAATTTATTGTGTTGTCGTGTATGTTGTATTTTAATGTCTATAGAATGATAAATTACTATTTTCATAATATGTTTCATGCACTTAAATATATATTTGTTTAAAATGAAAATAAATAAATGAAATGAAGTTAACTGAAAATTACATGGGTGACAGCAAAGTTCTGATTGCTTGGGCAACTACAGTGTAAGCCTACATGAAGTTATTAAAAATGTTTTGTACCATGTGTGTTGTTGAAACGACGATGCGTGATCTATGAAGTCAAGGTAAAATCGAAGATTAAACTTTTAAAGACATCTACTGTAGATATGATTTGCCTTTGTAAGGAATATTTCTATCTCATATTCTAAATTGGGAATGGCACAATTTCATTCATGGTTTACTCATGATAAAAGCTGTGTCAAATAATTTATTGTGACTTTGAGTTGAAATGAACTCTGTGTGTAAGGTAAAACCTGGGCCATGGTGAGTTCCTGCAGAAAAAAGGGTGTTTCTTTCCCTTCTGGCGATGGGGAAGTTACAGGCAGGGCAGCACCGTGCACCTGTAGTCCCAGCGGTATTTTTATCTCGGCGGATGCAATGACCAAACTGTGAATGATCTCCCTCCCCAATGCTCACATGACTTCAAAACTTCAACAAGGGGAGGAAAAAAAAGGGGGAAGGGGTAGAAGGGGGTGAGGGGAAACAGAAACAAAAATCTAATTTTGGGTACGTAATTTGGGTGCTTTTTCAGTTTGCCAGGGAGCAGGGGATAAGCCAAGTTTGTGAAGTTAATGTTGAAAATAATCGGGGGGGGGGGGGGGGGGTGGGGGTGGGGGGTTGGGGGGAGGGTGAAGGGGAACAGGGGACTAGGGAAGAGGGAATCGTTTTGGAAGAGCACTCTGAAAACAATTGAGTAATGACTCTTAAACCTCATTTCCTGTACCTCCCAGTATAGGATCATCGCTAGTAGAGTGCTGTCCCACTTCTCTCTACCCCTTAAAGGTAGGGAATACCTTTTACAGACCTCCCAAAATGCAGCAAAACATTAAATATGAACCTCAGGGGACTTGTTTAGGCCACTGCTGAGAAATTTGGAAGTCAACAGTTATCTACAATTTGAATAATGCACAAAACTCAACTACTCAGTAGTTATGTGTGTCAGCCACACTTAAGCCTTTTTGTAGCAGTCTTCTGTATTTTTTTTTATCTATAAACACAAATCTAAAAGTATAAGAGCTCATGTAATAACATATAGAGTGTGTGGCAAGAATGTATATAGAAATGTTTGTAAGTTTTGATGAACTTTCTTCACAAAATATACATGATGGACACACATGCAGTGCATGGGTCTGCAAAGGTAGCCAAGTAATGTACTGGAATTTACGGTGAGCCCCGAAAAAAATTCAATTCAAAATCTAACGGCCAATAAAAATGTACTAAATGTTACCTTCCACTTTCAAAAATTTCTAAAATGATACTCTCTTCAACATACCACTGTATTTATACAACTCTTCATTTAAGGCGTGCAAATGGGATTCCCTACCTTTAAACATCGCGCTTGACAGGAAATAGCCCTTGTGTTTTGTGTCATAGCTCGCCAAATGTCCATGGTTTTAGTTTTGTGAGAGTTAGAGAATTATTTGTACCCATATATAGGGCCTACTGATTTTGAGCATTCTAGTCCAACAAGATATTCAAAATAAGTTCAGAGAGAAAGGAATTTATACACAATTGTATAGCACTGTCTTTAGTTCAATGTAGTGACAGATACTGTAAAACGAGGAATGTTCGCATGCATTTTAATTTCGCGAATTTTGCGAGCACCAAGATTCGTGAAATTAAAATGCGTGAGAAATTTCTTATCTACACTATATGCATTGAACGCAAGTGGCAATTCGCGAAAATTTCTTGCCACGAAAAATGCCGTCGGCTCCAATTTGCGAAAATTTTGTGCCGCGAATATATCATGTTTTACAGTAATTGAACATTGTGCAAAAAGTTACTTGTGAGAAAAACACCTGTGGACATTGGAGATGATACAGTGTTATAGCTGTCTGCTCCAGACCAAAAGGTTCCTAACCCACCACTGCACTAATCGCTGGAAATGGCCTGACGACTTCAAGCCACTATCCATTCCACTTGGTCGTCTCCATTCTATTATTAGCCCAGAGACTTAGCCATGCTGCGCCTATGGATTTCCGCGTGGTAACCATAAATTGGCCTTGGCATTGCCCCCCCCCCCCCCCAAAAAAAAAAAAAAAAAAAAAATTGATAAAATAGTCACACTGAAATCCAGTCTACCGTTTATAAACCTCCACCCACAAGCAAACTTCTGAGTTTGCAAACTTGAGGTTGGGAAGAACCTCTGGCAAAGAACTTGACAACTCATTGTGGCCAGTTCCTCAAGGCTATACCACAACACTGTAGAAGCAGTGAAGCTACGATAATGGTGGTAGCTACATGTATGCTGTAATCAGCTGTATGTTGCAATGTAACTGTCCTGTATGCAGACAGTGTGTACAACGAAGCACATAATTTGTACGTATTCAATTATTTTAATGTTCATCATATTTCATCGATATTGTACTGCAATGTGCATTGTGCAGGTGCTCATTCAGGAGGCAACCCATTGAGGACGAGTCCCGAGTATACTTGGGCATGTGTCTGTGGGAAATGCATGTTGTAGCAAAATCAGTCCGTCCTCAACGGGTTAAAGTTAATGAAATATCGAAATGCAGAGTACTGTAGGGGGTCACATGAGTATGCCTCGGAAAATACAAAATTGATATGATTTACTATGAAGTACACTGCCTTTAAAGGGAAGGTAAACCCAAAGAGCAATGTGGATTGAGTGAAAGCAGCAACATTAGTAGAACACATCAGTGAAAGTTAGAGGAAAATCGGACAATCGATGCAAAAGTTATGAATTTTTAAAGTTTTGGTGTTGGAACCGCTGGATGAGGAGACTACTAGAGGATATGACGTATGAGTGGACAACAATACAAAGAAGATATAAAGGAAATTCAACAAAAATTCACTTTTCTAGAATTATGAAAGAGCAGTGGATCAACCGCTTTCAGAAAGCAGGGGGAATAATTGCTACCCGTAACATATGTCAATATCAAGTTGATGGAATTTGTAATTTTCATGAAAAATGGATTTTTGTAGTATTTTCTTTATATTTTCTTGGTATTGTTGTCCACTCATACGTCATAACCTCTAGTAGTCTCCTCATCCAGCGGTTCCAACACCAAAACTTTAAAAATTCATAACTTTTGCATCGATTGTCCGATTTTCTTCAAACTTTCACTGATGTGTTCTATTAATGTAGCTGCTTTCACTCAATCCACATTGTTCTTAGGGTTTATCTTCCCTTTAAAGGAAACCAAAACACCATCCATAGTCTTAATTGTCATTTTCTTCAAAGCTGAATGTGGATTATAATCATCCCATGTTTGTACAGATATTGTTTTGTAAAATTGTAGGATTTCAATGAAGAACATGGTTGACTACAGTGTGTATGTGCATATGACATCGTGTGGATTACATTGGATTATACTTCCAAAACCTTTATTGTACACATTTCAAGATACAGTAAAACCTATGATGCTGCAAATTGGAAATATAATGCTACTCTGTGATACAAATATACACACGATAGATTTTCTATATGAGCCATTCACTGTGGGTGACTATGCCTGCTCCTGATTATCATTGCCAAGTTGAGATGCTATCTTTGCACCAAATCTGCATTCCTATGGGAAAACTGCCCCGAAAAGAACAATGGGTTCTGCTCTTAGAGGCATTTAAAGGGGGAAAGAGCAAACAAATAAATGAATTTGGTGGAAGAACTTATGACTGACATTTAGAAAGAGGTGTTTCAAACTTTTAACACACACACACACACACACACACACACACACCACACATACACACATATGGAGTCATCCCACAAGACAGACACCCACGAGTCATACGGCCCACCTGGTTTGACATTGAAGAAAGGTCCACAAGTCACACAGCCCACAAGTCATACAGCCCATGAGCTCCTGTAAGGCCAATGAGTCCGACAGAAGGCAAACAAGGCCCTCAAATCCAGCACTAGGCAAACAAGGCCCATGAGTTCAACACTAAGCAAAAAAGGCCCACGAGTTCAACATTGCTCAAACTCTTGGGCCTTGCTTGTCTACAGTGTTGGACTCATGGGCCTTATTTGCAGATGTTGGGCTCATAGGCTGTATGACTCGTGGGCTGTATGACTAGTGGGTGTCAAACTTGTCACATGCATCCCACACACCCACACATACGCAATGATTTATCGTCATATTTCTGAAATGCATGTCTAGATGTTATTTATCGACACGTTCAGATGCTGAAATGAATCTCCCTTTATGGGACGCCTAGCTAACTGCAGACGCCGTTCCATGCAACGGTTGTGAAAGAAACTCCCTGCACGGAATGATAATCAAATGCGTGACTCTTTATATTGCCGAACGTGTGAGAGTATGCACATACCAAGGTGGCAGTGAAGATGAAAGTTAAGCTCAGACTCCTCCTCCTTGATTTGTTTTGCAAGAGGCCAGACTGTACAGATTGCAAATGTACGTGCACCCAGAAAAGAGTATCAAGTTGGAGAGAAACTCCTCCAGACTTCTGTCGCCCAAATCGTGATTTGAGAAACTTGTTTGTGAGAAATGTGAGTCTCTAATTTGCTTTCAAACTTACCAAAAAAAGTAACACTGTTACCAAAAGGCATGATTCCAAACATGTTTACAAACAAGTTCTCTTTTCATCAAGTTTAGAACCTCGCTTTAACCTGTTGAGGACGGACTGATTTTGCTATAGCACGCATTTCCCATAGACACCTGCGTGAGTATTCTCGGGACTGCCCTCAACTGGTTAAATATTCACAAGTGCAAGTCGTCTGGTATTAAAAAATACGTAGACTGGGGCATTATGATGGATAGACGCTCCTTCACTTTGTTCATTGTACTGTAATGTCTCTCTATCATCATGTGTCCCTGGGACCGAATTCCTCTAGCCCCTGTGGAAATGCATCCAATAAAGATTCACACTGCAAGTGTCATATCCTGATGAACAGATTGGATCGTAAATCAGTCCCAATTTGGCCTCGCCAGGTAAACAGCACAGGACATAGGGGAAACATGAGTCTGCTCTTCATAGGAATTCATGTTCTGGATAAAGTTGTTAAAGGGAGGGTTATGGTTTTGGTTGAGGTGGGGGATTCAGAATTTAACTCTTTGTGAGATAATGAGAAACCTCTTGAATACAAAATATTAAAGAGCATGCAATTCTAAGAGGAATTCAAAGTTTATTTGATGAAAATTGGTTTTGAAGTGGCTGAGATATCCAAAAACAAAGTAGAACAAAGTGGTCATAATACAAGGGTCCCACCGTTAAAAGGACCTCTTTATTTTTGGATATCTGGCTATGTCGACCCAACATTCATCAAATAAACTTTAAATTACACCTGAAATTACATGCTCTTTTATATTTCATATTAAAGTGGTTTCTCATTATCTCACAAAAAAGTCGGAAACCTGAAGCCCCATCTCAACCAAACTGTACCATCCCTTTAAGGTGCTGTAACTTTTGGAGGTTTCTCTTTCCCCTTTCATTTGAAAAGGAGACAGTTGATTAATCAATGCACAAATATGTACCGTGTCTTCCAAGTAATGCCTTTGCTTGAGAATGAGGACTTTTCTAGCCAATTGGTTGGATGTTCTAATCAGCAAGTCACATTTTGGGAAGTGAGGCGATGCTCTTATGATAATGATATTATGTGATGATGAAGATTTGAGCCGATTAATTATAATTGGTTACTTTTTGAAGGCGTGAGAAATACTCCCTTTACTAATGCCATTGTTAGAATTCAAAAGTCAAACTCCATTCTAAGGCTGATGAGTTCAAAATGCCAAAAAGTCTAAAAAATAACCGCCGACATCTGGCTTGCATATAGACCCTCTGATCTGAATTTTAAAGGCTAATCTAACCCCATCCATCACAAGGTTCATTTATTCTCCGCCCCCCTGCCTGAGGGAAAAAAAAAATATTTGAGAGTAAATAGATTAAGAGTGCATCCAACCCTAACAGGCTTTCATATCTGAACTTGAAAATGAATTTTGTTCTTGTTACTGTGTATTTGTGTGTATGTGTGTGCATGTGCGTGTGTATGTTTTGGATGGGGGGGGGGGATGGATGAGGGAACCAAAATCTTTATGGGTCAGCATGGATAGGTCAGCAACAATATCAGAGAGGGTTGATGTCCTGACTATAGCCCTGGGAAATGGACTGATGTACCTCTTGGTCATCGTCATGGAAACGAGATGCAAGTGGCTGCCAGTCAGTCGTATGAAGTAGATCTTGATGGTCTGGAGTCAGGTGGAGATCTTCCGTCAGCCCGCAGTTTAAACACAGGGCCCTCCTGTCACCCCGCTGGGCAGACATACTGAAGCACTTGCCTCTTGCCTCTCGCTGCTTCTTTGCCCCGCCCACACCTCATTACCATGGTAACAGTTCCTAACGTGGGAGAGTCTGTTCTCTGCAATCAGTCTCATTCTTCATACTTCCAACTCCATCCATATACAAACTCTTTAAAACATAAACAAATATTATACACATATATACAAAATGCCTGTGTTACCCTGAGATTCGGTGGACATATTTCTGCATCGATAGATTTGAGATTTATTTTTTCTTCATGGCAGCGAAGAAGACAAAGAAGGAGAGAGACTTATACTGTAAAACAAGATATTTTCGCGGCATAAAATTGTCGCGAATTGCCTCTAACATTCAATGCGTATAGTGTAGACAAGAACTTTCATGTGCATTTTAATTTTCGCGAATCTTGGCTCTCGCGAAATTCGCGAAATTAAAATGCACGCGAACATACCTTGTTTTACAGTGTGTAGGTATTTACTGTTATATAGGTAAAGACAGAGGAACATTTGAAGAAAGAATACTGAGTGACAAATTATAAGCAGAAAGAAATAGAAAACTGTGTGCCGCACAAAAGGAGAAACAAAAGTAGACGAAACAGAGTAGACGGGGCAATTATATTAGTGAATCAGTGCAAGATGCAGAAGGAATTCGGGGGAGAGGTGAAGAGGAAACCAGACAGTGAGATGAGGAGAGAGAAAGAATATTTTAGAAGTAGGAAAACAGAGATAGAAACTTTCAAATAGCGAGTTGGAGGAGTAGGACTGCAACTCGACCGAAAATTGGTTCCATTTCCCTGTCACTTCGCATTTTTCCCGCATTAATGATTTCCCGTTTGGTTCCTAACCTTCTCCCTACACGGCTCGCGAGAGAGAGAGAGAGAAAGAAAGCGAAACAGTCGAAAAAGCTCGGACGGCTTTTTATTAGATTACGACATGAGTCAAGACGTCCTGTCGAGCTTATTGATTCACCATACACTTCTAGCACCCCTCCCTCACCATGCACAAACACTCACATGGAAAAAAAAAGAAAAGCCTGATCATATAAGTGCTGATTGTTGGAGAGAAATGAAAATATACTGTATCCATTTTTTTCCTTTCCTCTGGGCACGTAGAAACATTCATAGCAATCCTTTTTGTTGGAGCAAAAATGCGGGGATTTTCGTGCTTCCTGCATGTGAAGCTGCATGTTTGGATGGGACTTTTTTTTCGCGCTGCCAAAACATTATGTCTAAATCTGGGCCGCCGAGCCGACAGGAAGCTTGTGAGAAGTGGTTAGCGTTGGAAGTACCATGGATTTCCTCTCCAAAATTGCTGCACAAATCTTGAATGTCAAATTTGTATACCAAGGAGATCCCTTGTCCTTGTCCCTCCCCTTGGTCCCCTTCCCCCCCCCCCCAAAAAAAAAAAAAAATCCAAAGAACATAAAACAAAACTAGAAAAGCAGTGGGAGAACACAGACCTCCAGCCAAGCAGCTCCTTTCCACCCTTACACACATGCTGAAAATTGTCCTTATGTACAGATCATGGAAGTAAATATACTGCTACTTCTAGACTTGCAGATGGCATTTTCAACATAGGCCTACATTACATACAGTAGTATACAAAATCTATGAGTACATAAGGTCGTATATCTGCATGTGTCTGTTTTTGAACGTGCCGCTTACATGTGCTGGGGGGGGGGGAGGGTTCATGCCAATAGTGATATTCCTTTTGACGGTCCCCCCCCCCCCCCCCCCCCCCCCCCAAAAAAAAAAAAAAAAAAAAAAATGTGCTGGATCAACTCAAAACTGAATATCGAGAGCTTCAAATATTTGTATCGTGATTTGAATACACAGCAGTGATTTCACCTGTAGATTTGACATTCAAAATTGTGAAGTCTGTCAGAGGTGATTTCTTTCTTTCTTTTTTTGTGTGGCCATCTGCAGTGTTCATTGATTGTGGAATAGAAAGGAATATTTCACTTGCATGTTTCCCACTTTTTTCACATTCATGTTTTGGACCTGTTGGAGGCCTGCTCTGTTTGTGCCAAGGCTACCTGGTCTACAGGAGTTCTGTGGTTTTTGAAATGAGGAGCCATCTGGCGGGTAAAAGTTTAGACTAAAAAGTTCAGTGGCTAAGGTTGCTTTGAGGTCAGCATGAGGCCAGACAGCAAGTCCTGGGGAGCCAGAATTATTCCAAGGAGGTTAAATGTTTCACCCCTGGAGGGGGTACCCCATCCCCTCCTCTCCAGTTACCCTGTCCTCAATGCTTGTGTTAGTCTTGCATCCAAGACTTCATTACATGTTTCACGGGATGCTGTATCAGTTTTGAATTAACTAAAGCTAGGATGGAGTAGAGACTAGCTGGATCTCTTGTTTTAGGTTTGAAAAGGCTGTTGTAATCAGAGCTGTAAATGTATGTTGGTTGTGTAGGAATACTTATTGGAGTTAAAATGGTAGAAGTTGTTGATAAAGGGTTTCTGCTTTTAGACTAGTTCCATCACTCTGCTTTAAAGAGACATTGCGTCCTTTGAACAAAATTTTTGTTGTGGTTGTTGGATGATATGTCTCATTTGAAAGCTTGTTCACTGCCGCAGCAGCGAAGGGTATTACTATTGTAAAACAACTGGTATGACCTCCTGATTTAAATCTGTGTGTATCCTTGAATGATGCAAGAGATATTCAATAGATGTAGGCCTATACATTTTGTTTTCTCTCTCTCTTGTCATTACATGGACAATTGTTGGCAGCAGATGTTACATTGGCTGACAGTTTAATGACACTTGTAGTGTTTGCAATACTGGTAGTTTGATTATTACTATGCTGGAGAGATGAGAAGCATTACCCCATGCAGGATATTATGTAGGCCCTATAGGATAAAAATGCCCTACTGCCATGACTAGAATATGAGATATATTTCTGTGTTCCTTCATGGCATTATTGTATTTGTAAGCAAATAATTATACGTATAATCTAGGCTTGGGCAATCATGACCAAATTTGGGGAGATAACTGTGCTAAAATCTGAGCTGCTCTGTACACTGCTAAGGTCAGAGTGGTATATGACACAATTTCCTTTCTACTGTTATGGAATTGTGTCTTTTACCGTGTGTGCAGCTTTAAACATTTGGAGATGTTGCTGAGCCTTTTGCCACAATCTGTAAGTGGTGCTCAGAATCCCGTCAGCTTGCTGGCACGCCCGCGGGATGTTTACGATGCAAGTATGCAATATTTATTGTACCTGCCGAAAAATGATGATATACACGGCATTAGCGAAGACGTTGTCAAGAGTCCCTCCTCTGTTCCCAAAATTTTTCCTTTTTTTTCCTTTTTTTTTTTTTACCCCCACCACCCCCTTCGGCAATTTTTGGAAGAAACTATGCTAAAATGATTAAAGATGTATAGGGAAAAGAGAGGAATGTTTCTGTCACAGTGGTCCATTTCAATGCTCTTTGGTACAGTGAACAAGGGTTCTCGAACACAAGCAAGATTGTTGTAAATGGGGATTGATGAAATATGTGTGTTGATAAGCATTTGTCACCATTCAATGCGTACGGTGCTCAACTGTCTGGTGGGACTCGCTGTCGATAACCTACTGCATGCTTTGAGTGCAGATTAACACAGAAAACCCCACAGCGTTGTGTACACTGTCCAACGTCTGTGGCAGGGAAGGGGTTAACCAATTGAAATGGGCATTAGTAACATTTACTTTCAAACCCCTTGGTGATATGTTGCACAGGGGAAAGTCTGCTTCATTGGTACGATATACTGAAAGAGTGACATTCATATAATGTGACCTATTCACAATGCATGAGGTCACTTGAGACATATCCAGAGTAGACCATTAAACACTAGACCACAGTTGTATGTTTTGATATGAGTAGGACATTAAAGGATCTGGATGTGCCTCTTCTCAATGTATACCACTGGGAAATGAAATTAAAACTTTTATGAGAATCATGGAGGGAACTCATGGAACATTTTTTAACAAAGAAACTGCTGTACACCAAACATTACTTCAATACCTGATCACTTTTTGGCAAACAAGTCTTGCTGTGCTCATAGAGCCCTTTCTTTACATTTCTAGTGCTTCATACAAGCTCTTTAGATATAACGACTCTTTTATTCTTTAAAGCCAATATTCTTCGATGTAAATAATTGCTTGACAAGTTAGAGAGATTGAGTTATCTGCAGACGAATCTCACGGCAATCCTTGACTCCATTACAGATTTCTGTTGACACAATCTGTCCCATCGTGATAAATCAGAGGTCGCGGTACTGACCGAATGATTGTGAAAGAGAATATCACACTCATTTCCTTCTTTAAAAGAAATAAGGGCTTTTTACACTTGTAAATTTTTGCCTAGTCCCGTACCAACGGTGGGGGTAAGGGGGTGCCTTAGCCCCACTGTTGGTACAGGACTATCCTTAGCCCACTTTCTGTTTACACTCGTTTTTGCCAAAGTGGGCTAGCCCCACCGATAGTCCGGTACTATCTGGCCCTGCAAAATAGCAGGGTTAGCACCGCAATTGCGGTGCCAAGCAAGTGAGTGTAAACAGAACGAAAAAATAATCCTGGGCTAAGCGGTGGAGACGAAGTCGACCCTCACTGACCAATCAGAAACGAGGTAATCAAGTGCTGCCGGTGCTTGCGTGTACATGTACAGTACACAGCGTAATCATGAATATTCATGTGGTTTGGAAAGTCCGGGGCTAAGAAATACGAGTGTAAAAAGGTCAGTTTTCTCCTTAGCCCCGGACAAGAGATAGTACGGGACTAATTGGCCAGTGTAAAAAGCTGAAAAAAATTGGTACGGGACTAACAATAGTCCTGGGTTAAAGAAAATCCGGGGTTAAGAAACACAAGTGTAAAAAGGGCTATATTGAACCTTAAAAGCTTCCCCCAGCCAAAGTCGGTTTGCTTCCACTGGATCACAGTTGTTGGTTTTTCATAACTATATTTCATAAATAAGACAAGCAAGGTTGACATAATTGGTCTTGTCACCTCTAGGTTCCCTGGCCAGGTCCTTGTTCCGACAGACCTCCTACTGAAACTAATTTGTACCCTCGATTAAACCTTTTAGGAGGGGAAATTAGCAGGTGCCTTTTTTCCTCCAGCGAGGGGGCAACGAACAGTGGAATCGGAGCCTGACAAATTTTCACACTTGTTGATTGTTTAAAAAGTGAATACACATGGGTTCATTTGATCCAAGCCATCAAGGTACGTACTTCCACAGAACTGTAGTACCGCGGGCCATTAGCCGCATTAAACAGGGCACAGAATGGAAAGGCTGCCTCGGTGTGTTATTGCTCTGGAAGTGGGATAAATGAACTGTGAAAAATTTGACACATGCCCCTGATGTGATAGGGTTTCATTTATGCTCATAGAAAAGCATTCTGACTTGACTGCAATTTGTCAGTATTTAAGACTACCTTATTTGCCTTTGCCCATGTATGAATTCCAACAACCTCAAGCTTTTGCTGCATAACGCAAGGTCTATAAACTTACTTATTGATTTTGAGTTCGTTTTGGAAATGAAATAGTTGAGAACATTCTATTCCTGGACAATAAGTGACTACAAGGGAGAATTGAGCAAGGGGTGCATTTCCAAATTATTAATCATGAATTGTTTTAAAAGGTAAATGAGTGGCACACTGATTGTTTCTTTTTTTAGCTCACCTGAGCCAAAGGCTCAAGTGAGCTATTGCGATCGCCCTTCGTCCGGCGTCCGTCGTGCGTCGTGCATCGTGCGTCGTCCGTCGTCCGTCGTCCGTCGTCCGTCGTCCGTCGTCCGTCGTGCGTCGTCCGTCGTGCGTCGTGCGTAAACTTTTTACATTTTCATCTTCTTCTTGAAAACCCCATGACCGATTTTCATCAAACTTGGCAGGTAGCATCCCTAGGGGGTTAGGAACTCAATTTGTTAAAATGGGCACCATGCCCCACCCAGGGGGCCCCCAGGGGGGCCCAAACCCCCCAAAATTAAGGAATCTGTAAAAAGCTTCTTCTCTAGAACCAGAAGTGATAGAGCTAAGTTAATACTATGAGTTAGTACATTGATGACTGTAGTTTCAAGTTTGTTCATGGCAGAATCAGGGGTGCCCCCCTTGGGACCCAGGGGAGGGGGGTGGGGAAGGGTTCTAATGGGGCCTAAATTGTACATTTTCATCTTCTTCTTGAGAACTCCATAACCCATTTTCACCAAACTTGGCAGGTAGCATCCCTAGGGGGTTAGGAACTCCATTTGTTAAAATGGGCACCATGACCCACCCAGGGGGCCCCCAGGGGGCCCAAACCCCCCAAAATTAAGGAATCCGCAAAAATCTTCTTCTCTAGAACCAGAAGTGATAGAGCTAGGTTAATACTATGAGTTAGCACATTGATGACTGTAGTTTCAAGTTTGTTCATGGCAGAATCAGGGGTGCCCCCCTTGGGACCCAGGGGGGGGGGGGGGGTGAGGAGGGGTCCTAATGGGGCCTAAATTGTACATTTTTATCTTCTTCTTGAGAACCCCATGACCCATTTTCACCAAACTTGGCAGGTAGCATCCCTAGGGGGTTAGGATCTCAATTTGTTAAAATGGGCACCATGCCCCGCCCAGGGGGCCCCCAGGGGGCCCAAACCCCCCAAATGAAGGAATCTTTAAAAATCTTCTCTAGAATCAGAAGTTATAGAGCTGAGATAATACTATGAGTGAGTACATTAATGACTGTAGTTTCAAGTTTGTTCATAGGAGATCCAGGGGTGCCCCTCTTGGGGGTAGGGGGGGGGGGGTGGTTGGAAGGGTCCAAATGGGGGCCTGAATTGTACATTTTCATCTTCTTCCTGAAAACCTCATGATGAATTTTTGTCAAACTTGGCAGGTAGCATCCCTAGGTGGTCAGGATCTCAATTTATCAAACTGGGCACCATGCCCCACCCAGAGGGCCCCAGGGGGCCCCAATTCCCCCAAATTAAGGAATCTTGAAAAAATTGGGCCCTTATTGTACATTTTCATCTTCCACTTGAGAATGCCTCGTCAAATTTTGGTAGAGCTGTGAATAATTTAGATTAGTGACTGCGTGAAAGGTGAACTTGCGATACTCAGGTGAGCGCTAGACCCGCGGGTCTCTTGTTTCCAAGACTAGACACAATTTGACACACACAAGAAACACCTAACCCTGTGTAAGATACAGCGGAAGTTGATTAATAGACAGATACTCACAATATTTGTTCGCAAATGAATTGCCAAAAAATTGTCTCCTTTCCCTTTTAACTTTTTTCGTTGTAATAAATTGTTGCTACCCTCACTCACCATTTGGATGAAGATCACAATTTTTACAGGTGCTAGGAATTAAGTTCCTGCTGCTGCTGCCATGGCCAATTGAAAAGACCAAAAATTATCGCTCAGAAAAGTGGATAAATCAGCAGCTCTGCATCCTGGCTTAATAGGGTCTGAATGCTGAAGACTAGATTAAGAGGCTGGAGTTGCCTGGATGACCTGAGGAAATAGTTCATCTCAAGGGTCACCCGGGGTCAGGAGTCTATCTGTTATCAGCTGGTAATTGCAGCAATTAATCTGGAGTGGGCATTTCACCCAAAGTCGACTGGCAGGCAAATTGATATAACGGCAAGATTTGTTCTCCAAATGAGCCGCTGCTTTTTTAGGCCCGCTGGCACAGACCTGCGCCCCCTGCCCCTGGTGATTAGCCTCCCATTCAGGACGGACACACTTTTCCTGCCCCCCCTCCTGTTTCCACTCCCCCTCCCCCCCCCCCCCCCCCCCCTACTTCTTGTGCTGCTGACTTTCTTTTGCTACAAGCTGATTAGTCCTTGATTGAAGTCTTGGAGAGGGGCAAAACATTGATAAGTGAGTAGAGAATATAAAAAGAAATGCTTTGATGATGCATGTTGCTCCTTAACCCCTTGCACACTAGTTCTGAGCATACTCGGGGAGGTGCCAGTGGGAAATACATGTTATACTAAAATCAGCCCGTCTTCAATGGGTTAATTAATTTGTTTCTGTTCTTTGACTTCTTTCTCCGACCACTGCAAAGACAGAAATGCAAGTTCCTGCCCAACCGTGAACTGGCCGCAAAACCTAGAAGTAAGACAACATCATTATTAGAGAGGAAATAAACCTGTTTGACCAGGACTCTGAAATAAAAAAAGACATTTATTTCACTTGGGATTTGGAAAACTAGATCATACACTACTCTTCCCCCTCCTTATCCCTCCCGTTTTGTTTTGTTTCGTTTTTATTTTCGGATGTTTGCTTCTTATACCTGGCATCATTTCAAGTTCGTAAAAGAGTTTATGAATTGGACGTGCACGAGGGACCGCTTGTACGCGTTGAATCATTCATGCTCAGGGCAGAGTATATGTAGGGAGTGGTAAGAATTATGATACGGATGTCATCAGTGCACCGTAGCCTTTGGGGGGTACAGCCGAGAAGATACTGACAGAGTCCCTGCCGAAATGCGAAAGATCAAAGTTTGATTCAGAAGGATGGCAAAAGATGGAGGGGAAAATATACGTCTTATGTCCTTTTGGGTGTGTTTTTGTACCTGATTCATTTCAGTTAATTTCTCCCCAACTCCTATTCGCCTCGAGTCTATACATTTGTCAACTTTTTCATGGGAAAAGGGGGAGCCTGTGATTTTTCTTGTCCTGAACTTGATTGAAAGTTATGGAGAAATTAGAGTGTGGGAACGTTGAGATGGGGATTTGCCGAAACAGTTACACAACAGTGAAGCCTTCATGCTCTACTGGAAAGAGATACATTAGATAGGCCTACATCCCTTCTTTTTTTTTCTAATCCCATTACATTACAACTTAATGAGTTATACAAGTATGTGATAATCCAACTCTAATGTAACAATTCAATGTCCAGTTTACACAGCTGTGTTTGATGTCATGCACTTGCACTTCTTTTCAATTATCCTCCTACATGGGCACATTTTCTTTCTTTTTTTTTCAGCCTTCCAGCTCTTGCAGTTTTGGCAACCAAAGAAGATGATATATCAAAGTAAAATTCAGATTCCTACTACACTGATGCAGACCAGTCATCTGGTCGCTTATGTGAATTCCAGTTAAGCAGGCCCTTCAATGTTCTTTTTCCCCCTGCTTTTTTACTTTTTTTTTTCAGATTGATGACTGGTGAAGTATGAATGTGTTAGAAGATGTCATTTTCAAGCCAAGGACAATTTCAATACAAACAGCCCCTCCCCTTTATAAACGTGGGATATGCGTGGATAATACACCAATATATTTTGTAGTATTATGACACTCCTTGTGTAGAGAGATGGCATGGTATTGATGCATCACTTTTGCTCGTTTATGGTGGGGAAACCACTTCCATTTGCTCTGGGATACTTGGTGGTGACATCAAACCTCCGAGTCACCTTCATCATTCTGTCCTGATATTTCTGTCCATGCGGTTACGAAGGGGAGAGAGAGAGTGGGCGAGAGATAGGCTTTAAGTGTTGGGGGTGGAGGAGGAATGGTAGGGGGAAGGTTGCTTGCTTAATTGATGAGGAATATGAATTTTTGTATGTCATTATCATGTTCCTCCTATCCTACCCCCTTCACTTCCACCCCTCCCAATCCCAAGATCATGATTAGCATAGCCCCCCTCCCCTCCTCCCAACCAAGAAGTGTTTATCTGCATGTCTGCTGTGGTAAACCCCAAGGGCTGTCCCAGACTCCAAAGGCAGAGAGAGTGTCTGGGCGCTGGGGTCCCAACCCCTATCCCTGCTTGTCTGAAATCCCCAGATGCACCTGTTAAGAGGGCTTGGATTGGGGTCAAGGATGAGGGCATACCTGTAGGTGGGTGAATGTGACTCACCCCTCTAGTCCCTCCTTTTCCCCTGACACCATTCTCATTCTTCACCCCCACACCCCCTATGCCCACTTCAACAAAGTAAATCAAAACAGAACAAACACTTAAGAAAACACCCCCTGTAAAGAAAAAAAATGATAATAATAATGATAATAATAAAAAGGAAGAGAACATAGCAGTTTATACACCAGAATAAAGAAAAAAAAATGTTTTCATTGGTGTTGTCGCTTGTTACCCAAACTGGGGAGGTTCTTGATTTATCATTGACATACAACTTTAAAGATTAATGTTTGCCCTCCTTTGTGTATTTGGCCTTATACTGTAAAATCAAGTTATTTTTCGCGGCATGAAATGTCACGAATTGGAGCTGACAGCGTTTTTTGTGTCATGAAATGTGGTAGTGTGCACAAGAACTTTGGCGTGCACTTTGATTTTGCAAATCTTGGCTTGCAAAATTCGCAAAAATAAAATGCATGCAAACTTTCTGGTTTTAGAGTACCACTTAAAGGAAACTAAGGGTGCAAAGATAAACTTTTGCTGCTGGAATATGGGCTTACTGTATATTGTTTATAGGCCTTTTTGTTTGTCACAAGATATAAATGTTAAAGGAACAACAACAACAAAAACAAAGAATACAGGCCCCTATAAATATATGATGCTAAATTTATCAGCATTTATTGTATTTGCAGACATAATGCGAGAAGGAAGTTGTGTATAATGGACAGTGTCCTCCGCGAAAACAATGTTGCAGACACAAATCCTAATCCTGCATAATGCTGCCTATTGTACTAAAATGTAATGTAAAAATAGAAAAGCATTGTCGTACACTGCCGTCACACACCCGCACCATAACACCGCATCAGGCCCAGTTTCTACCAAGTGAAATAATGATTCCATCAGGAGTTTGAAGTATATAATGTATGAGCTGCTGTTGTCTCAGCATTGGGGGAAAGTATGAGTGACGCTTAGCATTGTTTAGCCGCCTTCGTCAGCGCCCATTATCACCACGGGCCTGAATGGCTGTCGTCTCGGTCCAAAAGATTAGGGCAGGATTCGGTGGGGCACTTTAGCCAAGATAAACTGTCTCAACTTTGTTCTCGATGACTGCTTGTGCAGAAATTGTAAATCTCCACACATTGTTTGATTTAAAGCACTGGTCAAATGTCTGCAAAGTTAAAACAAAAACAAAAACACTTTAGCTGTATATATACTGTATGCAAAATGCATGTTTTACTACTAACATGACTAAGTCTGTATGGTATTGGAATAGCCTAGTAAGTATCACACAAATTGCAACATGTAATCTATGATTTGTTTACTTCAAGCTTTGTAGTTTATTTTTCAGTGACACGACTTATCTTTCTTCTTTTATAAAGTTGCCTGTGCAAGTTTAGTAATAGTTATTGTGTTACCTGTTTGCTTGCAGCATTACTAAATAGAGGTTGAAATTCCTTGATATCCCAAGCTCTGTATAGATTGTGTTGTTGGAAGAGAAATATATGTTTAATTTTTCTCACAAACATCCCCAGGATACGATGAATTGCAAGAAAAACAAACAAACAAATGCTCTTGCAAGTTCATGCATTCTGTCATTGATGTCTTGTGTTTCTAGGAGCAAATGATACACGTGTACATGGCTCTCAGTGTATGATTTTCTTTTTCTTTTCTTTAGAATTAGTGCAATGTCACTCCAGATAAATGTGCTTGTTTTGGTACCATCAAAAAACTTTGTAATGTGTGTTGCAATCTGTTAGTCTTGTTAACTCCATCAGGTGGTTTGACAGATGACACAAATTGTGTGTATTCAATCAGGTCACATACATTTATTTGTCCTTGTTATTGCTGCCTTCAAATTGGCAACTGCCTTCAGGGAGGTGAGTCATTTTGAGGCTACAGGTGTTTAACTACAAACCTAAGAATCAAGAGAATGGCATACCTTTCTGGGACTAGGTGGGGATCACGCCCGCTAAAGAGCAAATCCAATGTGAAAAGCGCCATCGAGGGCTGGATTAAAATATCCAGACTGTTTGCTAATCTTTTGGGTGCTTGCGACAAGATCCTGAGATTTCTAGCTTCTCCGATCCTGAAGATTTTGAATCATCTCGAAGTTGTGCTGATCTCAGTAGTCAGGAACAGGGGAGAACACAGACCGAACATCACACAAAGACTTGCTAACGGGACTGGGAAAACCTCTCCCTGTATATTGCACATTAATGTGTTCCCAAGACAAGTCTTTGACTTCAAAACAGAGGCTAATATCACTCATGAAAAGAAAGTGGACTGAGATGAAATTGTGATTCTTCTGTGAGGTTGCCTTTGAAAGACTTTAAACTCACTTTTGTATTGTGCCTGTTTTCTATGACAATATCAAATATTTCCCAGTTTTGTTCATTCTTTATCCACCAAAGTGTAAGTTGGCTGTGCTTGATGGATCTGGAAAGAATTGTCTTCAATATGAGGTCATGGTGAAAAACCTTTAAGCTTAAAATTGTTGTGTAATGTGTTCCAGACATGCCTTGTCTTCAATAAAGCAACAACACAGGTAAATCTCACTTCAGAATGCTACTTGTAGTTTGTCAATATCTTTCTGGAAGCACGGTATTGTGAGCTGATTGAGAAAGTGAGCAGTGGAGCGACATCCTGTGGCTTTCTCACTTCTTTTCATGCCTCCGTGGTGTCATGTCTCGCTGAGTTCTGTATTTACTGCGTTTGTTTTGTTGTCGATTTGTTTCCTACCAGCCTGCCATAATCCCGTGGCATTAATGAGGCTCATCGCCAGAGGGGAAAGATTAGCTCATTGGAATCCTAGTCTGGACACTGTCCAGCCAAGACCGGACCCAACCTCTGGAACCAAAATAATGTCTTTGCCCCATCCTGACCCTAACTCTATCTCCCCCCCCCCCCCCCCCCCCCCCCACACCTTTTCTTTGAGATAGTGCTGATATGCCCCTGTGCCAGGGCTGGGTTTGAAACATCCAAGTGACTAGAGCACATTAGTGTTATCCCCACCCCCCCCCCCCCCCCTCCCTGTATCCCCTACCTTCACCACTCCCACCTTTGCTACTGAAGTCTCACACCCTGTAAATCCCTAAGCCTCATCATAGGCGGTCACCAAGTCGAGCCCATTGTACGGTCCTCTACCAAGCGAACAAATACAGGGAAAGACAAGTTTGGACTGTCATTCATAGACAGACGGTCACTCTAGCTATTAAATATCTCGACGATGACGCTTTTTTCTTTGTGGGCAAACACTCTTTTTCGTGTGCTATTGTGGTCTGATCTCAAATTTTTCCTTTTCTTAAGACCAGAGACAGTGGTCAACGTGGACTTTATCTAAACTAAGGCTGGAAAACATATGACCTTCGAAATGAAAGATGATTTCCTCTGTTTTGTATGTCCTAGCTCTTGTGCCGCTGATGCAGAGCAAGCATTCAAGCTCGTCATCTGGCGAATTTTGTGATAGAATTGTGATGCATGATTGTCCTGTATCAAACTATAAACTGAGCTTGGATTGAACTGACAGGACTTCCCTGTCCCTCCAATTTGATGAATCAATAGTGAGGGGATCGAGGAGGGTCCGTCCGATGCACCCCAAACTGTCCTCTTCATCCCTGTTTCCTTCTGTCAAGTATTTGAGCGGGAAATTGGGGGAGACCACTCCTTTTTTTGCCTCTGCCGCTGGTTCTCCGTACGTTTTCTGTTCTTACAGAAACAAGAAATGCATCCCAATGACTCAGACTTTAAGGATTCGAACCATTTCGGACGACCGTTTTAAACGCAGTTATGGATTGCTGGGGAGTAGGGTTGAGTTAGGATTGAAACAACCGAAAGGGGAAGGAATAGATTGATATGGGGGGGAAGGAGGAAAGTCTTTTGAGGTGATTTTGAGTCAGATGGTTCTAATCTTTTGCTCCATATTATCAGCTCCACAGGCAAAGAACTTCAATTGTACCCATTGAGGACAAGCTGATTTTGCTACAACACGCATCCCCATAGACATCTGCCCGAGTATACTCGGGACTTGTCTTCAATGGATTAATGTGGGTTTAATAGTGTTGTGTTGTTGGTTGTTGCTGTAGAAGGGTCATATCTTCCCCACCCCCCCCCCCCCCCCCCCCCGACAAATCCAAATGACAATTTTTGGCAGGAGATATGCCCGCCTGGCAAGCCTCCCTGTATGATTCTGTTAGAGGCTCCCAAAAAATTAACCCTACTTCTCCATGTCCCTACAAAAGAATACAAAAACCTCCCTGATTTTGAAGTTATTATCCCAAATCGAGATGTAAAGTGTTCCCCTATTGCTATTCGCAATCTCCCTGGCTTTGCTATATGAATGTTGGCAGCCTGGGATATGACAATACCATCATGAAATCGGAACCCCCCCCCCCCCCAACAGCGGGATGACTTAGGTTAGTTCATCTGTTTTTTGCTTTTCTTTTTTTTTTCTTTTCATTGTCTTGTTTTGTCGTGGTTTTAGTATCCTGAAAGATAAAAAAAATTTACTGGACAGAAGAATAGTTTACATAATATTGTAATTGTCACAATGTGATTGTTATTGTTCAGCTAATGATCTGACTGATTTGATGTGAGACCCAAACAGGATTATTACTAGACAGTAGAATAGTTCATAGTCACGATTGTCACATTATGATCATAATTGTGTAGCTGACAATTCATCTGATTTGATTTTAGATCTAAATAGGATTACTAAACAATAGAATAGTTCATACTCATGATTTTCACAATGTAATTATGATCATTGCACTATTGATTTGTCTGATTTGGGATCTTAACCAACCTGCATACATTCTTTCATGAAAGATATTAACTGTACAATTTATAATCGTTGGTATGAATACTACCATGTAGTCCAAAATGAATACCACACAGTATCTTGTAGTTCAATTGTGCTTCTGAGACATAACTTTCAATATGCTTTCAACGCTGCATTGCCTGATGTATATACCTCGCCCTTTAGTGAAAATATCCCGCATGTATCACAAATTATTTGATTGATGCTTGGGACCAGAGAGGAAATGGAGGTCCAGTGACCCTCGTAATTGGAATCAATTTCACGTCTCGCAAATCTCGCGTGATATATCGGGGCAGTCTGGGCCCCCGGAGGAAGACAGTAGGGTAGCCTACCCAACAGGTTGATGATCACCGGTATCTGGACCTGATTTCATGGTCTGCTGGAGGAATGAGATGAGAATCGTGGGGGTTTAAAGGTAGATTCACCTCTTATTTAGACTAGACCCCTCCACCCCCCCCCCCCCATCACCATGAAGCATCCTCTGTGAAAGTTTGTAACAGATATAGTCTTAAGTTGCATTCATATTTGGTGTAGAAGAACAGCCATATTTTGCAGATATGGATGAATGGGTAATCCCCAGTTTCTTCATAATATGTATTATTCTTGCAACTTGTGTAGGCCTATATTTTTATCTGAAGATGGAAACAAAACAAAACAACAACAACAACAACAACAACAACAACAATATCAGCAGCAGCAGCAACAACTGCAACAACAGCAACAGGAAATAGACACCTGCATTGACCATCTCTAAACTTTTCATGTAGATTCTTGTTTGTTCTACCATAGGTCATAGTAATTTCTCGCTGATCCTCTGTCTTTCAACTAAAAAATAGATGGGTGGTGTGATATTAGCATTGAAATGCTGAATTTCAACTCAAACTGCTATCAGAATTCTCTTTACAATGATCTTTCCATTTTCTTTTTAATGCAAACGGAGCGGATCAGTCGTCTGATCTCTTACCTTCTATATTGCACACATGAATATACTTTTACATTTTCCCCTTTTTTTTTCTTCTGGCAATGAATTCATTCTTCAAAGAGAGATTGGTGGATATAGTTAAAATTTGTATTTCC
This sequence comes from Diadema antillarum, assembly GCF_040938485.1. Lineage (NCBI taxonomy): Eukaryota > Metazoa > Echinodermata > Echinoidea > Diadematoida > Diadematidae > Diadema > Diadema antillarum. Next base: position 353,118 of record NW_027271931.1, on the reverse strand, counting down.
AAATCATGTTCTATAGAAAAATTACTTCGTTCACTTGTTATTTGTCTTCTTCCATACTGATCAAAAGAGAGTAAGAAAGTGTAATGTGTCAAAGATTTTTTTTTAAAATGATTTTTCTAAACTTCAGCCTTAATGTCTTTGACATGGGGATATCTATATAGGGGAGATGGGTTAGGAAGACTGTCTGATTAGTTAGGGCCAGCCAGCACATGGCGAGTTGGGGAATTGCAAATGTTGCTTTGGGAAGCACGGCAAGATGGCCGCTGGGTATAACATCTGGCGAAGAGTAATATTACATTACAATCACAAACTGAAGTCATCAACAACATCCCTTGGCTTCATGAGAACAGGAGGAAATTACAACCGACCAACGCTGCCTCTCTCCCATTCTCCATAAGGATAGAAAAAAACAATAACAAAATAAAAACAACATGCAGTTCATATTTCTAAAAAAGCAAAAACAAATGTGAGATGATGGATGAACATATGTCGATGATTTCGACATGGATGATTTCAATTCATATCAATCACATGCCACATTATTACTGTCACTACATAACCTGTCATATTGGATGAAAAAAATAAAAACAACAGCCCAAAACACATGCATACTATGAGACCAGAGACATTGCTGGAATGGAACTTTTGTGAAGTGGAGCCGACCACTTTTTCGTGGCTTGAAATTGTCTAAAATTGCCCATAGTTTCAACTTTCCATGTAATAAAACAATACTGAACTTCACAGGTCTCTTTCTAGTATGTATACAACAAGGTACAAAGTGTACTAGTTATAATGAGGTAAAATTGTTGGTCCTGGGTTATAGATTTTTGCAGCATCTGCTTGAAGTAAGTTTGTATGTTTGTTCGTTTGTTTGTTATTTACTATGAAAAGAAGATAAATGTTAATTTGAAGAACTATTTGTTTGCTGCTGTCCACCTGGCACTGCCAATAAAAACCACTCAGAGAGAAAGAAAAAAGAAACAGATTCTGAATCACTAGAAAGTGGATAGAAAGGTTTTTGGCATGAAATGCACTTTGTCTTTCCAGTGTGTCTGAGCTTTGTAAAAGTCCCGTAGCACTGTGTTAAACTCCTCTAATTGATGAAGATGGATGCACAACATATCCATTCAGCAGGCGGGATACACATTACAAGCAGGGGTGACATACATCACGCCTCTCGTGATGTTCGTTAAACGTGACAACCCCCAACAAAGGACTCGACTCCTGTTTCCAAAACGGATCACGAGCCTTGAGAGGAGAGGAAAGAGCAGAAAGGAGAAACCATCTGAAATCTCTGGTGGTTGTGTCGCAAGCAGACAGTGGCATCTGGTTCCAGTTTACCGTTGGCGTGGCGATGACTTCCCGCATCACCATCATCCTGGACAACCCCCGGAGGAGAGATCTACCTGCTGGATCGGTTTGTGGGAGGGAAAGGATGAGGAAGAATGGGGGGGGGGGGGATGGTGATGAAATTGGCTGCAGTGATGGGGGGCGATGTTGCACCCCAAGTTTTGTATCACACCCCAGGGCTTCCTATAGGTGGCTTGCCAAGCACAAGGTTTTTACCTCAACATCATCTTTTCTTCTCCCTGTTATGCCAACCGTGCTCGTTGCTGGGAGTACGCAGTCCCCACATGGACTCCGGGAGTGAAAGAAATGTATATTCCGGGGACTCTCTCTGGACCTGCAAGAAGGTCTTGCCAAACGTGTGAGAGTTGGTTCTACCTTGAAAGCAAATCAATCAAACCTGCCGCACCAGCACATTTCGGAAACAGTGATGTTGTTGCTCTCTCGGTGTAATGACCTCGCCCGAACAAAGTAGTTCCAAATGGACGAATATATGTCTGTTTTGGTGCAAATAATCCGTGTTGGGCGTCCCACAAGTATTGTGAAGGATCACGGTGCCATATTATAGGGATCCATTAGAATTACAGTCATTTTTCATGCAGCCGCATAGTAGGCATGGGGAAAAGGCATTTACAGGGTTCACAGAGAAATCACGAAAGAAATTAGTGTAAGGGGAATCGGGTGTCAGTGCCGTGAATTTATTGTTCATGAGTTGGCCCGCCAAGAGATGGCGTGGTTTCACCATGTGAGGGCTCTCTTCCAGCTTGTATACTGTAAAGTCTATATTCTAGCTTTTATGTTTGAGCATTTAGTTGAGAAAAATAAATCCAGGAGTGGGGTATTGATAATGCAGTGGTCTCAAATACTTTAGAGAAAATTGTGCACTATAACAAGGACTGTATGAAGGTATGTTTTTAGTTCGTGGGTTGAATAAAAAGGAAACACAAGTATGCTATATTTCACTGATTGGAGTTGTAGGCCTACAAGGGTACAAGTGCATACCATTCTGTTCTTTTTTCTATCTTTCTCTGTTTTAATTGCAGTGCATTGCTAAGTGCATATAAAAGTCTATGCGTAAAGATGCTGCCACTCAGTCTTGTGTTTGAATCTTGTAACAGAAGACCCACATTGGATACCTGTGTTGTCTTTTTAGGGCCTATACAAAATGGCCATTGGCCCCATACAGGGCTGCACAATGTCTATTTGTTGGTCCACTCTGCCAGTGTCATGCCCCATGCAAATAACTGTCCCCTGTTATAATAGTGGTCTTGTCGATGAGGTGCTAATGAATAACAATCCCAACGCTCCCAAGACAAGCTGAAAGGAGGGTGCACTCTTTGACAGAGGGGTGCAAATTGGTCCCTTTGTGAAGAGCCCCATGGAAGAAGCTGGTATTTTGGCATCAGATGTGTCAATCACAGGCTGAACATTCTTAACTCAATCTGAGTTTGAGTGTAGTGTAGTACCAGGCCTGATCAAGTTCTCAGCCACAATCCATCCACTCAGCAGCGCTCATTTCATTCTCCTGTCATGAAATCCTGTTTGCTAGATAAGGCTTCATAATTTGTCATCTTGGCTGACAATAACTATTTTCAACCCAAATGATTTCATAGCTCTATATTCACACAATATTAGAAAGTCTTGATGCTTGTGGAACCTTACAGCTCAGAGTTAACTGTTAACTGTTAACCCTTCATGTGCTTTGACTACTGATGTGCATAGAAAAGCCAGTACTGCTGTACACACCATGCAGAGTCTCTAGCACAGAGAGAGTTAACATTTTGGTATTGGAAGCTGGCTTGCTCATGTGACAGGATGGGGGTGGAGCATTGGTGTGTGTGTGGGGGGGGGGGGGGGGGGGGAGGGACGTTGATAGGGCCAGGGGAAAGGAAGAAACGAGGCATTGGTGAACATGTGGTGTGAGCTTGTAGCTTGAGTGGAAAGGGAGCGTATATCCTGGAAGCTTGCATCGCATCATTGGGTCGCCGTGACGACGAAGGAAACATGCATCTGCGATGAAGATGATGGGTGAAGGAGGAGTGATGATTATGGTGTCCATGTTTTTTTTTTTCTTCTATATTTTGTTTTGCTGAGAGGACAGGTTTCTGTCTGAGTTGATTTTCTGGTGATGCAATCAAGGCATAAGGACAGAGCTAATTTGGTAGGATGCAGAATTGTTTGATAAGTTATCTAATTCTGATACTAGCAGTGACAACCTGTGAAATGATTTCAAAAAAAATTTTGATGACTCCTTCATTATGAATGAACTCCAATGTTCTCCAAATGATGAAGATATTGTGATTGTCCTGCATGGCTATGTGCCATGATATCATATTTCACACTATATTTTCACTGTATGCCGATTTCCACCAGCTAAATATAGGCAGTTATTACTTGTTGTGGAGGAAGATATTCTTTGCATTCATTCATTCCCCAGTGTCTATTCTTGGCTTTGTGTATTTAGTGATGGATGGCTAATTTACTTTATTGATTTAATGGTCTTTCATAAGGGAGCTCCATAGAGAAACCACAGATGAAGTACAACAGATCTTACACCAACCTTTGTACAGACATTTTACAATATGCATAGAACTACATAGTACTACAGCATATAAAACTGTTAGTTGAGAATGATAGGGCTACCAGAGCCTAGTGTTTGAGGCACCTTAACGCCTTTCTCATTATCAACTGATGAAATGGAAAGCATATAATGGTTGTAAGTAATGATAGCAAATACAAACAGTGTTGTCCTGTTCTAATACCAAAGTTGCCGTAATACAGTAACACTTTGAAACCTAATAGGAATACATGGCTTGAAGAAATGCAAGTTGGAAAAGTCAATATTAAAGAGATATTTGGATTGGTAATGGCGCATAATTATATATATCTCTCTCTATATATATCTTCCTACTACAGCAACCTGCAGCGTGGGCGTATGCTTCAATGGAGGTACCTGTTCCGGTGGATACTCACAGATGTGCCGCTGCCAGCCAGGGTTCCAGGGACCACGGTGCCAGTATGGTAAGTCTCAGTGTAGTTGTCTTCTCATCTTTATATTTGTCTTTATTGTCTCCCCCACCCTCCCCTACTTGTTCAATTCTTCCAGTTATCCACAACAGTTGCTGTGTGCTCTGTAATGAATGAATGAATGAATACATGAATGAATGAATAGATGAATGAGGATGGTACAATTAAACGAATACGCATCATTTAATATGCTCCTTTAGAAAGACATGGACCGAAGTAGAAAGAGGAAAAAACAATTGTGAGACTATTTTTTTCTTTTCTTCCGGAGTGAAAGATAGATATATTACCCAGAGCCTTAAAATATAGATGAAAGGGGTTAACAAACTGATTCAAAGTATAGAGGCTTTTACCGCTGCCGCTGGTTGGAATTCGTTCAGTGTACAAATAACCAAAAATATTTTCCACAGTCTGCGTATCTTGCAATAAGTTTCACAACCTACAGTGTACTATCTTGCAATCTATATATTAGCAGTCAACTAATTGCAACTTTTTATACCATGAGGCAGTGAATACATGTCTGAACGCACCCACATGGTTCCAGTGCTTGATGTGATAATGGAAATTTAACCTGCAAAAGCTCAAAGAAGCATTTGCTTTTTGTGTCAAACCAGTAAGCCCAAAATAGATAAGGACTATTAGTTTGTTCATAAGGACATTTCACACAATTTTTTTAAATTATGGATCCAAACAATCAGACCCACTCACACATTATTGTTGAAAAAGCATAATTCAAATCGCATTTCAAATTGCGCTCTTTGGCACTCTTGTTCACACGTACACAGGCAACAACAACAACAGCTAAAAAATTGTGATCCAAATTGCAATCGTTTTCGATTGGATGTCCTCACATATGAGTTCAAAGAACTTGACTTCCTTAACTTGAAAAGTGCTGAGAATGTGTAATGTCATGACTTTCTCAGGTCGTTTCTTTTTTTTCTCGCCCACAATCATGGAACATCATGGCCAAGTATAAGACTGACTGATGGTATAAGTATTTGAAAAAAGGAAGAAAAAAAAATGAGATGGGGAGAGTGAGGCCTAGAGCTAAGAAAAACAGCCGATAATCCGTACCGCTTGATGTCATCATGGCCCATTTACCCCGACACTTGTGACAAACGTGACAGATACGCCCCAGAGGATGTTGGATGGAGAACAACAAAAATATTTGTGTGAAAGATATCTTTATATGCTACAGTTTAGTTTTTTCTATTCCCTTTTTTTTTATTGTCATAGTTTTTGTGGGGATAAGGAGAAGCAAAAATATTTTGCAGGTGGTATAACTTCATGTAGGGTGGCTCTAGGGGATCTTTATTTTTGTATTTTTTGAGGGGGGATGAAGGTATAATATTGTTTGGTTTTGCTGTAAGAGAAACAGTAATGGTGCAGATGAAATGTCAGATTTGAATGTATTTCAATGCAAAACTACTTTCCAAACCATGAAAAATACTGCAGTTTATTGAAGATTTGCCTTTACAACTGCTATACACAATGTGCATCATGAATCGTGTATGCTTGCTATTTGGAGCAGAGATTTGAATAATCTGGTTAGAAGTTTCTGTACTTTGTAGCTGTTTAGTTTGTAGATCAAGTGATGAGTTAGGCGATATTACAAAAGCTATTCTTCCCTGTTTGCATCAAATTGCCTAGTATGTAGGTATTTTGAGCCAGACATTTTCTATCACTTCATTCATACATATTGTGCATATGCACATACATACAATGCATTCATGTGCATTCAGTACATCACCACACACATCCAAATACACTAACATGCACTCCTACTCTGTCTGAATAGAAATAGAAAATAACTATAAATTCCATAGTTATCTTTCTTCATCAAAATGCTAATTTCATGAGTTGTTAGTGAGGTATGGCATGATAGAAGCGTGTCCAGCGGTGTGCAGTGGGTAACGACAACGACATGAGATTTTGAGATGGTTATCACCAGGGCATTTGCAGTTCGCAGACCCGCAGGAGCGAAAGATTCCTGCTCTGATCATCAGATAATCCCTAACCTCCTACCCTCTCCAATTTGGCTCTCCGAATATCAAAAGGGAAATGGATCGAGACTGGATGGGAAACACTGACATATTTTTGAATAGTTTTTCAATCGCAACCTGCAGGTTCCCCCCTTCAGAGAGGGACCATTACAACAACAACAATAATGAAAATGTGACACACTGTTGATGTGACCGGTCACCATGCTGATTTCTAAATTTGTCCAGAACCTCAATGCACATCATGTGCTGAAAATGATGTAGAGATTTCATTTTCATATCATTTCTTTCAGCTGTGTGCCTCCTTGCATAAAAAGTTAAAGATTTTGAGCACACAGAGAAGCATGTAAACACACCCATTATGACATCCCAGGGACCTGCTCACTTCTTAACCCATTGGGGACGGTTTGATTTTGCTACAACATGCATTTCCCATAGACACATGCCCGAGTATAAATGGGACTTGTCTTCAGCGGCTTAAAAGAAAAAAAAATCAAAGCAAAAACTTGTGCAATATCTATAAAACCATTAAGGAAATGTAACATGTTGAATAAAGATTTAGCGGGATGAAGAGTTCAATACATTTTGCCAGGGGACGAAACTCCCCAAACAAACATAACTGTCCGACAGAAATGGGAACAATTAAAGGGCAGGCTATTCATATCGACTCTTATCATTTCATCAGCGAGTGAGGCTATTCAGTCGAATCTGTTGATAAAGATCTGGGACAAATTGGACCATTTCAATAATCATATACAATCAGTGCTAAAGCTGCTCATCCTTTTTACAAAGTGCCGAAAATTTTGGGATATTATCCTCCAAAGATTGCAATTTATGTAAACAGAGCAAGCAGATACTTTTTTCTTTTAATTCTTTTTAGTAGTATGAATCTAATGTAAATACAAACATTTTTTTTTTCAAAGTTTTTATGTAGTTCCTGTGTAAAATTGAAAAATATCTTGTGATATTGATGTCATAATAGTTTTGGATTAGATTGTTAGCAAATATTTTATGGGTTTTTATGACTTACTAGGGAACTGGAGAACTGTAATGACTGTGCTTGCCGAAATAGAGAATAGATGTAACAGTCCATCAATATTTTGACTTTTAGATGAAAAAAAAAACCTAAAGTCAACAAACAAATGAATGACATGAATTAAACACACACACACACACACACACACACACACACACACACACACACAACATGCATTTCAGAGAAAATGTAGACTGTCTGTCACTCTTGTTATTAATTATCAGAGCCAGATGAGCAGTTAGATAACCTACAAATGTGGTCCTAAAAAAAAGTCACTACTTGTATGCATTTGTACAGGCATAAAGCATATGAATAAAAGAATCACTGCTAGAATTGCTGGGTGATACAGTGATATGAAGGAAATGCGTGCATCTGTCATTTTTCATCCATCAAGTGAATATCTTGTAAGAATGTGAGTGGAAAAAAAAAATGGTGCTGAAAGATTCACAATGTTTTCTTTTGTTAAATACTGCCATTAATGACTCCCTTCTAATCCAAAGCATTCACTGAAAATGAAATGTTCTCTATCTCCCTCTCTCTCTCTCTCTCTCTCTTCAGTATGCTCCATGTTCGCACAATGTAAACCAATTTTTGATAGCTCGCTGAATAACCGTGAAGCAACAATTGATGTTCATACCCATGGATAGAAATTACTATTGTGACTGCCAATCGTTACAAGAAGAATCAGCTCAGGTCTTTAAAAAAATAATCATTGAAAAAAGGATGAAAAAATGAATGCCACATAAATTCCTTGAATACTAACTTTAACTTTCTGACTTAGGATTAACCAAATATTGTCCCTCAGTTATTGTTGTTGTTTTTGTGCTGTGTGCATGACATATTCATGCAAAAAAAAAAAGAGAGAAAAGAGAATAAATGGCAGTGCATTCTCAGGTATTGATATTTTTGAATTGTGTGAATTTATTGCATCCTTCTTGTGTGGGACAAAGCATGAATTATAGGCACCGGAGGTGTGGTGGTAACTGTGTTTCTCTTTCTTCCTTTTCTTATTCTCCACCTCCCCTTCTATTATGAGTTCCTCCTTTTTTTTTCCCCTTTTTTTGCCGCCCTGCAGACCTAGACCCAGTAATTTTCCAAAGCTTTTAATCCGCTCCTTTGGTAAATATGTGAGAAAATCTGCAGTGTTCCGATGGCCTGTGATCCTTTTGTTGGCGAATTCGCCAGGGGTGGAAATGGAAACCTGATTCTGACACGGATTCGATGGTTACCTTTCCCTCCCAAGGGCCATTAATTGTGCAGATGATTCTTCCACCCATTATGCTTGAATTGTAACATAATAATTTTTTTTTTTTTTGGGGGGGGAGGCAAGAAAAGCTTAAGGGAACTGTTTGAACATGATTTTCAGCAACTTTAAGGTAATAAATACTATAAGAAGCACTAACATTATGCGTTGTTTAGCACCAAGTCTGTCCTTTTCTTTTGCCTATAATGCTCAGAGGATGATAATGGCATCATTTTTATTAAGTAAGATGATCAATTTCATTGGTTCATTTTGTCTAATATTAAATCTGTCATTATTTCCTTTCCAAATTGTGGAGATTAGTGACTTTGTGTGATTGTGTTCAGTTTGGAAGCCATTTATTTAGGGCTTAGTTCAGTGAAGAGGTCATCTTTGTGGTTAAAACTATCATACCATACTAGGTGAAACTGCAACTATTTAAAAATCTGAAAAAATGATGTTTTTTTTATTTGAATGATTGCAGTCAGTAGAAATGTAAGGCTTATGGTGTTTATGCTGCTGTTATTTGTGATGTGCTACTTGTTGATCACTCTTATCTCTATAGAGAATTAAATGCATTCATAGTTATTTTTTTTTAATTTGAAGGTATAACTCACCCTCCCCATTTTCAATGTTATAATACCTTTTGAAGACTTAGCCTTTTGGCTGTAAGGTGTGAGAGTGTGCTGCATTCATTAGTGTATCAGCTTCTCACTCAAGTGATGAAAAATACAAGTGTTTAAACCATTTGGGACAAAAGGGAGATTTGCTCAAAATGATGACAGAAAGACAAAATTGACTCTCTTGGTGTTCAATCCACTCTAGTCCTGTAATACCCCGCTAAGCATTCAGGCTGCATTCAGGGAAGATTTACAGTGTGTGAATAGATGGCTGTGTAATCAACCTCAAGATTTTCTCCACAATTTGTAGTATACTTGTAGACAATCACCCCTGGGTGACCTCTTCACAACAGAGCCTATTGGCAAGTGGAGTGTGTTTGAAGATCAAGTTCACTGTGTTGGAGACAGATTAAATTTGTTTTAACACACACACACTCTTCAAACAACCTGAAATGCCTGAATAAATGTTTTAAGTCTTTAGCCAGTGAAGGGGGGAGATTTTAAAACCAGCGAATCCATGCTAATGGATCCTGTTTGTTAGCATTTACTGTAATCCTGTCAACTTGTTCATAAATTAGCTTTGGACCATCCCCAAAGCTTTTTAAGTGAGCCCTTCAACTTGCAACTATTGCTATGATTAGTATGAATAGCACTTTGCCAGACGACCTGAGCTAAAGTCTGTCATCACCACTGGTGACCTGTTTAACACGATGTCAATGGCATTTTCAGCGAGCAGTCACGAAAGAGTTAACACACTTTGCTGGACTGAACCATATAAGGTTATTTCAATCCCTAGTCTTGCAACATGGGGTACATAAAGGCTCAGGGTACCATAACAATATTTTTTTTCTTGTGAATATGGAAAGACAGATACCAGTAGTTTTCTTTTAAAGACAATGAGTTTAAAATTTGTTAAAATTTGAAATGATGAAAATTTTATTTGTTCCTAATTATCAGCAAAAGGCTGTTTGTACATAATGATGAGATAATGACGAGAATAAAAATAGTAAAAATGATATTACGTAATGATAATGAAAATGATGTCATGATGCATGATAATGATTATACTAATAATTTTGATAGTTATTACAATAATAATCACATGTTCTTCTTTATTGTTTCATGTGTACATAATAAATGAGCGAAGAATGAGGAAAAAGCTATATATGGAGAATACATTAAAATTTACGCTTCTCAATGTGAGTGAAGTGTAGGTATACCCCTAGAACTCGAAATGACTACTTTCACAGTGATTTGACTATTTTTCTCTACCTACGATACTGGTTGTCCGGTTCCTCCTCATCTTCCTTTAGTCGGAGGGAACGAGCCTCCCGGTCCCCCTCCCGCATTATAAAGAGGGTATCAAATTTCCGAACCCAGACCCCCGGGTATGCACGCGTGGAGGAATTTATAAAGGGAAGGAGAGGGTACTTACCGTTTTTAACGATCACTGCGAGGAGCAGGGTGAACGTGCTGTCTTGAGGGGAAACCTCGTAGCCCAGAGTAATTATTATGCAGGTGTATGCTGCAAGGGGCATACCACATTTGCAGTCGTCATTATCTGCTGTGACTGTTCCTTTCCCTCTTCCCTGGGGATGTTAATAGATAATATGATGGTAATGAACCACATTTCTATTGCACATGTCACAAAAAGTAAACTAATGTCTTATTAAAATACATTGCAGGAAGAGAGATAGTATGCCCTGTTTTGGTGACTCTTGATGCAATTCAATGCAATTCAATTCAATTTGATTTTGAATTCAATTCAATTCCAGTTTGTTTAACTGTCCAACAAAAGGGTAAAAAAAATTAAAAGCGTACAATACGCACATCATATTATTTTAACAATTTGTGAAAAATCAGTTTAGTACAAGGTGATTCAGAAAATACATTACAAAATATATGTAGAAACAAATGGAATGATACTTAGAAGAGAAACAATGCATATTTTGCAGCATTGACAGATAATCGATGAATATGATGATACAAAAGAGTAATAGGAACTGAAAAGCAGGGCCTGTTAAACGTGGATCACTAAATTAATAAAGTTTGATTAACATAAATATCTACCATAGCAAGTCTATCCTTGACTGACTTTCAGCTCCAGTCGACGAACAGTGAGCAGTAGCATTATGGGATGAATAGATACTATTGTATGATATGCTGTATTAGGTTCACCAGAGGGGATATGTTTAGTCTTCAAAACCATGGTAGTCCATGCAATGCACATTTTTATATCGTTATTAGTCAGAATGTCAATTTTGTGTGCTGATACAGCTCAGAGTGTTTGCTGAATGTGCCAATTGAAATAGCTATTCACATAAAAGTTGGTATTAAAGTAAATTTACATGAAAGCAAATATTGATTTAGAATTACTGATGTCATGTAATGTGTATAGATCAAGTATATGTTCAGTTTCAGGAACTATCTTAAGCAGTATCCCCCCCCCCACCCCCCTGATCTTTGTTGACATACAAACCACCAGTGATTTGATATCCCTTGGAAAGTGTGGTGGGCTGCCGTATTTTTCGATGGTACAGTCAACTTTTCCCTTCTACCCTGCTGCCCCAACCCCATGCACTATTTTATTTGTGATGGAAGCGATTGCATCTGGCCAGCTTAGCCATCGCTTCCTTCCTGCGAATGTGTCGCCCCCTCAACGTCTGGTCTTCCCTCCATTTTTTTTTTTTTTTTATAGATCTTATCGCCAACCATCCGTTGTCATGTGATGTTAATCCCCTCAATGTGTGTGAGTTTTCATAGCATTGGAATCCAAATCTGGAACTACGATCCTCGAGATACTTTGAGTTTAGCAAGTGTCATTCTAGTTTGATACAACTAGTGTAGTCATAGAAACATTCCAAAATATTAGCAACTCCCTAGCTCTATGTAGCTCTCTCTGAAGGTCATTTTGTGCTAACCTTTTGTTTTTCCTGGAAACATACATTCCATCTGGTGCCCAGATAACAAATATTTGCTAGTGTAACAGTGTGTGCGGGTATGTGTGTGTATGCTTGGAGAGAATGTGTGTATGAATGCAAGGAAGAGATCAGTTACATAATAACTCCTGTCGTCATAAGAAGTCATACAATGTGACCCCATTCACATTGAAATATTAATGCTATTATTTTTCTTTTTTGTGCAACAGAAAAGATAGAAAATGGAAGAGAGCATTACTTTGTATCAGCAGGTCAATGAGGAAAATAGGGCCTACACACACACACCCCTAAACATAATATACACATGTTTACACACTCATGTTTTTCTTGTTAAGTTGGCCTATGGCCAGCATTTGTTTTTTTCTGGATATACTGATTGTCATTACCTGATAATGCCATTACGATGCGCGACGACGAGAACAGTTGCCGTAGAACAGAGGAAGATGCTATCTGTTGCCATGGAGACGGCGAGATGATAGGCGCAGAGCGAGAGAGGTGTTGGATGAAGTTGATGTTGGGGATGGCGGTATCATGTCTGATTCGATCACAACACTTTAAAATGAATTAGGAAGACACTCTGGTGCTAGGAAGACACTCTAGTGCGAGGAAGACGGATTGATTTTGGCAATGTACAGAGAAGGGAGGGTCGTCAAACTTCCCACTAAGATTTTGAAAGGTTATTTCATCGCTGTGCTCTTCCCCTGGAGTACGCTGGGTTTCTGAAGATGTTAGTAATCAAATCTTGCTCTTAACATGACCAGATAACCACATCATTTTCAAGGTGACCTCAATACACTGCCTCTATGAACAGTCTGCGCCATGTATGAAAGTATGTTTATGGGAAAATAGTCATATCTAAGAGGTAACAAAACTGTAACCATTGGGGCCATTCATCTATGCTGTGTGTTTAACAAGCTATTTGTATGTTTTCTTCACAAAGGAAAATGGATTTAGCAAAGAAAACGTGTAAGGAACAAAATGACAGAGGAATTTTGAGCAGAATGGAGTCAGTGAATGAGTATTTTCTTCTCTTTTTAATGACTGCACTGCACATATCCACAATCAACAATGACAGCAGTGGCAAAAATTGGATCACGTTCCTCGTACAGAGAGATCATAAATCAACTCTGTGCAAATGAGCATGCATGTACCTCAATCTTTCAGCACGCTTTCTGTGTTATGCAAGCTTGGAAAGGGGGGGGGGGGGGGGGTGGGGGAGGAAAAGAAGAATTAAAAATCGGTCATTTGATCGGGTTTAGAGTGGAGGAATAGTTGCATGTCACTGCAGTTTGACTAATTGCCCGGTGTTGACAGCACGAAGCCCCCCGTAACGGGTGTCGCCCTCCATTGTGAGGGGATTACGGAATTCTTCCTCTTCCTCGAGAAGTTAACAATTGCAATGTGCCATCTTATCCATGTAGATACCTCTTTATCTCATGAGAACGCTTCACCTGAGGCAGGTCGTTGTCGTTGTTGTTGATTCCTTGCTTTTTCTTATCGTTGCTGCATCAATTCCGTTTTGATGCCGGCGAGGTGAAAGGTCATCCAATGTGAAGAATTGATACCTCAGTCTCTATTGATGTTGTCCACAGGGAGGAAATGCATTGTATGAAAGAAGGGGGAATAATGATACAATGTATAATAACGTTTTGTCTCACTGCATGAAAGAAGGGGGATAATGATACAATGTTGTGTGGTGTTGAAAGAGTTTTGCTTTATCTTACAGCTCAGATGAATGAATTCTGTGTTTGCTCACACTTGACTGGAAATATTAGATATACCACCTCTTATCATTTTTTTTCTCTCTTTTTTTAAAAATACAAATAGCGATGAGCTTTCAGAAATACCATGTAACATTTAATGATACAGTTTGAAGGCATGAAAATATGGTGATTTTAACCTTGATTCGTCTTTGTATGTATGAAGGATATAATTTTCCTTTCCTGACCAAAATTTCAATCTGAAGATGTATGGCAAAACTGTTTTTAAATACTATTCATCATCTGTCAACAAGTGAAAGAAAAATGAAATTAGTATGATATAATGAAGTAGAGCGATTGCCTTCTGTTTGGTATTAGTTTGTAACTACACTAGAATTGGATACGTGTAAAGTGTCGGGCTGATAGAATATTATTGTTCAACTCAATTCCAGTGAGAAAGATGTGCAGAGATCCATATGCTTGTTTCGCTAACATTTCTACCGGGAATTTTTAACGATCTGTTGATTATCAGTGATGAAATCATGCTCAATGCTAATCGCTAGTTGCCCCAGTTACAGGAAATTTGGTCTATTTCGGTGATTTTTTGTTCACCGCGAGTATCATGCGGCATTATCCCGAGAAACATGTGAGCGTGATGAAGGGAGATGCGGCAAGGTTTTCGCAGCGGAGCCGGCGAGAGCGACTTAAGAGATGGAGCTAATCAGATTAGGTCCGGCGAGAAATGGTTTGATTTGGAAAAGTATCGTTCGGGAGCGATGTTTAGATCGCAGCCACAAGAGCCCTCAATTATCGCCGTAATTAAGTTTTCGGCAGGCAGGGAGGTTGAGCTGGGCTCCCGTTTAAGAGAGCTGCAAAGAGGTTTTAGCATTTAACAAAATGGAATGAGCGGCAAAGAGGGAATCAAGGATGACCTCCGCATCAACCTTTGCGGATTGGAAGAAGCAATATCATTCTTTATTTTTATCACCTTGTTCAGCTGGTTCAGGCGAGAGAGAAATCATGCAGTAGTAATGAAGCAACAGAAGCTCCCTGTAAGGGAAAAATTAGTTGTAATTTGAGTATTTATGAGCTTGAATTGATAGACAGTGGGGAAAAAGTACCTATGTGGTTGATGTGTTTTTACAAGCTGTAGAGTTTGGCCACTAATAATCCACTCATGAAGTGTGTGAAGCTGGTTAATTGTATTTCATTTCGTTGAGACTGATGAGTGAACCTTCTGCAAACATCAATGAATACAATGAGTTACTAAACATTTATCATTAATACACATGACTTATCTCTGATATGATTATTGATATTGAATGAAAATAGCTACAGAGTAATGTGAATGATGCTTGTAATGATGTGAAATAAAGATAATAATTATAACAATGATGATGATAATAATTTCAGTAATATATATATATATATATATATATATATATATATATATATAGATAGATAGATATAGATATATATAAACAGTGATAATGGATGATAGCAACAGCTGTTAATGTAGGAATTGACATTGGAACGTACCCCCTGCCTGGGGGAAAGTAAAACTTATGTTGGGGCTAGTGAAAATATCAAAATGCCAAAAGCTGCTTCCGGGAGCATTCAAGTAAAATTCTGACTCCCAAAAGTCAATTGATACATACATAGGTGCTATTTTAGGGCATAATCTGGTTTTCTTGTGGACAAGCAGAAATGTGAAAACTTAATGATTGTACTTGCTGGATGGGCAAGTGAAAGGAAAAACCTAATGTCGGGCCATGCTTTAAAGTCAGCCTCAGTATCATGATACAAAGATCCTACATTAGTCACTCTGATGCGACTCGTGATGATGGACCCTGACAACTACCCATTGTGATGTCATGCCATGGAATTTGTATTTTCCCTTAAATTCATTTGGTGCTCGTGTGTTGCTCATTTAGCATGTCCTGTCGTGGCCGACTCTGGTCGGGGCAAAGTAAGCGAGACTGACATTAACTTTAAATAATTTTCTATCATCTTCTTTGTCTGCTCATCAATTTTTTTTTTTTTGGGGGGGGGGGGTTGCTTTCTTTATACTCTCTCAAGCTCCAATTTTTTTTTTTTGGTCAGATTTGTCAGATTTGGTGATGTTTTCCATGAAAGTCTCAGGAGTATCCAGGCCATCTGGAACTTAAATGATGGGGGGGGGGGGGGGACCAATGTCTCCATTTTGTGTGCCTGTCTGCTGTGTCTCTTGCCCAAAATCACGTTCCGCGAATCATCATAGAAAGAAATTAAGGCCTTGTCCTATTTCATCGTTACCCTTTCATCTTCCCCTTCCGAGTCCAATCTGAATCAGAAAATGCAGAGACCATAAGCACATACCAAGCACTGTTATATTGGGCATGGGATTACATAGGTACAATGATATTGACAGAAAAATAAAGTCCAGTGTATGTTTTTTCATTATGGCCTATCCAAAATAAGTTCATCTTCTTAAAGCTAGTGCTCTTTATGCAGTGTGTTTCACATATTGTTTTCAAGTTTTGAATGTTTGTGAATTTTGAGAGTTGATGGAATATTCATGGAATCAACAACTTGGCAAAATATCATCTTCTTTAACAATTTTTTGTTTTAGTAACTCCCCAATTTTTTTCTTCTCAGAGCTTGAATATCACGTAATTGGTTGGAAACTACATTTGTATTTTTATATATATGCTTTCAATTCATAGACTTCTTAATTTCATCGTACAGCCAATTACTGTGTACCTTTTTTTTAAAAACTGATCTCCAAAGTCTAAATATTAGAATTGTGTTTCTAATTTTAACTGCTGTCATCCCTCATGCACAACATCTCATGGGGCAAAGGTTTGGAAAAAGACTGTAAGAGAAAGGAAGAAAGAAGAGAAAGAGGGAAGATAGACAGATAGATAGATAGATAGATAGATAGAGAGGGAGAGGAATGTTCCATATGGCATGATTACAGAAAGGGTTGAAGGAATAACAAGGAAAGCATGACTTTGCATTGACCTTTCACGCATCTCCCTCGTTTCCTTCCGCGGCATGTTCAGATTTAGGGTGTGGTGACGTGGTCCCCCCTCCCCCCATATCACCCATGGGGCATATATTCTTCTTGCATTTGATATACAATCCTGCACTTTACACTTGAGCTGCAGTTGCTTGACTTGATCATAATATATTCCCTAAGAAAGAGCTAGGAGTTCAGAAGACTGTGTGTGGATTATGTGTATGTATTAATTTGTTATGTTATGTACCCCTCTGCACCTTAGAATAATAACACTGGTCCAAGTAATGGTGCATGATTAATGCTTTGTAATATTATTATTTATTACTATCATTATAATTATTGTTATTATTATGATGAGGATGATGATTATTATCATTACTATCAGTATCATTATTGTTATCATTATAAGATAAAGTGTATAGAATCTCCGGCATGTGAATTCAGTTATGATTTGTTAAGTGACGTGATGTGGATATTGTAGTGGTGGATTTAACAATTCATATTTGAAGATGTCATCTTAATTTGCCGTACACTTTGAATACCTACCATATGATTAGGTTTGGCGAGATAATAGAAAAGGGGTAAGAAATATGGAAAGGATAGAAAGAAACAGGAGTGCTAAAAGCTGGAACATCCCTAAAGTGCCTGGGAGGATGTTGGGAGGAAGGTGCCATGTCCTTGTGGTATCTATGTAAGATGTGGAGATACTTTCCAGATACTGGAAGGAGGGGGGGGGGGGGGGGGGAGGGGAGGACTCCAGGGACTTCAGTCTCCCTCTGCCCTTTGTCCCCAGTGTAGTATGATGTCATAAAGGGGGGGGGGGGGGGAGGAATCAGACATGAGGTCAAGTGAAGGGCAATAGACAAAGTGACATACATGGTGTCAGCGAATAAAGCATGAAGTATATAATGCACATGTGTCTTAACATGCAGGGACTTGTAGTGTACCTACGTGTGCATCTGTGTCTGAAGGCTAGTATTTGTCAACATTGCACCTTCAAAATAGAAAGATAGGAGTTTTATTGCATTCACCTGGCTGATTCTGAAAAAAAAAAACAGAAAGAAAAGAAATCCACTCAGGAACGTCAATCCGCTGAGGATAGGCTGATACTGCTACAACACGCATTTCCCATAGACACCTGCCCGAGTATACTCGGGACTCATCTTCAACGGGTTAAACATCACATTAAATGTCTCTGACATAGATTGGTAGATGAAAGAGAAAGAGGGAAAAGGAGAGAAAGATGCAATGTCACTCTGTGTCAATGTCATTTTTGTTAGTATAATTATCAATAAGAGAATAGATGGATGTATTGTACCTCTAAGGTGAGAGAGAAAGATATATGGAGAGAGAGAAATATGTCTCATCATTATCATGTGGTTTCTGTGGTCTGTATTCTTCACAGCAAGAAGAGAACTTTGCCTATATTCACCTGGCAGGCATGACAAGTCACACACCATTGTAATCTTCACACAGTGAGTCAAATTAACCTGACCGACCTCCGGATGATTCAGAATCATCTGACATTGTGATCTTATTGGAAACAAATTAAGAAGAAGGTATCTTAAGATCAGTTATGACAATGTTCTTCCATTAACTTGCAGAAGCAATGCCTCCACCATGCTTGCTATAACTTTGCTTTGATGGGAGAGTTTTTGAAGGAGACCTCCAGGATGATTTGTAGACTTCTGCATTTGAACATCTATGAATTGATCATACTGGGTACAGAGTTTTAGAATTTATAGTGATTGGGATGAGAAGTAAGAAGGCTTTCAGGATTCATAGCAAATCACAATGAATGAGGACGATGACATAGCAGCTTCGCATAGAAGATGCATTATTAGGTGCTAAAGGAAGCAGAACAAAAGAAGAAAGCATTATAAATTCTATGAACACATATTTACTTACGTGTGGATGGTTTTGTAACGGAATTACATTGCTTTTTTCCTGGAATATGTGAGCCTCCTATGTCATCATCCTTGTTCAGTATAATATAATTGTTTTTTTTACCTGCTCAAGGAACACGATAAGATCCAGAAGTCTGTTGTACATGACACTTTTGATGTGTGTACAACATGATGTGAAATTAAACAAATCGTCTGGAATGCCCCTTTAATGTATGATGCTTTGGGGAAAATACATTGTATCGAGGGGATGCCAACACTTGCACTGTTAAAGGATTAAAGGAAGTTCTTTCCATGTGGAATATGTTTCGCAAGCTCTTGAAACTTTGGCGCGAAAATCCCCGGCTATCCTCGAAAAATAAAGACTCCCTGACACTTTCAGGAAGCGGTGTGGAGTTGAGTTGGCAGCACTTAGAGGACCCCGTAATGGGATTGATGTGTGCGGGCACTCAGATGTGTTTATTGAGAAGAGATTGTGACATGCATTCTTGCACCCCGATATTTCCCCCGGGGGCAGGGGGTGATGGTTCACGCATGTCACCACTGCCGAACATAGGCACCATGGCTATACCCCCTGGTCCTTCAGCTGGTCCAGGTCAGTGCATCCTGTTAAGCAAGTCTTCTCTTGTGCCTCCTCAACCTTTCTTCCTTCTTCCGTCTCTCTCTTCATCCATTCTTTCTCTCATTCCATCCTTCTTTCTTCTTTGTCTATCTTTTTCGCTATACCTTCATTTATATGTTCGTCCTTCTCTTTGTTTCTTTATCCCTCTATCTCTCTTTCTTCCGCTGCCTTCATAGTCACTTTATACTTCCTGTTTCTTTTCCATTGTCTCGTTCATGTTCCATCCCCCTCAAATTTCTCTTTTTCACATTCCTCCTTAGTCATTCTATTCTTATTCTATCTATCTTCTCTTTTCTTTCCTCATTTTTCTTTCTTCAACTGCAGTCCTTTCCCATTCTCTTTGCCTCTTGCAATTGATCGGAGTCAATCTGTTTGTTTTTCTTTTCACAGCACGATGGAGCTATATAACTTAATAACAACCAATTCCAAATGAGTATCATATGTTAGTATAGTCAGAAGGCATTACACTTGACCTACATCATTGGGTTTTTGCACCAAGAAGCCATGTGACTTCAAAACGTAATATGATCATATAACTGAAATATAATCTTGATTCTAATGTTCGATAATAGAAGACCATGCTTATGTTTTGATATGACTTGTATTTTGTTTATGTGTCATGACATATATCCTTTATGGTTTGTTTGCTGGAGACTGCAAATATATTTGATTGAGTTCCAAACATATGGAAGAAGAAAAAGAGAAACATATGAAATATACAGGAGCAGACAGTAGGATACAGGATGATGATATAAAGATAATGGATTATGAGCTGACACATGTCATGAGCTGAGCGTGCAGATCCTTACAGTGATGACCATGGTATTAACTTTAAGTCACTTTTCATCAGCAAAGATGCACAGAGAGTGTAAAGAAGGAAAAAGGAGAAAAAAAAGAAGGTTCATAAAGGGTAGTTTGAAAGTCTGCCGGAATGTTAGCATCACAGTTTTCAGCTGAAGTGAACTCTTGTCACCATACATTTGTAGTTTGTAGTTGATAATTCAATAAACATAGTTCTCCTGCATTTCACTGGCAAACAACAGTTTACCCAGCATGCCACCCACTATCACAGAACTACCCTGATAGTATGGCCCAAGGAGCCCCTGAGCACCCGGAGATGCTCATGAACCCCAAAAGTGGAGCCCCTCAACATACCAGCTGATAACAAAAGCGCCCATCCCCCTTTTCTTATTCTACGAAATACGAGGTCCTTCAGGCGGCCCAGAAAATGCTGCCTTGACAGGAACTTCAACTATCTGATGCTCTTCAGAAATAATCACCTGGCAAATATTTTGAATTTGTGGGGATATGTGGTCTGCACTTGACATCTAGTCATACTTGCAGTGAAAAAAAGAAATACGCGTTTAACACGGCAGCCATATTTCCGCGGCTACACCTCAGTCGAGATAACTTCAATGTTTTAAACACTCCCGAGAGTGAATCAAATCAAGGCCAAGGGCAATGGCAACTCTCCCAACTTTCTGCAAGCACTCCAGGTTGGGGTTTTTTGGAGAGGAACAGTGACACGCCAGATTGTGTCGGAGGCGGGAGTGGCGAGGGGCTCGGGGTAGAACGGGAAGAGGGTGTGCTGTGACAGCTAGCTCCTCCTCTTCAAGTTTCTTCATCGATCAATGCTGCAAATTTATGTAGTTGTTTATTTCTTAATTCTCCTTCATTAAAGTGCAAAACCTTGAACTGTGGACAGGTGCTCTAAAGTTTCTCGGTCTGTCTGCAATAAACTAGGGATGGAGGTGGAAAGGTTTACTGTACTTTGTCTTGTTTTACGACCTGTGTCAGATGTAGTCCGGGTGCCCCGTTTTACAGGGAATGCTTTACAAGAAGCACGCTTGCGCTTCGTTCACAGTCACCATAGCAACGAATGTTGAGTGCATACAACTGTTCTGGTTGATGGTGGCCAACTGTTGCCATGGTAGTGTCACATGTCCACAAGATAAACAGCTTGCTTGCCTCAGGTCGCGATTGAAATGCATACTTAGTACTGAACTGTTAGTCTAGTGAAATCTCACACAGAAGTAAGCCATAAGTAAGGTTAGATCAGGAGAATACTCAGTACAGGGGATGACTTGGAGTATTACAGGATAAATGGTTTCTCTGAAATTAATGGATTCAAGCAGAAGTTCAGCAAAAATATGAAAATATCATTGATGTTGTACACACACAAGTTGCTGGCAGTGTTGAGAGGGTTCGCAGAATATTGAATTAAATAGTGATTACACTGATGCTCTGTTGCAGTAGTGAGTCGGCTATATTCTGATTCACACAATTCTATCATTTTTGTTTTGTTTTATTTTGTTTTTTTTACATAACTGCATCCTTATCCAAAGGTTCTTATTTGGGATATGTTCATCGTAAGTTCATTTACCTTTAGGATCCCTGCAAATTTGTCTTTCCTGTGCAGGTATGGGGATGAATGTCCTTTGTTGAAATACCAGTCAGTTCTAATAGCGACATTCATGATAGACTATGCAGCAGGTTCGCAGATTGTCGAGCCGAAAGTTTGAGAGTTTTAATGTGTCAAGGCACATGGTTTAGAGCTCGTGCCAAGAGACCGTATTGATGATCCAAAAGCCACTATTGACTGGCCCAGTAAACTCTCAGATGTGTGTATAATTGCCATGGCAACCTTACAGGGCATGCATGGAAGGTCATGATGAGTCATGAAAGAAGAAGGAGAAAAATTTAAAAACAATGTCGAAATTGTGAATGAGGAATTCTCTTTATTTTTCCTAATAGATACCAGAGTTCCTTTTCATTTTAGCTAGATAACTAGGTGTAGTCAGCTTTAAATACCTTGTAGCATATGGATTATTGAGTGGAAAGGCTGGCCCGGTCTAGATATATTCAAGAATCCCCGTAATGAATTGTGCACACTTTTATCACTGATCTCTATGTAAAGTATGTGTACACAAACAGCTGAAGAATCTCGGCTGGAGTCGACTGTTACTGATGAGTGTAGGCTTTAATGCGTGTGTTCGCTAGCAAGTTCTACAATGTATTTGTGGTTTTTCGAGTGTTATTTCCCAGTGGGCGGCGAAAGAATTGAGCCACCCGTGAATCCCCACACTACCAGGTCTTTAGGAATGGATCCACCCCCTCTTTTGCAAACCTCATAATGAGCTAGTCTGTGTGCATGAGTTGTTGCCATGTCAGGCAAGCCTTAAGCAAGCTTTCTTGTTGTCATGCACTACCAGTGTCGTACTTCCATTCAACCAGTTTCGAATATGCACAGCTGTAAAAGTTATCTATTCCCCAGACATAATGTATTGCGTAGGGTGACAGAGATACAAGGGATTGAATATATTGCTCGTTGCTTTGCAATATCAGCACTGGCACATATCAGGCAGACACACGTGACTGATAACACGTGAAGACAATGCACGCTGGGATGTCAGAGCACTATCTGTGATTTGTGTGTCACAAGTGGAAGGGGAGGGGTGGGGAGAGAATGGGGGGGGGGAGAGAATAGGGGATGACAGATGCCTAAGCACTGATGTGTGACCTTACCCAAGACACAGGGAGGACCTGGGAATTCATTCTTTAAGGGACCCTAGATTGACTTATTAACCACACCTCACCTCCATGATGGATGATCGTAATATCATCTTTTGTAAATGTGTCACAGTGTGACTCATTGATTCTCCTTTTCACGAGCTGCCATTTCTTGAAAACGGTGCTCTGCACCTTTAGCTATTAAAACTGTAGATCATGCTTTTTATGAAGGCCCTATCATATTTATCCCAGTTTGCAAGATTATAAAAATCACACCTCCCTGATTATAGTCACCAATACTACTGTAAACAGACTATTACATTACATTACATTTACTTTCATATTGAGACAGTTCTACACACATTCAAGTGAATGTTTCACCTAAATTGTTGTAATTTGTAATTTTTATATTTGCATACTTATATTTTTTGTGTTATATGACATTTCTTGAAAAATATAATGAATTGATATCAAAATTGAACCTGCCCAAATAATATGCTACATTGTCTGATGCAATGCATTCAAGCGTCATTTCTTCAATATTTGGCCATCTAGATCTGAATTACGTTCCATCTCTGAATCTTATCATGACAAATTCTGGGCAGGGTGGATGAGATTTCTGGTAGTGCAAGTAGATCTAACCCACTTCCGTGAACAGCCGACCCCCTGGGTCATGCCTGTAAAAACATCGCCCCCCATTTTTAAGTGTTGTTCAGAGTTCATATGCCAAGTGATTCCATGTGAGCGAAAGAGAAAAAAAGGCTGCCAAATAGCTGTTGGAATAGCAAAACAGAGGGCGTGCACTCATGTAACTACACCCTCGTAGACACGGAACATGATTTACGCCATGAAATGCTGTGATAACAATGTATAGTGAATCCTCAGTGCTTGTTGATGCACAAGTATAAGTGGAGTGATGAACTGGTTGGCATTCACCGCCAAAGTTGCAGGGAATCATTGGGGGGGGGGGGGGCAGGAGTGGGTTATGCTCGCAGAGGTGATAGAAGGAGCTTTGAAGTCAAAGTCTCCATTATTGACATCACCTTGACATGTGAACAACCCTACTGGCACAGTTCTCTAAGGGGTTGAGATCTATCGTAATAGGTGAGTGCTAGAAGGTCATAAGTGTGGCATGATAGCAGGATGAGCTAAAATGAGGCACGTCTGTAGCATTATGAGTGCAAGACAGATAAGTGGATATGATTTCTTTTTGTGTGTGTCTAGTCAAGTAATACAGAGAGGGAGAACGTTATTTTATTGGAAAAAAACTAGAAAAAGAAAGAAGATACGTGATACATGACTCTAGGAGGGGAGAGATCCTTGGATTTGGTCGTATATCATAACCAGATGCCATCCAAAACAAATTGATTGCATAGCCCCGTATCCATCACACCCTCTAATGGGCCGATCGAGCCGCCACTTAACACCGGAAAGTTATGATTTGTGCAGATCTCCAGTGGGCGAATGCGTTTTTCTGTGCCGCTCATGCGTGTCCCACAAACACTGCACGTCCCACGAACGTCGCACGTCCCCGAGGCAGATCATGTGAAACGGCAGAAGGCGATAAGTGATGGGATTTGGAAATGTGCCTTCACCATTCAGTGGATTTGAACTCCACCCTGTATGAGTATGGCAGACAGAGGGAGCTATGCCCCATTGGCACATAGCAGAGTACTTCAATCCTTGTCTTCTATCTCCTCTTCCCTCCTCACTGCTCTTACGTCATCATCATCTACTTCTTCTCTCCATCAATTTATACTTCTCTTCCTTTCATTCATCTTCCTCCTGTCGCCTTCTTCAAATTTCTCTTTTTCTCGTAATCATCAAGTTACAACCTTCTTCATCGTTGCCATTATCGCTGTAACCAGCGTCTCCATTACCATTATAGCTTTATCACCATCATCATCATCCTCATCATCGTCATCATTGTTGTTGTTGTTTTGTTGTTGTTGTTGTTGTTGTTGTTGGTCTTTACTGATATTTCTCCTTTCACCTCTTCTGTCTATCCTTTTTCCCTCCTGATCTATCTTCTCTGTTGCTCATGTTTCTTTCATCCCCTGAAATATGGCCATATTGTGATTTGTGATAAAGAAAACATATTTAAATGCCTTGAGGGGATCAAGGAAGGAGGTACATCCTGTGTGGAGTGCCCTAGATGAGATATACTGTATGTGCCAACATTTGAGCCCTATCAACCAGTGAAGAGATTTAATCAGGGATGACGTTCGAGTCTCCTCCCAGCGTCTGATGGTCTCAAATCTGGGAGTGCTGGCTGGTATCTGGAGCAAATATCACGAGGGGTGGTTTACTTCCACGAAATCTTCTTTGGTAGGAATAAGCACCTTTGACCCCTCGACTCACTATGAGTGGGAATAATATTGTGTCAACAAACAGTTTTCGTTCTCGCTGCTGCAACAAACTCGTAATGCTGCTGCACTTGAGTTTTTCGCACAGTAATGCACATAAATTATGCTATCAGCTTTGCAAGCCATCTGCTTGCTACAGTAGATGTTACGTAAATGATGCATGGCCGCCTGACTGTGACCAAGCTGTGCATATTTCTAAAATGCATATAGAGCTCAAAGTTTCTCATCCTGTGACGTACAATATTGAACTTCACACTTTCCTGTAGATATGTTACGTAGCTGTGACGTGAACCGTGCATAGCCAAGCACTTGAATATTAGGCAAAGAGGATGGTTGTTGTTTGTTTTGTCTCTGTTCTCGTCTTGTTTTAGTTTTAATACTTCACCAGTGCTAACTAGGGAGGAGGGATGTTTCTATATTAAGGACAAGAAACCAAGACAGGTGTTGGAGTGAGCTGATATGATGTCAAATTCTCCATCCCTTCCTTTTCATATTTAGAGCAATTTCCTTCTCCTCTCGAGAAGTTTGAGATGCTAACCAGGTACAGTAGTCTCCGCATAATCGGGTTTTGCCTAGTCAGGTACTCTGCTTAATCGACATACAAAGTGAATAGACAGTTCCATCGTGTGTTATATTTACCGGATAATCACATAAGCATTTCGGTTAAACAGGTAGAAATTTTCCAGACAAGCCTCATCTATTCTCATTGTTCCCCGCAGAAAGTCTCTGAAAAGTGTGTAAATAATAGAAAGTCTGAAGAAACCGTGAGGTGCTTACAGGCAATAGAAATGTTCTGCTTGGCACTACCTGATTAAGCAGAGAGTACTGTACTATGTGACCCGGGGAGAAAGAAAGACAGGAAAGTGGAGAGATGGAGAGATAGAAAAAGAAAGAGAAAAAGCAGGAAGAGGAGGAAGAGAGGGAGAGAGCTGTATGAAGTATAATGTCACCACACTGTATGCACAGTGGCATCAACTTTCCTTTGCAACACAGTTCTGCAGTTTGGCTTAAAGTTAGAATGTCTCACATCTAGTGTTACAAAAATGCATCAAACCTTTTGATGTTTTAAGTCTGGAAGAAAGTATAACGTTTGGGACTGTAGCTAAAGCATTGTGAACATTTTAGTAATAAAATGGGTATTTTTTTCAGTCTTCACCCCCCACATGACATGCCACATCCATTCATGTATCAGTACCCCTATATTCTCTTTGTAATCATAATTAGCCATATTTGATTTTGAAATTGCCTTTAACAAACTCGCTAACATTGGCTGGTATAAATGCATAAAGTTATGATATATCTTGAGCATAAAAGTGATTTTGCAAGCTAAGAAGCAGAGGATTAGTGATTAAAAAAAGAAATGAAATGCTACGTGATTTCCTATGAAGTTTGCATCAGCTACAATGTGTTTGCCAAATGCTGAATCTAAAAAAGAAGAAGAAAAGAAAAAAAAAAGGGTGGAAGGAACTGCGCAGTCCAGCTATCATGCTTAGGTGTCGGTCGCTGTGATAATTGCCACTTTAGTATTATTACCTGGGCTGTGGCATGGAGCAAACGACTTTATAGAAATGCTTCAGTAACTGCTTAAAGAATTACCCAGCTTGCTTCGACACCTCGTGTGCTAGGGAGGTGAAAAAGAAAAGCATTTGTATCGCAGCACGACAACGGGAGACAAATGCGCCTGTCTGTCAGAGACACCTTGTAATGCCCCTGGAGTCCTTCTCAATGGGAGGGAAAGAGACTAGGGTGTATTCTACCCAATGATTGATGCCTGTTGTCTTCAGCTTATGACCTTTGAACCTGACCTTTGACCCCGGCCCTGGTTTCGCGTTACCACCAAGCCTTACCCCCTGGCCGCCTGGGGGTCTGCAGTACCTGAGGTAAATGTGCCCGTCAGTACATTTTTGCCCACCGAGATTTTGCTGATGTGTAGAATTTTGCAAGTAAGACAGTTTTCATAAAGGAAAACGTGATTAATACGATATCTGCGCGCAAGGTTTTTTAGAGGTAAGATGAAATTAATATCCCTACATATACAATGATACATGTATGCATGTAGGAATGAAGAGACTTTAACTATACTGTAATCCCATCTCGTCCCCTCCGGTGTGTATCTTATTGTCCATAAAAAAATTTTTATCAGTTACATTTGCTAAATTACCCCTTCCATTTCACTTTATGACATGGAAGCATGCTTGTGATGTCACGAAAAAGTTATGTTAGACAAATATGTTATATCAACCGAACCGTCGGGGACGAGCTGATTTCGCTATAACTGATAATTCCCAAAGACACCTCCCCTAGTATACTCGGAACTAGTCTTCAATGGAATAAAAAATGGATGTACAGTGAAGAGGGATGTTTGAGGTTTTCCTTCAGCCTGTTTCTTTTCATATAAAATTACCCTGATTATTTTGAAAATAAATGAAAATTGAATTTGACTGGAGAGAGAGTGCATTGTAAAGAGAATTTGACAATTATTGATAGAGTTAATTGCAATCCCAGTTATGTGCAAAATTCCTTGTATGTTATAAGTATCTTTGAAATGTTCAAAGACTTTTTGATTCAGCCCCTCATGATTCTATAAATTACCAAAGTATGTGGCAGTTCTTGTCTGCACTACAAACTTGATTTCAGCCGCAGTTGAGGCCGGTTCAGGTTCTTCTATGCACCAGAACAGCCTGTGGTAGGGAGGCCATTCCTTGCTCACTTGTAATGGGCCGATTGCCTGTTAACCCATAGAGGGCCAGCTAATTTTGATAAGGCACACATTTTCCATAGACACCTGCCCAAGTTTACTCAGGACTAGTGTTCAATGGGTTAAAGTAGGATCTCCAACTCAACTCACCTCCTTAACCCGTTCCGCACGGGAACCTGTTGGCCTGTGTAATAAGTCTATTGGCATTTCCGAATTCAGTATTGAAAGGGGTAAGAGAGTGTTGTTTGCGTTTAATATTTGTGTTACTTTATTATTGGTATTGCTTTGTTTTGTTTTTGTTTGAGAGCAGGAATTCAAGTGAAAGGCCAGAAGAGAATGGTGGAAACCAACAGCCAGAAATATTCAGGAAAAAGGAAAAGGAGGGGGAAAGAAGAAGAAAAAAATGTGAAAGAAGAGTTTGATAGGAATTGATAGATTGTAGGATTGTGGGAACTTTGGAAAGAAGAAGACCTAGTAGGAGTAAGACAGAGGGAGAGAGAGAGTGTGTGTGTGAAAGAAAGAGATTGAAAGGGAGAGAGAGAGAGCAAAGGAAGAACAATGAAAAGAAAATATCACCTGGCTTGTTTCGTTGGTATCCAGATGTATTGTAGTACCAGTTGTGCCAATTTTTCGCCTTTTTTTATATTGGTGTGAATGAAACAAGTCTAAAGCCCTTTTTACACTTGTGTTTCTTATCCCCGTACTTTCTCTGACTTAGGACTATCGTTAGTCCCGTACCAATTTTTTCAGCTTTTTACACTCGCCAATTAGTCCCGTACTAAGCTCTTGTCTGGGGCTAAGAAGAAAATTGACCTTTTTACACTCGTATTTCTTAGTCCGGTACTTTCCAAACCACATGAATATTCATGATTACGCTGTGCACTGTACACGTACATGTACGCACCAGCAGCACTTGATTACCTTGTTTCTGATTGGTCAGTGGGGGTCGGACTTCGTCTCCGTCGCTTAGCCCCGGATTATTTTTTCGTTCTGTTTACACTCGCTTGCTTGGCACCGCAATTGCGGTGCTAACCCTGCTATTTTGCAGGGCCAGATAGTACGGGACTATCGGTGGGGCTAGCCCACTTTGGCAAAAACAAGTGTAAACAGAAAGTGGGCTAAGGAAAGTCCGGTACCAACGGTGGGGCTAAGGTCTCCCCCCCCCCCCCCCCCCAGCCCCACCGTTGGTACGGGACTAAGCAAAAATTTGCAAGTGTAAAAAGCCCTATAATGAACATGATGCCCATTGCATGTCATCCCAGCCATGATAGACTGTATGTCATTCATGTGCTGGTGGTAATGGTGGTGGTTGATTGGATTGGGGGGGGGGGGGGGGGGGGAGGAGGAGGTAGGGGGTTAGGTGCTACTAGGTGGGGGTACTGAATCTCAAGTGTGTGTTTGCGAGTGCGGGGTTGGCACCGTAAATCTCCCCTTCTAACCGTAGCTTGCGGTCTGTCGAAAGTGTCGACATGTTCCTGTGGGGATGATTATTCATCCTGGATAGCTTTGACTTTCCCCCGACGACCTCCGACTGTAGGCCCTAACATTCAGCAAAGAGTCCCTGGAATCTGTTCCTCCATTGCGCAGTTACGACTGTGACCCAGTGCTCGGACCCTACAGGGTAGCTCCTCCCTCCTGTAAATTCACATTGACTTTGATTAAAAGAACATTAAAGAAACCTTCCTTGATTTTGGAAGGTTTATTGAATCTGGAAAGAGGATGACAAAGTTTCGGCATGTTAGCAAACATCTTTGTGCTTCCACAAAGCAATGGAATTAGGCAAAATTACTCATGCAACGTTGATACCCTTATGATGGTTTATAATGTCCTTGCATCGTTAATCCCTTACAGACCTGCACACAAATAAGAAAAAAAAATCCATTCTTAAATCAAATAAAAGGAATAATTTGTATCAGTCACATCAATTTATTATAGAGATACAATGTATGTGATAATGTAGCAGTAATGACTGTCAGTAGAAGAGATTTGTGTTTGCTACAGATCATTGACTGAAAATATGATTTTTGCACCTAAGAATTGTGAGAGGATGAGATTGCCTAGACTAAACTGCCTATTAAGGTTGTGACTGATATTACCTATTTAAGAAATTATGTCATATTTTGACATTCCATATTGATGTCTTGTTTGGATTTAGGGTTGTTCTGTGTGAAAGATATCAATCATTTTCTTTTCTGATTTTAAAGTTAATGGGAAAGCGGAATGGAGTTTCATGGTTGGTGCATTGTCTTATCAATTTATACCCAAGTGAGCTTCTTAATAAGGCAACAATAGTTAAAGCAAAGTGTAAAGGAAGTAGTATTACAGTAAAAGAGAAGAAACGAAACTGGCAGTGAAATCATTTGAACAAAGTTTATTGAAGAAAAGGAAACAAGCCAAATCCATGAAGTGTAACATGCAAAGCAAGTATTTTAGCATAAATGACCAGTGCAAATGATTCCTAGGATGCCATAAACCAAGTTCATGTGCAACCTTCTCTCCCCAAATCTCTGGTGGATATAGTCTGTCCAATTTTCTCTCTCTCTCTCCATCTCTCTCAGTTGGCATTACTTTGAATTTGAGAGCTAGAAGAGTTGGTCTGGAGTGGATAAGTCGTTAAGTGATAAAAAATTGATGATGATGATGAAAGAAAGAAAAGAAACAAAACGTGCCTGTGCCCCTCCATTCTGAGAATGTCGGAGCTCTTTATGTAATTGTCAAAGTGGGAATAATTACATCTGCACATGCAATGAAACGTGAACTCCTCTTGTTTTTGAAATATTGATGTTGTGGCACTGGATGGTGATAAATAATATCTTTCCCCCAAAAAAATGTATTCCCTCCTCCTGTTTTACTCCGCATCTTGTTGTCTGTACACAGGCCACCTCGGTTGGTTGGGTACAGAATTTCGTATTTCTCGTGTGTGTCTGCGTGCGGGCAGGTCGATCACTGGGTGATCAGAATTCGATACCGCCGGGCAGATTTATCGGAGTCTGGCTAATTTCCGAGTTGAGACAGAGGGAAGATGTGGTTTTTCTGCAGCGGTACTTGACCGTGCCTTCTCTCTCAGCCCCACCCCCCCCCCCCCCCAACTCCACTCAAATCTGTTGAGCTGATGACACATCTTTTGCCCTGCCTGCCACAGAAACCAACCACAAGGCTGATGAAATTATTTGTCACTATGTTTTTCCTTTGTCTTTTTATTCATCTTTATTTTTTTTTTTTTTGGGGGGGGGGGTAGGAAGGGAGGGGGGTGGTAGACTGTATGTTTCACCTCTTTGAACCAGAAATTGAGGTTTGTAACATGTGACCCAAGCTACCTTTGTACATCTCAGAAAATGTTTCATTCCTTCCTTCTTTAATATGTCCTGGAAATGGAGATGGATCGATCCATGCTTGTATAATTGGTTATCTCAGTTAAAATTATTTCACAGAAGAAATACACAGAGAACGAGAATAGAAAGAGAACAACAAGATATACGAAAAATGATGCAGTTGGCTACAGGAGGAATATATTGTAATACAAAGTGTGTGGTGTATGTGTGTATGCTTGTATGTGTTTCTTTTTTCTGTTTGTGTGTATGAGTACCAATCCTCTATTCATGGCAGAGCCAATGTAGGATAGGTATGAAAGTATTTTTGGCTGCTTCATATTTGGTGACATTTGTCTCATAGATGTGGAGCTATGATTATCTGTTCAGATAACATATTTTCAAAAGATAGGGCCTACTACTCTACATACCTCTACAAACGCGTCTGTCAGATAATACCGTCATGAATATTGGTGTATATTGTATTTCTGCCGCATTTGCGCACCATTGCAGTTGGGCTATCTCTACTGCTCATCAGGTTGCTGTATTTCAGTGAGGGACTTGTACAAAAGAACATAAAAACGTGCTGAAGATGTTGGGCTAGAGAACGGGATGAGACACGAGAGCGAGAGAGAGTACTTCAGGTGAAGTTAGTCATAAAAAAGTCATGTTATTACCCCAATCAGATCGCTATCCAAAAGGTCAAGGTTGCGCGTTTTCTCTGCACTACGGGTGCGCTGGTTATATGTAGCCAGGGATGAAAGTAGCAGGATGTCAAAAAATAAGAGATGCCGTGATAAGAACTAAGAGAGTGGATGTTCAAAGGTCAGATGAAAATTTTCCATGCGGCAACGATCTCAAATTGCTACAATTTCTTCTTTTTTCTTCTTTTTTTATGGATCCCGAATTTCTTGATCATGTGAAGTTAACCATGATGAAATCATCATCAAAGGCAAAAAAAGAAATGTTGTTTGTGTGTACTCGTGGGAGACCATTTGAAATAGTTTGTGGTAATTTTCTGTCAGTCAGGCAATAAGAGAAGACCTATCAACTTAGGCAAGATAATCCTGTAAAGGCCAAAATTGGATTATATCACTGAGAATTATATGCATCTCTTTTTTTTCAATGTAACGAGTTACATTGAAAGAATTCCCAAATACTGTTATGTGGAAAATTTTCTTTGTTATCAAACATAAATTTATACTCTTATCAGACAAATATGTGTGTGATATGCACTTGACAATTCTATGCCATAGGATTTAATGGATGTGGAAATTTATGGAATCAACCAGTTAAGACAAATTTTGAGGTTTTGTCTATGTGGCTGTTTTTAATAGTATGTGTATATTTGTGTAAGAGAAAGAGTGCATATGACTGTGTATATGAATGAAATATCTAAATGTGTTATGTATACATGTATGTATGTTTTCTGTAATATAAAGAATGAGCTTCATCGATTTCGTATAATGCTAATGTTATTGTACTTCATACTTTTGTTGTTGGAACTGAACTGAACTGAACTGAAATGAATGAATGGATACATATACTTGGCTTATTTCTTCCTTGAACTCAGGTGGCAGGTAAGATTGATGATTGAACAAAGTTCAGGAAATGTTGGCCTTTTTCTGTGCAAGCTCTCTCCATGCAACTGTCTCTTTCCTTCTTTCCGGTGGCAAAGGCGGTAGGCTTGTCTCTCCTGAGCGGAGCTCAAGAAAAAGTCTAGGCTGCCGAATAAAGCCCTAGTACCCTACTTCCTGTCGCTTTGATGACAGCATTGTGGTCCCAAAATCTTGACAAAACATCTCCAAAATCTCCGCTTCCAAACTCAACGGAGCCCCCGCAAATGACTGGCCCCGTCCAAAATAGAGCGTCAAAAATCTTCACCTCCGGGGGCGGCAGCCGGTGTGGTGTGTATGGTGCGGCTCTTGTCTCGGTGTTGGTTTTGTGGCTGAACAAGAAAACTGCAACATGAGAATGAAAATATCCCCCTTAGTATTAGGCTATAGGCTAGCATTAGGGAGTTTTGGGAAGAAGGGATATGATATTTTGATTGTAGCTTTTAAAAGTTTCTTCACAAACTTTATACCCTCTTTTTCTCCCGCTTCATTCTGAGTCCCGGCTTAAGTTAGACTTCAATCAGCAAGGAGGCAGGCGGGCAAAGCCGACTTGTCTGAAACAAAAACAGGTCGAACATTTCGGCAATAATATTGTCGCTCCCGCGAGAAAATAGCCAAGGCGCTGGAAAACAGGCACAAATTGAATGCAAAGTATCAGACCTGACAAGGAAGGATACAGTTGCGACAATGCACGACATGCTGGATGGAATTTTAGGAACAATATTTTGGCAGTCGAAGTATGACAGGTGATCCTGAAGGAGGTTGATAAGTTATATACAAGTAAAGTAAGCAACATTCACTCAAGATTCATAGCAAATAAAGTGTGCTCCCTTCCCCTCCCCATCTTTCTCCTTTGCTCTCATACTTCTTTCTCTTGTATGAACAAGTATAACTTTCAAAGGGGCACTAAAAGATATTTTTAAAGCTCCTTGGGATACACCTTTAACAGATATTGCTTTTCTTCTGCATTCATTTTACTTCAGATACCAATGAGTGCCTGTTCAGCAATGGAGGCTGCATGGGAAGATGCTGCAACACGATTGGGAGCTACTATTGCAAGTGCGACGAAGGCTTTGAGCTCGGCATGGACGGAGTCAGCTGCAGAGGTCAGTCCCCCCAGTTTCGTTTGCTCTTTCCTGCTCTTTCCTGCTCTTTCCTGTGATTTCCTGCTCTTTCCTGCTCTTTCTTGCTCTTTCCTGCTCTTTCCTGTTCTTTCCTGCTCTTTCGTGCTCTTTCGTGCTCTTTTCTGCTCTTTTCTGCTCTTTCCTGTTCTTTCCTGTTCTTTCCTGTTCTTTCCTGTTCTTTCGTGCTCTTTCCTGCTCTTTCCTGTTCTTTCCTGCTCTTTCGTGCTCTTTCGTGCTCTTTCATGCTCTTTTCTGCTCTTTCCTGTTCTTTCCTGTTCTTTCCTGTTCTTTCCTGTTCTTTCTTGCTCTTTCCTGCTCTTTCCTGCTCTTTCCTGTTCTTCCCTGCTCTTCCCTGCTCTTCCCTGCCCTTTCATGCTCTTTCGTGCTCTTTTCTGCTCTTTTCTGCTCTTTCCTGTTCTTTCCTGTTCTTTCTTGCCCTTTCCTGCTCTTTCCTGCTCTTTTCTGCTCTTTCCTGTTCTTTCCTGTTCTTTCCTGTTCTTTCTTGCTCTTTCCTGCTCTTTCCTGCTCTTTCCTGCTCTTTCCTGTTCTTTCCTGCTCTTCCCTGCTCTTCCCTGCTGTTTCATGCTCATTCCTGCTCTTTTTTGCTCTTTCCTGCTCTTTTCTGCTCTTTTCTACTCTTTCCTGCTCTTTCTTGCTCTTTCTTGTTCTTTCTTGCTCTTTCTTGCTCTTTCCTGCTCTTTCCTGTTCTTTTGATCATTCTTTCTCCCAAGTGACACTTTCTCTTTTTCTATCCCTGCCTCCCCTCCTTCTGTAGGTATTTTATTTTCTCCCAATCTATATTCCTTTCCTTTCTGCTTTGTCTTTCTCACACACTTATACACACATATCACTATGTCATGTGATTGTACCCAATTCCCATAAAAGATATTTAACTTTTTTTTTGTAATGAAACTTTTTGTGGTTATGAGGCCTATATGATTGAAGTCTGAATTACATTCTTTGTTAGCATGTGGCATAGTATTAGCATTTCTCAGAACATTGTTAAGATGGATCTTTAGACACTTGGGCAAGCTAAGGTAGATTCTTGGATACTTTTTTTTTCTCCACAAATTCCTGTGATTAGATAGATAGATGGATAGAAACAGACAGACTGACAGACCAGTTTTGTGTGAAATGTGCATATTGCTATAGTAATCAAATATAATCATTGTATATATGCATTTTGGTGATATTGGTATAGAGGCCGTTGGTATAGAGACATTTTAGTATAGAGGCTGTTGTCCAAGTTAAGCAATTTGCTTATTGACAACGGTCTCCTCCTCCTGTATGCTTGAACATTTGTCTTGAAATATTTGTATTATTCATATTCATCTTTTCAACTTTCCTCTGGTTTCATCCCATCTTCAATGAAATTCACAAGTGATGATGAGTTTTCCCTCCTTCATCATCCCCCACCAGATATTGATGAGTGTCTCCAGGGTAACGCTGGCTGTCAGCACACCTGCAGGAACACCCACGGGAGCTTCCAGTGCGAGTGCCCCTACGGCGAGCGGCTGAACCCTGACGGAAAGACCTGCAGTCGTAAGACACCCCTTTCCTTTTCCTCTCAACCACTTTCTTTTTTGGGGAAAAAAAAAGGAGAAACCCAAAAAAAAAAGCCAACTTTCCGTGCAAAATCTGTTTTTCTTCTAATTGCCTTCTATCCTTGGTAGTAGTGAAAACTAGATGGTCATAGTGGGAAAGGGAATTAACAAAAATGTGTGTGTGCTCCGTCATTATGTTAGCATTAAAAGTGTTGTTTCATGCAAGACATCTAGATGAGAATGAGAGTGAATATGTGGAAACGTGTAGCTTTTCTTTCTGTATTGATATATTGAAATAGTGCACCCAATGCAAGAGCAGCTAGCAACCTGCTTAAGTGTGTGTGTACCTATTCCTAGAAGAAAAAACATCAATATGACCAAGCCAATGCTACCTGTGGGTAAAAGGCATATTATATAGTGCAGTTTTCATTGTGAAAGCTTGTACAGTAGGAAGTGCCTAGAGCCAAAACTTGTGCCATTAGATAGCATATTAGTGCACCAAAAAAGTTCATCAAAAAGTAGTCCCCCTCAAAAAGAAGAAAAAAAAAAAGCTTTCCCATTTCTAATCATATGAATTATGTTCCTGTATTATAGCTACGAGCATTGATTTAGCCAAGAGTAATATCGTTTGAAAAATTATTTCTTGTTTATGAACACAGTTTATTCTTCTGGCAGACAGAATAATTCAGTTATAAAAGGAGAGGCTGTGAAAGGTCATATGATTAGACATTAGCCAAACTAACAGCTGTCATAGAACTTTAAGTAATGAGTAATGTGACATTTTCATCATATTTCTCGATACAATTTCATATCCACCGACTGAAAGCACATACTTAACTTATGTCGGGAAATTTCAAGAAAGATTTGCCATCATTTGGTTTGGCGTTTAGGCCGTTATTTTAATTATATCTTTGATTGGAGAGGGGAAGGAGGTGGGGTGGCCTCAATTTCCGTCTTTCTGCATTGGACAGAGAGGGGGAAAAAATAATTGAGGTTAGGCATGATGTACTTGTGTAACCCAGATAGATGAATGAAGAATTGTGTGTTTGCCAAAAGAATTCTTGAAAAAAAAAAGTAGAATAATCCCAAGAGAGACTCTTACATTTTATTTTCCCCAGTATCACGATAAACTATTAGTAGATGTTCATTTTTTTTTAGAGAGAGAAAAAAAAGACCGTGGCTTTATTTTGACATCTGTACAGGTTTTATTTGGAAAAACAAATAAACAATCAAAATAGAGCTCATATTCATATTTTGACCGCGGTGGTTTCGGTGCACCTGTGCTGGGGTGTTAATTCACCAATTGGCCCAGTGCTAGAAACCATTTTGTGTCAATGTCCTGTGAACTTTCTTCTCTACTGTGATGGATATTCTCCTCTCAGTTTTGTCATAAACATAATGATAAATCAGGCCAGTACACGCCTGTAGAGATTCATAAAAAACTTTTTCGGTATATAAATATAAATATGTATAAAGAAATACCATTCAGACATTATGTGCCCAAAGAGTATTCATCCAGGGTGCTAACCATCCGGTACTGGATTGATTTGAATACTTTATATAGAATAAGTATAAAACTCCCTGTAAACTTTTGCACATACTCCCCACTTCAAAACACATACTAAGTAGATCCTTCATTTACTGCAACATGTGCCTGCCTTTAGTGCTTTCCTGAGAAACTGCCTCGTTGTTGTGCCTCTGTGGGTACTTCTATGCTCAACTGAGTTTTGGCTTTACAGTTGTAGGAACTTTGCCCTCTGATACCCCTTGTAGAGAAAGTGCTGATTCTGTTGAAAAAAAAAAAATCTATAAGAGGGATTACATATTTTGGTTATTTTGATTACGTGTCAGCTGTTGCGATCAGAAATATGACAGGTATGAATTGGGCTACAAGCGCACTACTGAGAGGGAAAATGCTGGTTGTGCCATTACGTTCATCGGACAGCTTGAAAACAAATAAGCTGATCTCTACAAGTAGGCCTACATCCAGAAAACGCTTGAGGAATGGAAAGTGAGATTACAGAATATACTATAGTGAGATGAATGGATGGATAGATTAATGAGCAAATATAAAAAGAAATAGGTAGAGTGATAGTATAGACAGATGACAGATTGAGGAATAGAGGCGGTTGCTAGCTGGATGGATGGATAGACAGATAGACAGATACGACTTTCGGAAGGAAGGTATGTACATTTGTATCTGAAACAGGATCTAGATACAGGGGCGGATCCAGGGAGGACCGCAACCGGCGCACGCCCCCCTTTTATTTTTTTGTTGAAACAAAAGAAATTTTAAAAAAACATGGGGGGAGGGGTGCGTGCGCCCCCCCTTTAATTTTGTAAACGCGCCTCCTCTTTACGGAATTCCTGGATCCGCCCCTGTAGATAGATGAATAGCTATGTGTAGACCGATGTATAGAGATAGATGTAGCCATAGACAATAACTTCTTACCATACAGATAAGCATATGACAGAAGGAATCTACCAGGGGTAAAATTAACAATAAGAAGTCCTAATGTCAATTCAGTATCAATCAATCAATATCAAGTTTCAAGAAACCACGCATGAATGCTGCATAGTTTTCCCGTCCCTTTTATAGTTTCATATTTAACAAAGACATTCTTGAGCAAATATTTGAAGTAATCTTAACATGGAAATGACCTCGAGAGTTGATAAATAAAATTCAAAGAACAGGTTTCCGTGGTGGTACTGTACTTTGCTATGAATGAATCACAAAAAATGAATTAAAATAGAAAGATGTTCCCTAAAGACTTACCTGGAAAACAAGGAAATAAGAATCTAGAAATAAGATCTTGATAGATGAATAGTTACAGATGTGCAGACTGATGTATGGAGGTAGATGTACATGTACCCATAGACAATAACACCTTGCCACAGATAAGCATGTGAAAACCACCAGGGGTTGAGAATTAACAATAAGACTCAATAAGTGTTAATACCTTTATCAAGTTTCAAGAAACCACGCATGAATGCTGCTTAGTTTTTCCGTCCCTTTTATGATATCATATTTAACAAAGACGTTCTTGAGTAAATATTTGAAGTAATCTTTACATGGAAATAACCTCGCAAGTTCATAAATGAAATTCAAAGAAAAGGTTTCATTGGTGGTACTTTACTTTGCTCTTTGTAAATCACAAAAATGAATAAAATAAAAAGATGTTCACAAAAGACCTACCACGAAAACAAGTGACTGGTAGATGCATCCTTATGTATACAGCGTAAGGAAATGTGCAGTTCTGTCCAGTTTCGGAAGGCTTTCTCGGTCTTGGGAGTGGGGACAGCTAATATATATTAAAGCTCAACATTTATTGCATAATCAACCATATTAATTTGCAAATTGGCATTAAAATTTATTGTATATAATCAACCATATCAATTTGGAAATTAGTATTTACTTGCTTGCACAGTCAGTGGCCAAAGCTAAACAAAAGTTTTCTTGAAGAGGACAAAGGAAAAGATTGAGACTAAATCAGTTTGATCCAACAACAGATATTTTTCTAATCACACATTGATAATGAAAGTGATTAATTGGCATAAACCATGAAATTGGAATTTGTAAGGATGGTAGGACAAGAGGTATTTTTGAAAGCTTGGAGAGATTTTTTTTTTTAAAGGCAAGGCTGTCGCAGTACTGGTTTAAAAAAAAAAGACAACTTGGCAAGCTTGATATGGGAAAATGGCTGTCAAGTACATGAAGTTTTCTTTAATAGTGGATTGTAAAGACTTTCAAAGACATTTGAACTAGACAGTCACAACCCGACATATCCTGTTCATTCCCCTTAACAACAACAACAACAACAAAAACAACAACAGCAACAACAACAACAGTAACAATAACAGCAACGAAGAAACAAACAAAGCAAAGAAACAATGAGAAACTAGAATGGTTCTAACGAGGGAAAGACTAGGTAGAAATATGCATATATCTTGGTTGGAGCATATTGGGGTGGAGCATATGTTTCTGATTTGTTTTAGAATACAGTAAGGAGTGATAGCAGGTGCATGGGTGTCAGTTTAAAGCAAAACCGGCAGTTTGAATATTATTTACCCCTTAGATCTCACTTGTGTGCCTACTATGAAGACACCAGAGAGAGAAAAGGGCTAACATATCTTGGCATATTGTGTAGAGCAAACAGGTGCATGTTATATCTTTATAGAATGATGGTGCTCTCTGAACGAATGCATTCCCTATTTTAGGTTTGGAGAACATGGCTCCAAATATATTAGAAGATTTTGCTTTACTTTTTTTTTGTAATCCGTTACAGTTTTATAAGTAGTTTGCTTTCTTTCACTGATAACATTTCTTTCTTTTTTTGTTGATAAAAGTGTATGGATTATTTTAAATAGCCATTATAAAAAACCTCTACAACCAACCAGTGAACCAATCAACTAAACAACCAAACAACCAACCAAACAAACAAACAAACAAACAAACAAACAAACAAACAAACAAACAAACAAACAAACAAGCCAAAAAACAAAATGAGTTCAGAAAAAATGAAAAGGTACAGTATGTATCACTAGAGATCAGGTAAATGTCACATGTGTAGAGATTATGAGCTCTAGCTCCATATAAACTGCAGCAGAATCTAGTACACAGTAGATACTAAACAGTGAAAGAATGTTTAGATTCTCGTTAAGTGCATGACAAGTAATCAATTGGACATTGAATGTAAGTGTGAGAATCAATACGCCCTCATTCCGTGTTGTCGCTCTCTATAGAAGTGACATGTGCTAAATGCAATCTGTCAGTGGGTGGAAATGGGTGTTACAATGTCCCCGTCTATGTCAGTTACCCACATGTTCTCACATTGATTGATTGATTGATTGAAGTCAGTGATACAAAGAGCACCTTGAAGTGCCTGTCTGGGATGACACATCAATTGTCTCCAACATGAAGAGGGAGGGAGGAGGAGGAGGATGGGGGGGGGGGGGGAGGGTTAAGGGGCCAGGGGTGATAAGAGTGGAAAGGGAAGGGAGAGGAAGTGATAACGGAAAGAAGGGAGGGAAAGTGGAGGGAGGGGAAGAAGAGGGAAAGGGGAAGGTGATGGATGGACGGATGGATGGATGGATGGATGGATGGATGGATGGATGGGTGGATGGATGGATGGATGGATGGATGGAAAGAGAAAAAGGGGGAAACATGGAAGAGGAGAAAGTAGAGAAGGGAAGGTGGAAAGTGATGGGGGGAGATCAGAGATGGAAGAGAGGGAAAAAGAGGGGGGAGACAGAAAAGGGGAAGAAGTGGAGAAAAAAGGGGTGTGGGAGGTGTTGTAAAATGAGGAATGTTTGTGTGCAATTTTATTTCCCAAATTGCGTGAGAGCCAAGATTCGCAAAATTAGAATGCATGCAAGAAATCTTGTCTGCAAAATATATGCATTGAATCCCCATTGACAATTCTACGAAAATTTCATGCCGTGGGAAAGGCTGTTGGCTCCAAATTGTGAGAATTTCATGGCACAAATATTTCTGTTTTTTATAGTAGTAGGGTCAGAGAGAGAGAAAAAAAAACAGAGAGGAAAGGAGATTGTCATTAGTTTATGGCAACACTAATGTTAGAGGTGATGGCAAGCTTTCATGGCACTAAGCATTTTGCAATCTGAATCTTCCCCTCTTTCGTAGTGATGTCTTGTATGTAGTTTGATAGTTAGCTGGAGTCCATACAGCAATTATGTGTGTGATTAATTAGACTAGACAAATTTGACAGGAGCCTATCAGCATTTACATGTGGCTACTGACAGAAAAAAGAAAACAAGATGAGCTCACCATGGTCTAATTGTTAAAGGATTGTGCAACCTAAACAGTCAAATACACCTGTCAATTCCTGACTGTTTGACATAGAATCCCAGAATAGTTCTGCTTTCCTTGGCCAGACAGCATTTACAGAAATAACTTACAGTATAGTCTTTGTTTGATGTTTATTCTACTGTTGCATTCTTGCTTCCATGTTTATACATTGTTTGTATGTTGCGTACCTGTGCAAAGAGAATGTAAGAAATTATGTGATGCGGGAGCTTGTGATTGTTCTTATTTCTCTCCATTTACTGCTGCTGTAATACAAGTATTATACAACTCTCTGTTTTTGAAAAGTACCGTCATTCATGTAGCATTTGATGTGGCATATTTTCTTCATTTGCTTGGGGAATGTACAGCTCTGTCTAGTCTATTGCAGTAGTAGTTCTGTAGAAATTCTCTACTGGTACACAAGGCATTTATTCACTGTCCCGCAGTATACACACGAATATCACTTTTTTTCCCCTCATCATCTTGAAAAGTAGATCTTGTAGCGAGTGCTTGTTTGATTAGACTTAGTGGTGCATACGAGGTAAATTTATCGCTCATCCACGATCATTTCGTAGCTAACACTTTTCTTTTTGTCCTCAAAATGTCACCATTCTCTCATGTGTGAAATTCCTGTGTTTTCTCGTTCTCTGTCTCCCCATCTCTTCCCCTACTAAATCCCCAAATACCATCAAATTGTAATGAAAAATACAATATGATCAAACCAAATCTTCCCCCCCAAAAAAATGATTATGGATTATCAAATGTCATTATCTAAAACACACCTCTCAAACAAACCTGAATTATATTATCATTTCTGCGTTTTTCCCCATGAAATAATCTTTTATATAAAATGCTCACTTCTAAAATGTTAAAAAATATCTCTCTAACCACCACAACCCCCAATACACATCACATTACTGGAACAATTCCATTTTTTTCGGGGGGTTTACCTCAACGAACGAACGAACAAACAAACAGCTCAAGATGGCTGTGCGATCAACAACGGCGGTTGCCAACACCAGTGCCTCTCGCATCCTTACGGCCATTACTCCTGCCAGTGCCACGCTGGCTTTAGACTCTCTCCAGACGGACGCTCGTGTATACGTAAGTCTCCGGCGGAACGCATCCCCGCTTCGACCCTACTAGTGTATCAAAACAGAATTGCATCCCATCAGCGTCAGAAAAGAAATACAAGTTACTATGAAATCGAAGTGCATCTAAACAGATAAGTGATAAATACTAATGCATGCTTTTAAATGAATATCAGGCAATTGCTTTAAGACCTCATCGTGAAATTTGTGGTCAAAGGTGCCAAAGCATTGAGCAAAGTCAGTCCACGTTGCATGGTGGTGTGTAAACGAAAAATTAAAAAAACAAAAAAAAAACAAATCACAGATGCTTTCCTCATCCAAAATGTCATCAAGCTGCTTGCAAAAGTGAAGTAAGAAATGTTTTGTCTGCAGAATCTGTTGTGAAAGTACTGTAATTGATGTGGAGGCTTTATTACTAAATGCAAATATGATGCATGATTAATGCTCAATTAATTTTTGCGTTAAAAAAAAAAAAAGCTTGCCCTGCGTTTGAATTATTTATATCAAAGTTTGCCCTGCATGTGATTTATTTATTTATTTATTTTTTGTGACGATGATAATCAAGGACGTGGGGATTCAGATTTTGCAAAAAGCAACACCTTGTCAGCCAAGGTATGTGTTGGAGTGGTCAAACTTGCAAGTTGTAGTGATGGAAAATCTCTCCCAGCAGCAATGTAATCATTGCCAGCTCAGTAGATATGCCATATGAAATATAAGAAACAGAGTGTCCATTTTCATAGCTTGATATATACTTCCTCATTTTGCTGTGACCTTTTCCATATTTCTTATTATACATTGTATCTCTATAAATTTTTAGTTAGTCTTCTTAGTGCATGATTCCACTCCATGATTTGTTTAAATGAGAAATACACCTGCTTCTTATTTTCGATGTCACTGTCGTTAGAATCGCTTTCATACACATGCATGAGATTTCGTAGTGAGTCAGATCTAGCCAAAACATGTTCACTCTCCTGCCTTGTCAACAACAACAAATGATCCCTGCTATTTTAACTCACTGAATACTGGTCATGTGCATTATACTTGGACAGGTGTCTATGGAAAGTGTGTGTTAGGAAAATTAGCTGATTCTCAGTGGGTTAAGATCACCCAGATATCCTGGAACACGCCCAGAGAAGAACATGATATGGCTCGGTCCAAGAAATGCAACAAAGACTGATATCTCCTCGAAACCTTCCCACAAGATGCCCTTCCATTTCCTTTACCAGAATGTTTCATGAATTAAACTATACCCCGTAACATTTAATTACCCCCCCCCCTTCACCCACACAGCATGCTGTTTGAACCCCCCCCCCCCCACCTTTCCCCCAGCTTGACCCATCCCTCTGCAAACTTCAGTATAATGACTGGGGATCATTATCTTCCTGATGCAATCCTTGGTAGTAGACATTCAAATGTTAAAGCTGATGAAAGCTGTGTGTATGATGGAGATTCAAAATATAATTTTGGTTGCTATGTGGCAGATCCTTGAGTTTGTATAACATCCATCATCAAAAATTCCTCTTGGTACATACAAAAAATAGGAGATGTTTTGGATGAATAGCATTTGTCACTTCATACTCCCTAGCAGGCTTTAATCTGAACAGTAAACATTACAATCATAAAGAAATCCCCAAAACTACCTTTCCTTTTGCATTAGTAATCTTTTACAGGCAAATTTTCTTTTAAACTTTCAAACATTTCACCCAAACTTTGACAGATGGGAGAATAATGGTCAGGTTTAAAAACTTCATCCACTTTCAGAAATTGAGGAATATTGTCCTCGGTTTCATGAACTTTTTGTATCAAACAAGAAGTGGATTGCCCTTTAGAGTTTGATAT
Source organism: Diadema antillarum (assembly GCF_040938485.1). Lineage (NCBI taxonomy): Eukaryota > Metazoa > Echinodermata > Echinoidea > Diadematoida > Diadematidae > Diadema > Diadema antillarum. The sequence goes on along the minus strand of NW_027271931.1, from coordinate 308,783 downwards.
GTTGAGATGTTGAAGGGGGGCACTCACTATTTGCCTATGGTTTCCGTGGCAACAGCTGCCAATCCCTGCGCCACCAACAATGGAGGATGCCAGCACACCTGCCTTAACATGGGGGACACCGCCCGCTGCAGCTGCAACGCCGGCTACACGCTCAACAACGACCTGCGGAGCTGTCGAGGTTCGTACGCGGGGCGCCACTCTGCCCTAAATCCTCTCCTTTTTACCCCATCTCTTCGTACTTCAGCATTCCTCTGATTCATTATGGATATTATTTCATTGAATCTATACCACATTTACTTGGTTTTGCACTACTGAAATATCTAACAATTGTACCAAACAGAGCTTGCCAACAGTCAGGCAGTGCTACTATAAATGTAGAAATTTTTGCGGTACATTCATTTTTGCAAATTTTGTGCCACTTCTGGCTAGCGCGAATTCTAAAACCCGCATAAATATCTTCACAATTTTCTCTGCAAATTTTTAATGGATTGACAATTGTGCAACGCGATTTCAAAAACCTGCCAATATTTTTTTAACCTATACGGCACGAAAAATTAATCACGTGAAAATATTGATGTTTACAGTACTCATTTATGTTATGCTTCTCTTTGAAGTAACAAATACAATCTTTCATTATTGGGTTTGCTTGTTAATTTTTTTTTTTCATTGAAGTGTTTCGTTTATGTTTTCAAACTGAGGACATTGTCATATTGTGATGATGAAATACTGAACAAATATTGTCATGCATTGTTGATATAGAGGTATCTCTACCTTGAATACTGGCCCCAGTTTTAGAGTTTGAAAAGTTTGTGATACATATTTTGTGCATCCAGGAAGACGGGTGCCTGCTAGTTTATTTGGTGGTATTGGGCTGAAAGAGGTGAGGGAAGGGGTCTTTTGTATTAGGACTCGATGTTGTGTTGATTGTTAAGTTCGAGACTAGCTTGCCACAAGTCAGTAGATAAATAGGAGAAAAACTTTAATCCAATAATGGAAGAGTTTCCCTCCACCTCGCCTCATGAAATTCATGCATTCTTACCCACAAGGTGTTTTGATAAAATACAGATTATGGAAGGGTAGGAGCCTTCCTTTTACAAGTCTTTTCAATTTCTTCATAAGTTGGTTATAAGTTGTGATACGTAGCAACAGAAAAGTTTTGTCCAAATCTTCAAATCCAGAATCAACACTTTAATTAACTTTTTTATGACGACCAGCTGCAAGCTCTGTTCAGTTCTGAAGGGACTAGGGATATATCTGTTCTATAACCTTGTTGCCTGGTGTTCCCCCTTTGCAGACATTGATGAGTGCTCACAAATGGCGTACATGTGCGATCACAACTGCGTGAACACGGAAGGGTCCTACAGGTGCAGCTGCAACCGGGGCTATGAGCTGGAAACCGACGGCAGGTCCTGCCGACGTGAGTACTGTGTACTGTGTGCATATATTCTACACCTTTAAAGGCTCGCATAAAAGGTGCACCCCCACCTCTCATACCAAAGGGGGAAAAAGAAAAAGGGAAAAAAAGAAGAGCTCACTTCTCTGCTTCTGCTAAGATTCTCTATCAATTTTCAGCATCATACCATTTCTTAAAGACTGCAGCCTGCTAGCATTTAGATGTTAGCTGTTTTGAAAGTTTGTGTGAAAAAAAGTACGCTTTACTCGTGCATCAAAATGTGAATTATATGCTGACATATGATATCTGCTATTTGAATTTTTCATGCCTCTCTTTGGCTGCTTGTAGAGTTGGAAAGTTTGGTAAAATCATGTTTGCTGTGAGTGGTTTAAATTCACCATCGGGAAGTACAGTAATGAATGGAGAAATGTATGCATGCATTGAATCGTGGTCGGGATCAGAGTTGGTATTTCTATTCAACGTTGTTGAATTTGCGATTAGCACCCATCTCAAAACTCACAAAAATAAAAACCATGCAAATATATGCCTTACATAGTATTGTCTGCAAGAAGACTGTGTGTTAATATTGGCACTGTCTTTCCTGTAGCATAGGTGAATGAGTGTAGGATGGTAATGATTATTTTTTTTTGCATACCTGTTTCAAAATATCATGAACCGCTTACCCAGAGCACATAAAATGTCCTGTACATCTTTAATCACAGTTGTATGTAAAACGGCATGAAAGTGTGTGTATTGATTGTGTGATGCTGAAGAGATCCCTGGTATCTCAAGTTCAACATTTTCATTTTTTTTTTTCGGCTGTGTTTATGCTTCCATCCTCCGACCACGCATACTCCATGCTCCAGTGAGAGCCACACTCGTGCTGACGCCCATCGACCCGTGCGAGAACCTGCAGTGCCAGTACAACTGCACGATCTTCGGCTCCCACCCGGTCTGCCAGTGCCCTGTTGGGTTTGAGCTGCAGGCGGATGGCCTCAACTGCCAAGGTACGGACCCCCCCTCCCCCCCCCCCCATAACAATTTCTAAAATATCAACTGTCAGACTTGTTTATAGGTGTATTTAATTTTTATTCACTGTAGAAATGTAATAATTAAAGCTATCTTTGATATTGTCTTCGTTAAATTCTTACTCTGCTCTAGTATTTCTAAAGGTGACATGACATTTTGCTCCTGCGACAATTGCTGTGGTCTTATTTTCCCCAGGGACTTAAGGTAAGGGTTAGGGTTGTGATAGAGTTTCAGGTTTAGTTCGATGTGAGGATTAGGATCAGGGTTAGGGTTCTCGTTGGTTGGTAGAGTTTATGTCCGGCTCGAGTGAACTACAACATGCAGTTCAAATGTGTTTCATGGGAGCAATTATTGCAGGAGCAAATGTTATGGAACCAATTTTAAATGCAATAAAATTATTATTTTTTTAAAGGGATGGTATAGTATTGGTGGAGATGTGAATTGGGCTTTTAACTTTTTTGCAAGATACCAAGAAAACACTTTTGAAATAGTACAGAGCATACCATTTTAAGAGGAATTCAAAGTTTATTTGATGAAAATCGGGTTTGGAATGACTGAAACATCCAAAAACAAAGTAAATCAAAGCGATTGTAATAAAAGGTGGGTCCCACACTTTATTAGAATCGCTCTGTTTTGAATATCTCAGCCATTTTAAAACGAAATTTCATGAAATAAACGTTGAATTCCTCATGGAATAACATCCCCTTTCATATTTCATAAGAGGTTTCTCATTATCTCACCGAAAAATGTTAGAAACCTGAAATTAGGTCTCAACCAAAATTATACGATCCCTTTAATCTGAATCGTGTAAAAGTGAGTCACATAATTGCTGCCTCTTTCAGACAAGAATGAGTGTGATGTCGGCCAGAGCTGCTGTTCCCATTTCTGTGACAACACCGAGGGTAGCTACCAGTGCCGATGTCGCTCTGGGTTCTTCCTCAGCGATGATGGATGTTCCTGTATCGGTAAGAAGTGTTCTCCGTCCGTCTCGACCTATTACCATACTTTGTTTTCCAATTGGTTGTATGTTTGGAAACTCTTAAAAAAAAGATTCCAGTGAAAATTCAGAAATGAAAACGATCAGTATCTTATTATAATTCGATCAGGCTTTCGTTGCAATGAGTCTGATAAATTTCCCCCAAATTTAAGATGATGGTGAAGTACTAAAAACAAACATTGGCATTGTTCGTAAGGACAGTTTTAGGAAGATTATATATAAAGAGAAAGGTGGGCATGTCCATAAAGTCCCATTCTCTCTTAATTACAAGGCACTCCCATTGTAATGAAGTCCTCAAGACCGACAATTTTTCTGTTGTTATATCAAAATTTTGTGTAAGCCGAACAATAATTGTATAAAAAATGTATAAACAACTGTAACTTGGGGACCTGAATTTTTACTTCACTGTAAGGAGAATTTCATTATAACCATACTCGTTAATATAATTCTATTGCACTGTATTATTTATCATTCAATCAATAGATTTGAATGTCTGTGGATAGAGTATGTACAAATGCAGACATGTCAGTGTGTGTGGATGCTCACAAGTCGGTGTTGGTATATTGTATGCTGACCAGAATGGTTTCTCTCTCTCCGTCTTGTGTAGATGCTGATGAATGCGCCCAGAGCAACAACCAATGCGAGCACGAGTGCACCAACACGGAGGGGTCGTACCTCTGTAGCTGTCGGCCGGGATTCGTCCTCGACAACGATGGATTCAGGTGCCTGCGCCGTAAGTGTTTGTGACAGCACGAGCCGCATCTCCGAAGCGGTTCACATCTTTAATTCTGTCTTTGTCGTTGGTTAAACTATACATGTAGTTTGTGCACAATATCGATGCCATGCAATTTTTGCGAATAGAGGGAGTGGTAACCAGGTGGGTTTTAGCTGAGAAGAGTTTTTTTTTTCCAGCACTGTTATTAATGTCATAATAATAGGATGGTTGTATCTCTACACAGTCCATTTGAGATGTAAATGTTGACACTTGGTTGAAAATCTCATGGGATACAGAACAGGTGGTAGGAGTATAGCCTATATGATAATCTGTCATCAGACATAGAAACAAATAACCTATGAAGGTGTCTAGAAGTGAGATTTTAAAAAGAGAGGATTTTGTCTCTTTCTGTACATAAGAGTCCTTTGAGTATCACATAGAAATAGCTGCAAGGGACAAAAGGCATGGTTGTGTAATATCGCTCATCCACAGAAAAGCACCACTTCTTTACTTACATTTAGGTACAACATGAAGTCCAATCTTGTAGTATAAAAGCCGTGTATAAAAGCTGTGTCGTTTTTCTTGTTTTCCTTGTCACCATCTCAAATACCTTTTTTTTTTTTTGCCTCCTCAATGCAGAGCTGCAATACAGGCCGACGCCGACCCCAGATCAGCCCTTCCAGCCACCGTACATCAACAACCAACTCAGATTCGGTGGACTGGAGGGAAGACAACCAGAGTCGTGTGAGTATGGGATTGCTCACTGCAAAGTTACCAAGTGGGAATGATGTGGTTACCATGACAACAAGATGATGAAGCTGGTTAAAGACAACAGTGACATGTTTTATTAAAAAAAAAATGTTTGTTTGATGATTAGTGGTCATGACTGGGATATGATCTTACTGCCAATGATGATGGTGATGAGATATTAATGTCCTTGATGACAGTGATGATGATGATCGATGATCGATGATGATGATGATCGATGATCGATGATGATGATGATGATGATCGATGATCGATGATGATGATGATGATGATAGCGATGATGATGATAGTGATGATGATGATAGCAATGATGATCCATGATCCACGATGATAAGGATGATGTTGACGATGGTGATGGCGATGGTGATGATGATGATGACGATGATAACGACGATGATGATGATGATGGCGATGATGATGACGATGATGTTGATTATGTTGATGATATAACCTGGAAGAGGAAAATAAATGGTGACACATATCTCACTATGGTTGCCTGAAAAATGTCAGAACTTTTTCACTGATGATCTCTTGTTTTCGCTTGGCAGTTGTTATAACCCTGCACTGCTGGAAATGAAATTGTTCAAAACAATACTGAAATTAGCCAAAGAAATTGGTGTTAGAGTAAATTGCAAAATATATTTTCTTAGGTCTGAACAGAAAATTACCCAAAGTTAGGAAAACATAAACACACAGAAAAAAAAAGAATAAAAACAGATTTCGTATTTTCATCTAAAGAAGCTGTAAAAGATATTTTACCATAGGTTTCAAATGTCCACATGCACATGGTACATTAACTGCTATGCATGCTTCAGCTCCTGTGCATTCACATGTTGCAGACCAGTGTATTAAGAACAATGAAAAAAAAAACAACAACACAAAACCACAGTGGACACTACTAGTCTTGCCTCGTGCATAACTGGTTTTGGGTCTGAATGTTCTGCGCTGCTCTGTTTCGCCTCTCAGTCTGTCCGGCCCCTTACTTCGGACCCGAATGCCGGTTCTCCTGCTCAGACTGCATGAACGACGCCGAGTGCAACGCAGAGCTCAGCGGCTGCAGTTGTCTGGCTGGATGGCACGGGACGATATGCAACGAAAGTGAGTATAACTCACCCCGCGATACACTCTCCCCCTCCTCCCTCCCCCTCCCTCCTGTCCTCTCTACTGAATATTCCCCTCCCCTATTCTATGCCCTAGTTGTTTGTTGTTCTCCCCATGAGGGAGATTTTAATCGGAAAGAGCTACAAATGTAGGTAGAATGAATGTTTTTGCCCAAACACTGCCCAGCTAAATTTTCCTAACATGATCATTGTGTTGTTTTCAACGCATTGAGAGAAAAGTCTTAGTCTTCATTTTAAATGATGGCATAGCCTTCCAACAGTCTGATAGCTAGGGGAATGACCACATTATAGGCATTATCTACCATTTGCAGATGAAACAAAATCGCAGCTTAAGTGCTTCAAAGTAGTTTTAAAATGTTAATTGGGGATAAAAACAACCAATATGAAAATTTGAATCGGTATAATTAATGTTAAGTATTGCTAAATATGAGAAATGTGAACAATATTTATGATAAAAATGTGTCTAGACTATAAAACCATCTACAGTTATGATTTAGAGAAAAAAAATAGTGATATCTCCTAATAATTTATTCTTTCTTGCAAAATTTTTACATGGTAGGGTGTTTTATGATACAACTGACCTGCACACATACATCAAATGTGATATCTCAAACATTTTTAAAATCACTGCTCCCAATGGTAAACAATACCTTTGATATGAAGAGACCTGCCAAAGACTGAAATTGTGACAAAAGCATATATGTTAGTCTAGAAGTGTGTATTCCACCCCTTCCTGTTTAGAGAATACACATATAGTTTCAAGAGCAAATTTCATATTTTCAAGTTTTGATATTTAATTGCAAACTTTTAGCAGATTTTTCTTTCATCTTCATAACTGTTTCACCTGTGCGTGCATGGTGTGGCTGTTTGTCTTGTTCACATATTGCAGCTTGTCCTTCGAACAAATTCGGAGAGAACTGTGAACAGCCGTGCCTCTGCGAGAACGGGGGTACCTGCGACCCGGTGACCGGCGACTGCACCTGTTTGCCTGGCATCAAGGGGACGTACTGCAGAGATGGTGAGTGTCAACCGCAAGCCACGCCGCGTTTGCTTGTTTCGGCTTCTATTCATCACCTTTTGAAGTGCTTCTAAGAAATCGCGATGACAGTTAGCTGTGCTGTTGATCAGTATCGTGCAAATGATGTGTGTGTGTGAATACAGTGTTACTCACATACTGTACAGTTCAAAGTCGACCCACAATCTTATCAAATCATATTAGTCTACTGTAGGCATCACTAGCTGTCAAGATAAAGCATTCTTTATATATACATGTATATTTTTGTTGTTTTCTTTGAACTCGATCATGTCAGACCCACTTGTAAAGAGGTGCAATCGAGTTAATCTCTTTGTGCTGATTTTAACACAAATCACCATAGAAAATTGTTTTATTTCTCGTAACACGTGGTTGCTAGGATACCAACCGCTTTATCAATCAATGTGATAAGCAGGCAACAAGGAGAAGAAAGGGAAACACTTTCTGTTATACTGCAAGTATGAAAAGTGACATTCGGAGTACATTCAATCTTTCCTTTATCAATATATGAGTATATTGTGACTGTTGATGATTGAGATTTTTTTCTCATGTTTGTAACAAGGAAGTTATTAAAAATTTGCTTAAGTGTTGAAGGACCGTTATGTTTGTTTCAAGGATAGCATTGTTAATTAAATGATGCTCTATTTCGACATTGCAACCCACCCTCCACCCTCCTCAACCACCCTTCCAACTGATACCCCTTCTGCCAATTAAACCTAACTGGGACTCACCTTTCCCCCCTCCCGTCACCTCAGGCTGCCCCCCTGGGTCCTGGGGCCGTGACTGCAGCAAGGAGTGCAACTGTCCGACAGGCATCACCTGCGACAAGCGCTGGGGGACCTGCCTCTGCCGCCCAGGGTACTTTGGCTTCCAGTGCAACCTGAGTGAGTAGAGAGAGATCCACTGGCTGATGTTCAGTAAAGATAGGTTGAAGCCGCATTGACCCGTTGAGGACGAGTCCTGAGCATACTCCGGCAAGTGTTGATGGGAAATGCGTGTTGTAGCAAAATCAGCCCATCCTCAACAGGTTGATAGTTATGAAGAGCAAAGGGCCACTGGTTGGTGTACATGTACAGTACCTACAATATTGCAGGTTGGAACAGCAGCAATAATCACAAAGAGAAAAGGTGTACATGTCAATGTTCAGTCCCTGGGTTTAAGCCGTACCAGTGATGACTAAGAGCTAGCTCATCCATTGTAACTTAATACAAAATAATTGCAAATTAACCTGGCCAATGCAACTTGATATTTAAAGTTATAGGTTTGTAATGATCTTGAATCTTGGATTTTGTAATCTTCAATCTTCAATTAACAATCGGGACTTACATTTTGTAGCTGCTTTGTTCCAGCTTCAATTGACAATCTAGGACTAAGCTGGTGTGTTCCACCTATAGTGCATTTTGTAAACTGGATGTGTTGCCTATAAATTTTTTTAATATAGTTGATGTACTTCATGGTCACGTTGGCTTTCATACTTTAAATTTGTTGAATAGTATGGGATTATCGGTGACTTTTGTCTGCATTAATTTTTCAGGCGCATCTAGCATTTATATGATTGAATATTTTGTTTGCATGGTGGATCACCAGTTCCCAGGGTGTGTGAGATCGAGAGTGTGGGTTCATATACAGTGTCCTCACTGTCAAGTGTGTATAGTCTCTGATCTTGACTTCAGAGGTTAAACGTTGTAGTGTGATGTCGTGAATGATAGCAAGCTCTCCATCTCCATTTCCACAGAATGTCCCGAATACTACTACGGCAGCATGTGCAGCGAGCAGTGCGACTGTCATCCGACCAACTCGGAGGGCTGCGACCCCGTGACGGGAACCTGTCGGTGCCGACCGGGCTACGAGGGAGACCGGTGTCAGGATGGTGAGGGCAGCAAGCCACTGACAATGAACTCATCCTTTCTTTTCCTTTCTTTGCCGTGATAAAACTCTTGATCTCCCGCAGAAACTGCATATATCCACTTCTTCTCTCCCCCCCCCCCTTTCTCTCTACAATATCTCTTTCTGATGTGTTGAAAACAAGTGTGCTGCTAGAGGATGTATACATATGAAGACAAATTTTTAAACGTGTGTCGTGTAAAGAAGCAATCAACACTTGCGTGTGAAATATTTTTTGTCATGCTCTACAGACGGCAAAGCAATTCTGACAAAGTTTATTTGGAAATGAGACTAGCTCTGCACTTTCTTGACTCATCTTTGCCTTCTCTCTCTCAAAAAAAAAGTGAAATGGAAAATGAAAAATAAAAAATGGTATCGTATCAGCATCCATACCCTGGTTTTTCCATCGTTGGCCTGTTTAATGCAGTCTCATGATCCTTTGGTGATCAGGTTTCAAACTAAAGTGTGTTAGTGCAATGCCTTTTTCTTTAAGCTTTCATATATATCAGAAGGTATTCAGCTGTAATTTTCAAAACTGTTTTATTGGCGTTTTGCTCCTTACCCTCCTCCCCAACCCAAAAATGTCTGAAGACAAAAACAATTGTAGAAATAAAAATGAAACAAAATTGGGAAATGGCTGTTATGTTTGCTGCACAGCTCTTTTAGGTACTGTATAACTTAGATAAAGATAGTTGTTAAAAGAGGAATACTTCAATAGAAACTGTCCTTTTTCTTTTGAATTTAACCCGTTGAGGACGAGTCCCGAGTATACTCGGGCAGGTGTCTATGGGAAATGCGTGTTGTAGCAAAATCAGTCCGTCCTCAACGGGTTAAGATTCAGAAGAACAGCACTGATTGACAAAGTTCTTCTGCCAACAAACATGTCAGTTTTGTTAGCAACGTGCAGTTTGTCACATTGTGCCATGATGTGTTTTTTGTTAAAAAATGACCCAGAGTGCCGCCTGGGAATGTTTGGGGAGCAGTGCCGAAGGGTGTGCCAGTGCCTGGACGCCTCGCAGTGTAACAAGGTGACGGGAGAATGCAGCAGGGAGTGTCCAGCGGGATACACAGGGGAGGCATGCGAGAGACGTAAGTCAATTAAGAAAGTTTCTTAAATGCGTCATGATCGTAAATATCGTAATTATTGATGAGATGATAAATATTGTGGTGATGATGGTGATGATGACGATGATGATGATGACAGTGATGATGATAACAGTGATGATATTGTTACTGATGGTGACAATGTCAACCTATTCATGTTTTGGTGTTTCGTTTGTGTGTTTGTTTTTTTATTGAAACAGTTTTGATGAACTGATACAAAAGTGATATATGTGCGGATATGACGTAGACAACATTACAAATATGCTGACCGATCATCTCTTGATCTTGCTGTATCTTGTAGCTTGTGAATATGGGAAATATGGAGTCAACTGCAAGTTCTCTTGCCGCTGCGGAGGAAACGACTGTAACAGCATCACAGGAGCGTGTTTCTGTGAAGCGGGCAAGACCGGCCTTAGCTGCCTTGATGGTGAGAACATAATATTTGCATTATGACCTAGAGAACATCAGTATCATTTTCAGGAATTTTGTTTGTAAACTTGAGAATTGCACAAGTTTTAAAAAGTTGTAGCTGTGATAAATGAAAATTGGGAAGAAATTTTTACCATCACATGTCATTGAAACATTCAAGAATCAAGAAATTAGGAGAAGATTTTGTTGTAACAATTGTGAGACCTGATCTGATAGGAATGAAAATCATATTTTTAAAGCTAAAATGATGTTTAGTGGTACATGATTTGATTGTGCATTTGTTCCACAAGAAGCAGTGTTTGTGTGTGTGTTTTGTTTTGTTTTGTTTTTGTTTTTAAAGAATGAATGTGAAATAAAATCTGTAACTTTTGTCGTTGGATCCTTAAAAACGAAGTGGAAAGGAAGACACTACAATGTATGGCGTCTATTACTTGCGTTGACTGGGCAATGCAGTGTGTTGCAGACCCATGGGGAATCATGCAAAAAGCATGTCTTACCATTATTTTATTTCCCATTATCGTTCCATCGTAGACTGTCCCAATGGCTCGTGGGGAATCTCCTGCCAGAATAACTGCACATGTACGGAGGACAAGGTGTGCGACAAGGCTACCGGAGAGTGTCTCTGCCCCCTGGGATACTTTGGCGAGAACTGTCGTGATGGTCAGTAGATATGCAGCAATTTTTTTTTTCACCTTCAGAATCTTATTTCAATCTCTTCCGTTGCACAATGACTGTCTAATATCTACATTTCTGCCATTAACATTCATAGTTCAAAGGAAAAAATATTCAACCTTGTACTGAAGTTTGTTTTTTTTTTTGAACACTTGTTGAAAAGTTAGTTATGTATGGAAGATGGATGAAAATTGCCAATTTTGCAATTGGTGTATCTTCCATTTGTTTTGTGTTTATCAATCTTCTCACTTGGTAAGTGTGTGTCTAAGTATTTAATTGTCGCTTTTCATTGCTTCCAACCTGTAGTTAATCTGTAAGCTGTACTGTATGTTTGAAGTATGACCCTTTTTCTTTGAATTAAATGTGATCTCGCAGATCTTGTCTTTTTGTTTTCCAGTGCACATTATTTTGGAAGTCTCTACCTTCAGCTTTTTGCTAACCTTATTGTAATATGTTGTCTGATTTCAATTGATTATCCTCCAGCTTGCCCCATCGGTCGCTACGGTCTGATGTGTCGCCACGACTGCCAGTGTCAGAATGGAGCAGAGTGCGACCCGACCAATGGAGACTGTACCTGCACACCGGGATGGAGGGGACAGTTCTGTTCTGATGGTCAGATAGTACTCCTTGATGCTTTAACCATGTTTCATTGGCTTTTTGCTGCCCTTTTAGGTTGAACGAGCCAGACAGCCTGCATACACTATTACCAGAATTAGCCTGCATGTAAAAGTTTTTTAAGAAGAGAATATGAACAGTCTAAAGTTTTTATAGGTACTGAAACAAAAGAGAAATAAGGATTTCCACCTCAAGGTTTTCCTTTGTTGATTTGTGTTATGTTAAAGGACACAAACAAAAAATAACAGAGAAAACAACTGTGGTAGAAACAAAATGAGAGATGACAAAACAACGAAAAAGAGACAATCCATAGTACAGTGACCTGATGCCTTTGAATGTCATCACCTCTTCCATGTGTATCATATCTCTGAGGCCTTGTCATCTACTTTCTAAGGGTCATGTTTTGATTTTGATGTGACGCTTGATTTCCTATTATACTGAGGTATAGAAGTATTCAGCAATTCTGTGTTCATATCTCGTACATAAATTGCTACGTGTTAAGCTGCTTGATCTAACACCCCCCTCCCTCCCCCCCCCCTTTCACTCCAGAATGTCCCGTTGGGTTCTACGGCAGAGGATGCGCCTTCCGATGCACCTGTGAGAACAGCGCCGGATGCGATCCCGAGACCGGCGAGTGCATCTGCACCCCAGGATGGAGGGGAGAAGAATGCGACCAAGGTATGGTGATCTTGCTTGCACAGAGTTAGATATAATTCAAGAGTCGTAATATATATGTCAGTGTCTTTAATTTATATTCATAATTGAAACAAAGTAATATGGACAATTTGCTTTTCCAAGGGAAGAGTTTTGTTATGTTTTTTCCTTGAGTAAACATATCTTCAAAGCAAAAGAGTCTAAAGAGAATTTTGAAATGCTCTATTTCTCATATTTGTTAGCTTCTTGTGAAAATGTTAAAAAACACGCCTGCTGATGACTGTACACGTATCATGCATATATTGTGTAATAGGGGGAAGTTTTCTGTGTTCATTTGAAAAAACAAAAAACTTTTTGCATATTTCTGACAAAAAAAAAATTCTTCATGATTTGCAGTTTTGAATGCAAATTTAGGAGTCACTTTATGGTCTCATTGTAATTTCTGTCCATATTTCTGATAACATTTTTTATGCCTCCGCAACGAAGTGGCCGGAGGCATTATGTTTTCGGGTCGTCCGTCCGTCCGTCCCGTTTTGGTTTTGTCGATATCTCAAGAACCGTGTGGTAGTTTTACATCAAACTTGGTATGAGGGTATATCCTTGGGGGATAATACTTTGTGTGGATTTTAGGGTCACAGGGTCAAAGGTCAAAGGTCACAGGTTATTTTGTGAAAAAAAAAATTGAAATTTCATGTTTTTCTCCATATCTCGCAAATGGTTCAAGGTATCTTCATGGAACTTAGTATATATGCTTGTACCGATGGGCAGTGATTATCTAGGGAAGTTGGGGGTCATGGGTCAAAGGTCAGGGGGTCAAAGGTCAACTTCAACTCCTCAAAATATCACTACTTTCCTTATATTTATGCAATGAATGAAGGTTTTTTTTTTTTTTTACTTGATGTATACATGTATTACCCAATATATATTCTGTGGGAAGTTTCTTGCCAAAAGGTCAAAGGTCAAAAGGTCAAAGGTCAAGTGAAAGTGCAGAATTGCACTTTTTCCTCCATATCTCAAAAGTAACTCAAGGTATCATCATGAAACTTACATATTTATGCATGTTCAACCTAACAGTGATTCTCTTTGGAACTGTGAGGTCAAAGGTCAAAGGCCAGGTTTAGATAATGCTATTTTCCCATTTGATACTGAAATTATACTTTTTCTCAATACCTTGAAAAATTACTCAATGCATAAACTTATAAAAGGGTCAAAAGTCAAGTAAAAATCATCAGTTCCCCAAACACCTGCACTCTGACATTTTAATCATTCATCCAATTGAACCTAGTTCTAGGAAAGTGAACATTCAGCACATTTGTGTCAAACCTGTCATTTTAATATTTTGCCAATTGTTTGAAACTGTCATCACACATTGTCAAGACATTGTACTATAGACCTATTAGGAGAACCATGCATTATGGCAGAGGCATATCAGTCGCCATAGCGATATATCTAGTTTCTTCATGATTTGCAGTTTTGAATACAAATTTAGGAGTCACTATGTGATCTCATTGTAATTTCCATACCAATGTCCACTCATGCTTGACATTTAAAAATGCTGCTATGGAAACTTTATTCTGGCAGAATGTGAGACGGGCTTCTTCGGCGTAAACTGCGAGAACCTGTGTGCGTGTCTGAACAACGCCACCTGCGACCACATCAGGGGAGCTTGCACCTGCAGCCCCGGCTGGAGGGGACGCTTCTGCGACAAACGTGAGTACAACTAACGTTTGGGTTCTAAGACGTAAAAGGCGTCGGCATTGAGCACAGGTTGCAAGCTTATGGCAGCGAGAGCTGTGCGAGTCCAGGCTTTGATGTCATATGAACGTAATCTATCGTTCTTGTCCCTTCTGTTTATCTTCTTTTTATTTTAATAATGTTACGCAAGAGGCAAGTTTTCTCTTGTGTGCAGTTTCTCAGGTGTAAAAAAGGTGGTTCCAAAATATCATACCTGCCAACTATTAGTAAAATTTAGTAATCATTAGTGATTTCAGCATATGACTACTGTTCTGGCCTCATAAAATTCTGAAGTATCAGTGATTTCTTATATCTTATATATATACTATGTGCTTCTATGCAAAACAACCCACCATTAGTAATTTTCATAAGAACGATTAGGAAATTGTGCACAAACATGTTGGCAGCTATGAACTTGTCCAAAAATAAGCCAAGTTGATCCACTTCTCGAGTGACAAAATTTGAAACCCCTCGATAGAAGGACATGAAATATGCAATGGTACGACGTTAAAAATTTCAGCATTTCTACAAACCAAGAAATATAGAGATCAGAGAATCCGCTTACAAGGATAATGTCCGAGTTACTCATATGTATTGACCTTTCCACACAGCCTGTCCCGATGGCTACTACGGATTGGACTGCCAGCATCGCTGTAACTGTGGCAACGGGGCGCACTGCAACCCCACCAATGGCAACTGCAACTGCCCGGCCGGCTACACTGGAGAGGGCTGCAGGAATGGTAAGCCTAGGAATGAGACTAGCCGATGGATATTAGATTGATCAGGGTCCAGTGTTGTTATAACCTGGAAACTTTTTACAGAGAGCATTTATTCAATAACAATTTTCTACAACATATATCTCACTGAATTATCACATATTAACTTTGAACTTTTGTGAAATAATGTTTTGGGGTCTTGTTTTAGATCGTTGAATACTGCTACCAAAGATTTAGGATATTAGTCTATTTGGATTCTTGATACTAAGGTTTATTAATTCCGCATCTTTTGAATTAAGAATAATTATTGGTCTTTGTCATATTATCCAAACTTGATGTAATTATGCATTACATTATTTTAGGTACTGATACAAATTTTCTTGTTGCATAGAAAAATGAGATTTGATGAGATAATAACAGTCAGCTTGTAAATGCAATTGTACATTTCTGTTTGCTCATCTGCAAGGCACGCCTTATCGAAAGTTGCACGATTCTGTAGAGAGAAGAGATTAAGGAAATAAAGATATGATTTTTGATTTGTTCCATGAACAGAATGCCCAGATGGTTACTATGGAGAAGACTGCCTGGGAGTGTGTGACTGTGCCAACAACGCTGACTGCGACCACGTCAGTGGACGCTGCATCTGCCCCAGCGGCTGGATCGGAATTCGCTGCCACCAACGTGAGTGTGGATTTGTACTGCCAGGAGTATTACAGATTTGTCTTTGTCATGACTAATACCTGTCTGTCTGTAAATATGTCTGTCTGTTTGCTGTCTGTGTCTGCCTATCTGTTTATCTGTCTGTCCATCTGTTTGTCTACCTGCTTGTCTGTTTGTCTATATGTCTATCTGTCTGTGTACTTGTCTGTCATATATCTGTCTGTCTGTCTCTCTATCTATCTATCTATCTGTTCATCCATCTGTTCATCCATCTGTCTGTCTCTCTATCTGCCATGTAGCTAGCTATCTCTTCATCTATCTATATGTCTAGCTAGCTGGCTATATATCTTCTGATCATTACACTGTCTCTCTTTCCATTCTGATCACTTCAATATTAGCTTCTCTTTCCCATTACTTCACACATGTCAAGCTCCACTGGTATGTAGTACATCACTTCAGTATAGAGTTCTTTCTTTCTTGATTGCCATCTGAAAAATGAGAATAATCATTCTTAAACGAGAATAAATAGGTCTTTTACAGTAAAAGGAGCTGGATCCCTCTCACCGTACAAACCTTCAGAGCATGTATTCTGTATTTAATTTTCCATTGACAATAGTTATGAAAATATTTTACGATTAATTCCTTGGGAGTTTAATTTTTTTTTTTTTTTTGGTCATTCCATGATTATTTTGAAATTACATAAAAATACTCTTGTCTTCTCTTTTGCTCATCAGGTTGTCCTACTGGTCGCTTTGGCATCAACTGCCAGCAGCGCTGCATCTGCCAGAACGGCGAGTGTGATCACGTGACGGGAATGTGTGCCTGTCAGCCCGGATGGGTGGGGCGAGCCTGCCAACAACGTAAGTCCCCGACAACTTCCCACCTTGCACCATCCCAATCAATTAATGTGTGTCTCATTGCACTGTGAGATGAATGACAAAGCAAAATCAAACCAAAAAAAAAAAAAGAGTGCAAGCAAATTACCAAAGTACCAAAGTAATAATGTCTTAGTCTTTTGTTTTAGCTTGGGTTGGAACCAAGTGCACACGTAGCATAAACACTCTGGCCAGGTGAGGTTGTAAGAACCAGTTTCCATGGCGATGACTGGCTATGACATCATGCTTTGGTTCTGTGTATTGTTTAACTTCACAGTAGCAGCAACCATGCTCTGAAACTTCTTTCCATCCTCCAAAACGAAACAGAACAAGAAAAAAGAGTCCCCGTAATGTACGAATGCATCAAAATATACCAAAAGTGTCTTTGTTTGCTTCTATCCACAGCCTGTGCCGATGGTTACTACGGCGATGGATGCACGCAGAGATGCAATTGCCTGAACAGAGGGACGTGCGACAAGACCAACGGTACCTGCATCTGCGAACCCGGTTGGCATGGCGACCAGTGTGAACAGAGTAGGTATCCCCTCCTCGTGGTATGACTGGCTGTATATGATGTCAGTCCTCTCCTCTTTTGTCTATTAACCCTTTTAAGACCATCTGATTTTGGTGTAATGTTCAGTTTACATTGATGCTGGTATGGGTTTATGTGGGACCAGTCAGGAATGGGTTAAAGGGTGTGTACAGTTCTGGTTGAGGTGAGGATATAGCTTTTAAGGTTTTGTGAGATATTCAGAAACCACTCTATGAGATGCCGAAGAGCATGCAATTCTAAGGGGTATCAAAAGTTTATTTGACGAAAATCGGTTTTGAAATGGCTGAGCTATCCAAAAACAAGGTGAAACAAAGAGATCCTAATAAAAGGCGTGGCCTGCCGCCTTTTATTGTTATCACTTTTTTGGATATCTCAGCCGCTTGAAAACCAATTTTCATCAAATAAACGTTGAATCCTTCTTAAAATTACATGCTCTTTCATATTTCATAAGAGGTTTCTCATTATCTCACTTAGGAATGTTCAAAACATAAATCCCCACCTCAACCAGTACTGTACAGTCCCTTTAAGCCTACAAAAGTACCAGTTGTCCTGTCAAAAGCAATTCATTAATTTTAAGATGCTAAAACAATATATATGGATTTTTTTTTTGGTCGTATAAATATTTTTCAAAGCATGTAGTCACCAGTGAATGAATTTGATGTAATTACACCAAGTTCTCTCTCTCTCTTTTTTTTTTTAAAGGTTGTTAACAGGATAAATAGGGCTTAAGCAGGTGCCTCTGTTCCTCTGTTAGAATAAACATAAATTATTTGTCTTTTACATAAAACTTGAAAGTCATGATGAAGACATACATTGTCACACACAAGAATAAAAATGATGCTGTGTATGATAGTGTTTTTTTTTTTCGAGAGTTATTGTGAGAAAAGAAACCATCAAACTTTTAAAGTCTTACCTGCAGGAAGTTGATGGGTTCTGTACACACACATTTTTAGGAAATTCTGACTAGTTCTCTCTTCCTCTTCTATAGGCGATGGAGTGATGTATAATTGAAGTGTTTGTTTGCAAAAACCGATAGGTCCATTTTTGAAGATTTTCAGTTACGGTCTCTATCATAAAGTAAAAAATAATACCTTTTAAATGATATTTTGGTCACTACATATAAAGGTATATTTTTGAAGTTATGGCCAAAACAAGCACAAATCTTTTTATTATTCTCTTTATTTTTCCAGACCTTTAATCGCAAATATCTCCGTTTGGCAAATACGGACTTATCGGTTTTTGCGAACAAACTCTTCAATTGTATTATCCTCTCACTTTTCTGGCATTATCAGTACACCTTTAGGAGTGATTCCTGCATGATGCATTCTAATCTGTATGTCTGTTTGTTAATTACCTTTGTTTTCTCTGAAAAGCCTGTCCACAAGGCTACCATGGAGTGAACTGTGAGGAGAGGTGTCAGTGCCAGAATGGAGGGCAGTGTGATGCCCAGACCGGTGTCTGTTCCTGTACCGCTGGTTGGAAGGGACGCAACTGTGCTAGACGTGAGTACTCGAAGAAAGTCCTGAAATGATCGCCTTTACCATTGGGAGCATGCAGTGATTAAAAAAATATTAGAGTTATCACATTTGATGCGTATGTATAGTTCAGTTGTATCGCAAAACATGCTACCATATAAGAATTGTACAATGAAGTCACAAATATAAGAAGGTACACGTTGTTGTATCACTGATTTTCTCAATAAACCATTACTGCAGACAGCTAGTTTATTCTAGAAACGATTTTGATAAAACTAATCTTCACATTTTGTGTGTTTAACAGTACTTAACACTGATTGTATTGATAAGCATTTGTACATTAGTTGTTTCTGTCCCTAAAACTCACATTTTAGAACTATTTTGAAGCACCAAAGCTGGGTTTTATTTTCATCTGCAAATGGTAAATATGGCTTTAAACTTGCCAAACTCCTATGGATGCATATACCCTTCATTGAAACGTACTTGTGCTATTGATGCATTAGCTGTGATTGAGGATTGTGGTCTTTTTAGACGAGAGATACATAAAGAGACATTCGAGACAAATTGTCCCGAATGTCCAAACAACAAACATGTGCATCTTTTTATTTTGGTTTTGAATTTCTGTTTGTACAGCTTGTCTCCCGGGAACCTACGGCCAAGACTGTGCGCTCAGCTGCCAGTGTGGACCAGACAACCCTTGTGACCACATCACTGGAGCCTGCCGCTGCCCACCGGGTTTCGCTGGATACGAGTGTAACTCTCGTGAGTATGACTGCCGGTCCCGTTGATGCTCCCTGTAGAGTGGGGGAGCAGCTAAAAAAGTTTGCCCAGCCCTGTGTCCAAACAAGGCTATTTCGGAAAATTTTAAGCCATATTTACCTAGCCTATACTTTCTCTATTGGAGCTGCTAAAATTCCCGTGGTTCCGTTTATTCTTTTCACCATCGCCTGCAGGGTGGGATATTGAGCTTATGATTATCTTATTTTCAGATTCTTGTGGAGAATCGTTATTTCAGTGTTCTGGTAAACAAAGTGAAATGTCTGTTATATTCACTCCTGTGGTGTGTTCCCTTCTGTTAATAGGAATAGGCTGTTTTCACTTCTAGAGGGTGTCTTGTGATGCACTAGTAAGATTTCAGTCTCCAAGTAAAATGTCAATGTATGCACAAAATTATTTTTCTTTATTCTTTTAATTGGTCTATGTGTCATTTCTGGTCTTATGTATTTCAGTTGTAGATATATGAATGTATTTGTACAATATGTTAACTTTTTTTTGTAATGGTTGATCCCCAACCTATGATTTTAAAGTGCAATTGTATTTGAGGGCCAATGCATGTTGATAATTGACATTTGACCACCCCCCCCCCCACCATCTCTCCCACAGCTTGTCCACCAGGCACGTGGGGTCAAGACTGCGCAGAGGCCTGTTCCTGCGGCCGCAACACGATCTGCAACGCGGTGACCGGAGAGTGTCAGTGCAAACCGGGCTACCGTGGGCACAACTGCGAGAAGGGTGAGGATTTCTTTTTTGAGTGACAACATTGACAATTACATAAAGTCTGCATATATAACAATTAATTGCTTTTGTAAAGTAGAGATGCTATACAGATTTGGTATGGATTTCAGTTTTTATCTACTGTGTTAGGATCTAGGAAGCACATCCTCGGTTTTTCTTGTCTTCCTATAGGGAGGAAAAATATGTCATTGCTTAGGAGGAATGATAATTGTGTACTTCTTTGAGAGAAACGTTTGTATATATTTAGGATCTGTACAGGTACAGACTGACAAATATTAACTTTTGATCAACTTTCTTCTTCTTTAATACTAAACACCAGAGGTAGATATACTTCTCTATATGATTATACTCCCACCCACACATAGTTTGTATGGGGGTATATTTAGCTATGAATAATTAAAATTATACCTGGTAATCACCTAGTGTTCCTGTAAAGTTTTTACAGCACAGATGTGGATTACATGCCCAATACTTGTCTGATAATTGGGGTCTGCTCCTATTAACCCTACTGTAGCCCATTACAGACATATACATATCAACCTGTTGAGGACGAGTCCCGAGTATACTCGGGCAAGGGTCTATGGGAAATGCGTGTTGTAGCAAAATCAAACCGTCCTCAATGGGTTAAATGACTTCTAGATATCTCGCAAGTTGTGTGGGTGGATTGAAAGGTTTTACTGGAAATATCAAGTTTCTTGTATGTTTTTTTTTTTTTTAATAGTTGACGAGTTCTAAATGTAGAGATTTATTCTATTGTTTTCAGTTAAGATATTCATGAATGTATCTCAATAAATGATATGTTTCATCAGACAAACACATATTTCATAATGTTGTCTTTTCCCTCATCTTGCAGACTGCAAACGATCACGCTATGGACCCAACTGCCAATACCACTGTAACTGTCTCAATGGCGGCTCCTGCCACGCCGACGACGGAACGTGTCTCTGCCAGCCCGGCTTCATCGGGGCTCTGTGTGAACGAGGTATTAAAGCTGCACGCCGCATCTTGTTGATGTGATTTTATGTGTAGAGAAATGCGTGGTCATTGAAATGGAACGAAAACATGTAGAAGTTATGGCACATTACATGAGTTTTAAAGGTCTAGCTTTTAAAGCTTTCTAGTTTACCTAAGCAATGAGTCATGTAACACAGTTTTTCAACAGGAACAGTTTAATGAGAGTTTATATAATCATGGGAAAACTTTAATTGTCTGCAATACTCATACTGCTCACTTTGAAATGCCTTGTGAGAACACCACACACAAAAATAAAATACTTCATGACAAATGCCATTCCTGAAATTTGTTAGAGAGATTGAAGACGAAAGATAATACTTTTTTCATGAACTGAATAAGATACAATGATTTTCATGCATAAATCTTATTACTCTATCAGAATCTTAAACTCTCCAACAAATTTCTACCATTGAAATATCACACTAAATTGATATACAGTAGGATAAACTTCGACTACATGGAGAATGCGATCCCGAGAAAAATTATGATTTCATGAATATTCATGAGGGAATATGAATTGATATTCATCGATGAATATTCAAAGATTCTGAAGGAGTAGGTTTGATGTTCACATTATGTCTCCTTGGTTTGCCTGTCTCGCAGCCTGCCCCGAGGGAACCTACGGCCAGGATTGCCAACACAAGTGTGAGTGCCAGAACGGCGGAGTCTGCCACCATACCTCAGGGTCATGTGACTGCCCGGCGGGATACACAGGGGCCTTCTGCCAGACCAGTGAGTCTGACGTCCATTTAACCCGTTACAAAGGACGGGCTGATTTTGCTAAAACATGCATTCCCCATAGATACCTGCCCGAGTATACTCAGGACTAGTCTTCAATGGGTTAATAATTAACCCCTCTAATTAGACCAGACTTGTAATTCTTTCTCCGCTGCCTTCCTTCCAAACTATGTTGGATGGCAGGCAGTACAGTGGTAGCTTTAAAAGGATTCCACACACAAAGGTTTAATGAATTTAAGTCTTTCTTGAAGAAAAAGAAAAAGAACTGATATACTTTATGTCAGCTTTTTGAGAATTGTATCAATTCATCATTAATGCTTTTTATATATCTTTTTTAAGGGAGAGTTATAGTTTGTACATTCTTTATGGAAATGAGTTTCGTAATTTCTTTTCTTTCTTTCTTTTGTATAACTCAATTGTATCGCTTCACCAGAAGCGAAGTAGAAGAGGTGGTTTTTTTTTAATATTGTCATCATTGACTCATGAAACAGGTAATGATTTTGATGGACAAGTTCATTTGGTG
Organism: Diadema antillarum; assembly: GCF_040938485.1. NCBI lineage: Eukaryota > Metazoa > Echinodermata > Echinoidea > Diadematoida > Diadematidae > Diadema > Diadema antillarum. The sequence continues at coordinate 286,566 of NW_027271931.1, read as the reverse complement.
TCTGTCATTGTATAAAAGTTTCTTGAGGACAACATTGTCTGATATGAAAGCAGTCATTTTCATGGAGCGTATTGTATCTTTCTCCCTCCCTTCTCTCTCTCTCTCTCTCACACACACACACACACACACACACACATACACACACACAGAGTGCTCATCTGGAACCTATGGCCCTGACTGCTCCATGGTGAAGGACTGTCGCTATGGCGGCGTGCTGGACGTTGTGACTGGACGCTGCAGGTGTGGTCTGGGATACACCGGCGAGTTCTGTGATGAAGGTGAGGAGAAGACTAAACTAGCCTAGACTGACCCATTGGCTCGGTCCAGCCCTGCAAAACTTAATTTGATAAACAAGTTTGTTTTTCTGTCCTCTTAGATCTTTAGCTTTTTGTTCATATGAAAGTTGAAGAAGTTCTTTGTTGGAAACTAATACGACTCCTGACTGAGACTGTGTTATATAATGTATAATGTGATAAAATTCTGCTGTTTTCATGGATGCTGTGTATTTGTGATTGAAGTCCGATTTGTTAAGTCCTTAGTTTCAATAATGGTTGTAGTGTATAAAACTGAATGAACACAGACATATGATCAGACAAAAACAAAATCTACAATGTGATGTCGGGACCGAGCTCACACCCCACGACAATGGATTCAAGTCTGTCCAACTCTCAACAAGTGCAGGCATTAAGCAAACAGAAACTACTCTTCTTTGGTCAAACTCTACAAATAAATCTAATGTTGCAAACAGTGGCTGGCTGGAATGTGTGCAACTGAGACTGCAGACACATACATTATTCTAAAACCCCTCCACCCTCTCTTAAAACCCCAGAGTGCCCGGCAGGAACATACGGCATGGACTGCGACCAGGAGTGCACCTGCGAGAACGCAGCAGAATGCGACAGGCAGACCGGATGCTGTTCATGCCAGGCCGGCTTCTACGGACAAAACTGTCAACTGAGTGAGTTCTTAGCCCATAGAACAAGCACAAGCCAACAAACAACACAATTGGCAATGCTTAATATTGTATATGCTATATATTTTGCAGGATTTTAATTTTTGCAAATTTGGTGAGTCGGCCCAGGTGCTATTCGTGAATTTGATATCATGCGTAAAATATTAGCTGTGATGCCAACATGAATACGACTTGCTCCTGTACATTGCTCCGTCCATTACTGAACTCAAATTTAATCACCCGCAAAATTGCTGGGAAGTCCAAATTCGTGAAAAATTAAACTGGCTAAATATATAGTGTGTACAGTAATTGCTTAGTGTAGGGATTGTATGAACATCGTGACTGTTTCAGGATAATAAACATCGCCACTAATTGTTAGAGAGGCTTAACCCGTCTCAATTCCATGCATCTGATGACTTGTTCTGCTCATCAATTAATTGGGATTAATTTACTAATCGTCACTGGATATTTTTTTTTTTCAATATGCAGCCTGCCCTCAGGGGACGTACGGGGCCTACTGCGCCAGGACCTGTGACTGCCACAAGGACGCCACCTGTGACCCGGTCACTGGTCAGTGCCGATGTCCGGCGGGAAGGACAGGACCCGAGTGCAAACAAAGTGAGTAGATCGCTCCAGACAGGGTCTGGCCATTGGTCCTCATCCAGCAGTATTAGTAGTTAGAAACAGCAGTAGTAGTAGAAGTATATAGTCAGAGTAATAGTAGTAATACAGTAGTAGAAGTATCTAGCAGTAGATAAAGGTAGAATTAGCAGTAGTAACAGACTGACTAACTGATATATCGGTTGATGTATTGATGGGTTGATTGATTGATTGATTGATTGATTAATTGAATGATTAATTGGCCAATCAATGATTGATTAATGGGATGAATGATTTGAATGTTGATGAATTTGGTACCACTACCACATTAATGAATAACTGGCATATGGTATTGATGTTTCCGTATATTGTGATAACTGTGCTTTAAAGATCTTGAAATAATTACACACTCTAGTTCTCATTAATTGATCTAGAAATGAAATCATTAAAGTTACGATAAAGCTGACAAAAAAATCTCAGACTATCATAACATAATCAAAACTTTAAGCAAAAGAGCAATTTATTTGAATGGGAGCACTTATTTGGACTGCTGGCTGAATTTTCCATCTTCTTTCAATTTGGCACAAGCCATTTTTCACACTCTGGACAAGGAGCGTCAGTGTTAAGCCAAGCGTCAACAAAGATTTGTTTTGTTGATTGCACTTGATAGATGAGACTATTGGGAATCCATAAATATGAAAAATTCTTCCAAATATTTTGAAATGTAATTTAGACAGTTTTTTAAAAAGTGTAACTTTTTTTGTATTGTACGCCCTGTAGAGAAGTAATGCGCTTCAGAGCAAAATGTGCATGGTATTAAATATGCTGAATCATCGGCAGTATGGTTGTGCAATATTTTTGCTAAGGTGATCAGTAGGTAAGGAGCTTCGGATATTGCCTTGAGGCATGTTGTGAAGTTTGCTGATTGAGATACATGCTATGCAGCTGTCAAAGAACTTGTTGTCATATTTTGCTGTTGTTCTTTTCGTCTGCATATATGCCATGTCACTGTCAAAGAGCATGTGTCATTCGTTTTTGTTTTTGTTTTTGTTTTCCCCTTGCAGCATGCACGCCAGGGTTCTATGGGCCCAATTGTCTGGAATTCTGCACCTGTGCCAATCGCACCCAGTGCAACGCTGTGACGGGCACATGCGACTGTCCCCCTGGACTCACGGGAGAAACATGCACACAGGGTATGTATCCAGGTGTAACGTTCAGAGGGAGGATGAGTGGTTCATGGAATATGTCACTGTCCCAACCAAAAAACTTACCACTGTATGGGCACCGTATATGCCATACATATCTGGAGATTGATATTTTGTGTAGGCCTATAAGGACTTTTAAGGCAAAAGAAAAACACGCTGAATTATCGGCTCGGCTACGGCTCCATCAGGTTTTTGGCCACTATAGACAGGTTAAAATCTACCGCGGGAAACAAAATTTGTGGCCGCTGGCCGTGTTAGACAGGTGGCCGCTATACACAGGGTCTGTAACAGGGCTTTTCTCTCGGGGGAATTTTTCAGTGACCGCTATAGACAGGTGGTCGCTATAGACAGGTGGCCGCTAAGGCAGGTTTGACTGTACATGAAAATGAAAACACCGAAATATACCGTCTTTGCAATATGCAAGAGCTACATCTATGTAAGCGAGCCTTGTGTTGACATTGTTAAGCTCTGATAGAATGAAATGACTTGTGCAGGCTGCTATCCAATATTCACCAGTCCAGTATGCTCATTCTGTTCTCTCCATGACAAATTCTCTTGCAGAATAACTTTGTTGTCGTTTCATGTCCCTTGATGTTGTTATGTGGACAGTCAGCACTCATCTTTCTTTGTTTATAAAAGAAAACGGTTTTCAAGGAGATAAATTATTTAGGGGGTCATGGGGGTCATGATGAAAAAAAAATGGTCAGCCAATTAAAATATGTGACCGAGTGATGAACTTGAGGGTAACAAGGACAGTCCCTCAGCTGCGGCCACCCTTGACCGTTTTGTTACCTCTTTGGGTTTTCTGTCACCCGCAGAGTGTGCACCAGGTAAATTCGGCCCCAACTGTGCCTTCAACTGCGACTGCTCGAACGGCGCCACGTGCGACGTCCGGACGGGAACGTGCAGATGTATAAACAGCTTTATCGGTGCCCAGTGTGAACATGGTGAGTACAAGCCATTCGGACAGTATTTTTGCAGCGGAATACCTGTAGGCATCGATGACTTTGAAAGGAGGGGTCTGTTTCTTTTGAAACTGCACGACCTGACTATTAATCCAGAAAGGGAAGAGTGTGACTTGACAGAGGAAGGGCTTCAGAGTGAATGTTAATAGCCAAATCTTATCGGGTGTCTGTTGTAACTTAATTCTGTAAAGTTATCTTGTTGTTGAGGTTACACTGACTATGTTGGCTGTTGTGATTAAATTAGAGATGTTAGCATTTGGTAATAAAATGTCGTAATGTTATTTTTTTTTTGTAGTCATTCCTGATTATTATTTAGCCAGTGCATCAATAATGTGATAATAAACATGATTTTAGTTGAAGTATCTTCTGTTAAAGATATGATTATGTTCAAACTTTGATTCACAGGAAATATTTTGTTATGAGATTCCAATGTCAATTTTAATTCTCTCTCCCTCTTTGTTTGTCTCTGTCTGTCTGTCTGTCTGTCTGTCTTTCACCTATCAGGAGGTCAGTATGCTTTCCCGACTCCAGCGGCACCTCTTAGGGGAGATATGGGACCAAACGGCTTCTAACGACAGGCCCAACTTTCATCTCGTCTTTTTTTTTCTCCAACTAAGAGAGAGAGAGAAACTCATAAACAAAAAAGATTCATGGCGTTCTCGTCCCCGTTATTTTTTTTCTTCTGAATATTGACCACATTTGGAGTGATGCCGACTCGCGTCTGTTGATAACTGCATACCCCTATCGAGAAAGTGATCCATGATGTCTTGTGACTTTGGGGCAATCAGCAAAGAGAAGAGTATGCTTGTGTTGCTTTCAGAAATGTGTTTCCACGCTTCGACATATCGTTTCAAAGAATGCTAGCAGGTCTCTTTTTTTTTCAGTGATTGTTGTGATATTATGTCCACCGTCGGGTATTCAGTGTCATGTACATAGCAATACCTCAAGCAGCAAAATACCGGAAGGAGAAATGGCTAATTGTAGGGCGTGAGAGGCACCCCGTGGAAGCAATCAACACTTTGTGAGTGTTCTCGATCTACATCAGTCTGACTTCTTTTACCTGTGGTGGTGTTAAAGTGGAAATGAGGAGGGAGGACTGGACTGTGTCCGCAACACAAGGAGGGTCTGATTGGCAGCGAGGCAGGTGCAGCGTGCAGTAAGCGTGGAAGTTGACTCGGCTGGTGAAGGGTTGGGACAGATGTTCCCTGTTGTCGCGGCGACAGGACTGCGTCTCGTATGAGAAAAAAAAAGTGTTGAGATGGATTCACCCGACGATCATTTGAAAATCGGAGAGAGCCGAGAGAGCGCCTCGGTCTTTGTACAGAGTGGATGGGGGACGTGTGGGAATGTGGTGTCGAATTCAGATTTTTACAGCATTATTTATTGTTCATGTAAATGATTCCGTTCTACTGCAAGTATATATGTTTAAGTGATGGCTGCAACAATACAAAAAAAAAAAATGAGATGAGACAGGAAAATAGATATACTCTCAATATCTAAGAGAGTTGCTCCATATTAGTAAAGATAAAGTCTTTTTTTTTAAATTGATAGATAGATGTCAACCAACCGTGTACAAAGTAGTTAAAGAATATGCTCCATATAGCATTCATTGTGTTGTATTAAATAGTGATGTCCTAGAAAGATTTTGACAATTACCGGTAAATAAATTGACTTGTTTATACTAATGCCATTTAGATGATTGCTAATACAATGGCCTGTGACATGATGATATATTTTTGCAAGCATACGAGTTATTTTATTGAACCAACTTTCTACACTACGTTTATGTTTTTAATGCATACAAAACATGTATCCCTTACTGTGGATAAGTCCATTATTCTTGTTTTTGTTTGTTTGTTTGTTGTTGTTTTTTCCTCTGTCAAATATGTTTACATATGTTAATTTGTGCTTGGTTTCATGGTCTCAATTTGAATCTGAAATTTCGGTATTAGACTGGAAGCACACATGAAGTATATTTAGCGCTTCCTCCGACTAAATCCATGTGTAGTGTTCAAATGCTGTCGTCATTGCTGCGCTCGCTCACATGGACTGTAAAAAAAAAAAAGAAATGACAATATCTCCTCTACCCACCTCCTGTGCCCCCCCCCCAAAAAAAAGGGAGGAACTCTAAATGTTGCGCCTAACACTGAGGTTTTAGACATGTAGATACTATTGTAGCTTCAAATGTATGATATTATCACAAAGTTCTGAGCAAGTTGTGACAGGAGAGAGAGAGAGGAGAGATAGAGAAGAGAGAGAGAGAGAGATAGAGTATGATTGAACAAGCTAAAATTTTAGTTAATAATTATTTTTTATAATAGAACGATTATATGACAACAAGCACTGGTGCAGTTCCCACATAGTTCATTTCTCCTCTGCATCATCAGTTTGAGATTTGTGATTATCGTGTGTGTATATTTTAACTAACTCCTCTCTTTTTTTTGACCAAGATTATATTCAACTAATTCAAAATAGAACTGAGCTGACCAGTGCTACGACTCTATGCAAAACTAACGCAGTTCAATTCAGAGCAGCTCTGATTCACTTAATACACGTTTCTATCCTTTGCAGCTTGAAAGATGAAATGTGGAACTACATGACGTGTGTTTACCGAGTTCTTCCGAGTAAAACCCCTCGCGCAGTATTTTAGATTACAAGGGTCATACGTACGTACGATGATCGGAGGGGAAATCTGAACAGTGTGTATTCAATATTTACGACAAAGAGCATTCGCAGATGTGCATGGTTCTTACAAAGTAACAATAAAAAAACATGTCTAATATAGATATATGTGTTATTATGCGTAGATACTACATACTTGCAAATGCACGCACAAACATGATAATGTTTGTGTGTGTGTGTGTATCTGGTACTTCTTTCTGTTTGTATGATGCAACCGCTTCCTTTTATGTGTAGTGATTCAGTGTATCATAGATATTCACTAAAGAAAAACCGGTAAGAGAAAAGAAGACAGAGCTAATATACTTCACATTTGATATAAAATATGTATATGCTTGTATTTACAGGTGGTAACCTTATATCATTCAACATCATGATTGGCAATTACCTAAAATAATATGCCACTATTTATTTGACATTTTTGTGAAGTTAATTTCACAGTACATTGCATTGTTGAGAAGCGATACTGAGAAAATGTCCCTCTGTACAATGAGGACTGGAAAAAAAGAATACTGTATTTGGCATTTGGTAGTTACATTCAAAGCCACTGCAACTGATTATTAGTCAATAACGTTGTCATGCTAGGTTGCAAATGTCGTATTAATTACATAGGAAAAAATATTAATTGATGATATGTGCTGTCTGTAAAAATTGTGTAGGATTTCATCATCTCCCTGTGTTATTTTTGTTATTACATGGTAATTGTAGGTATGTTACAATATTTTTTTGTTCCTGTTACGTTTTCAGATTTAGATTTGTGGTCTAATACAATTAGTTATTTTGTTTCCAATAATATTGACACTAAGAAGGAATACCAATTTCTTTTAATAAACTCCCTAGCTTGTATATTCATACTTTAACCCATTGAGGGCGAGCTGATTCTGCTTTAGCAAGCAATTCTGGTAGACACCTACCCAAGTATACTCGTGACTTGTCTTCAACGGGTTAATAAACACTGTGTCACTCACTCAAATATGCTGGATATATCTCATGCTATACAATAGACATGACGGTGCGATTTTCCGTATTGTAAGATAGTTTCTGTTTCTGCTTTTTATTTATGTGTGTGTATATCATTACAGTCGTCATCTGTATTTTGCTTTTAATATTTCAGTGATATATTCCCACTTGACTTGTAATTTATATCAATTTGTGCAGAGCTGTGAGAGGCTGAAGACATGTAAAACAGTGCTTTTTCTCCTTTGTATGGTACATTTTATTGCATTTTTTTGGTCTTATTTACATTGTAATTCTTTGTATGTTTTGTTTGCATTTGTTGTTTGCATGAAATGCAGGCCACCGTCTAATTTAAGGTTATTGTCAAAAAGTCTGCATCTCATCACAACAAGGAATGGGAGAGGAAGAGGAAAAAATATTTTCGGTATTTTATGAACTTGTAGAAAGATTTCAACTGGATGCGTTGCTCAAAGGTCATTTATGCAATGTGTTTAAAAAGAAAAAAAAAAAGCGCCTGCTTTCTCGCACTCTTGATGTAAAAAGTGTATGTCTCACCAATGGGTGCATTTGAACTGAGTTCTTCTCCATGGTCGCTGTGTAAAACCAGGGTTTAAAAATAAAGGACATTATTTTATGATTAGTAATTTTCAATGCTGGCATGCCTCGGCTACCTCAATGCAGACAAAATCAAGTTCACAAGGTCTTGAGCGTGCCTGGTCCATGTGCTGCGCGAACAGACCTGTCCATGGATCGAGATCGCTAACCCATTCAGTTTGAGCGCAGTGTTTTCCCGTCATGGGCAACAGGCAAAGGTACAGGCAGACTGGGCATAAAGTGTGAAAAGATACACGCCCACACATCCAGCTTACATCAGCTGAACCTTCTGCAAAGTTTATGGCAAAACAGTTTTCATGCGGGAAGTGTCTATGACTGTGTGCAGCAACACAATCTGCCCTGCTTGAAGTGAAGATAGTGTGGGTGAATTGCCTTGTTACACTTAACTGTATCCCTCTGTGAAAGTCTGTTTATATAAGCAATCCTTCTTTTATAGAAAAAGAAGAAGAAGATGTAAATTCAATAACTCAACTGATGTTACAAAACAACATTATTTCATTCTGTCTGGTATCAGTGGGATGGGGGAATTAAGTGAGAAATTAGCTGACATTATTCAGTGTGAATTTCAAGAACTCACTTTTGTATGTCATGCACACCTCTGTGACTAGTACAGAAGTGACCCATGGAACTTGTAGCAACATATTTCAGTGTTGACCTTTTTCCCCGTGGGGACATGGCACTTTAAAACGTGCACAGCGGTCTTGGGAGTCTGTGTCTGCAGTATTTACTGTCAATAAAGTTGTCCCATGTGGAAGCTGCACGGGGCAATAGAAGACAAAGAGCATTATTTTGATACAATTTTCCCACTCTATTCAAGAATTTGTGTTTGGAGAACTGGCGTCTTCCCTAAAATTCTTTGAGAACTTGGCCAGGTTTGCACTTTGTTAAATGTTGCCCGTCATTCGCTCTGTAATTTGGTTGCAAGGTGCACCTCGTGCACTTTCGACATTTCAAAGAATTGACCGTTGAAGGAAATATTGTAATATTGTGTGATTTCTTTGTCCAAGAATTGCTTCTTGTATCATGTCAGTCAAATTACGAGTAATGTGCGTAATGATAGGCTGAATTCATAAACGTATGAAATTGTTTTTAGTATCACTATGTGAAAACCAAATGTAACACACACACACGGACACACACACAAAGAGAAAATATACTTCACTCAGTACAGCTCGCATGTTATTGTCTATTTGAAATGCTGATGCAGGTTTTGCATCATCAATAACTGTCTCTCAGAGTTATTTTTTGTACAACCGACTTCCAAGTTCTGTATAACATGAACAGCAATATCTGAGACTGCGACTACGTTGGCAAGTCTCTGTATGTACCTTTCAAATGTCCACCTCCCAGATTCCATCATGCACAGAACTGGGACTTCAAAAGAAAACACACTAAGCATACCATGGTCCAATATTTTTTTAAATTCGTATTTCTGTATTTTGGAATTGGTAATAAATTGAAATAAATTACTTGTGTGTTTACATTGTGTGTTTACATTGTGTGCAGTACTTCTGTACATGTCAGTTACTGGTAAGCCATGGAAGGTGTGTGTGTGTGTGTGTGTGTGTGTGTGTGTGCGTGTGTGTGTGTGTGTGCGTGTGTGTGTGTGTGCGCGTGTGTGTGTGTGTGTGTGTGCATGTTTGTGACTGTGTGGCAAACACATTTCAAAACATCCAACATGGTTTCTTGAACACCACACCATTTGCAAGTTCTACAATATTTACTCCTGAGACAATTGCTCCCGTGAAATATCTGCTTACTATTAATAAAGACAAACATGAATTCTAACCACAAACATAACCCTAACCTAAGTCTTTAGGGGAATCCTCACATACAGTGTAAAGTTTCAAGAAGGTGAGATTATCTTCAGCACATACATCAACTCTGGGTCTTTCCACAAGATGTTTGAAGACAATGATAAATCTATCATTTTAAAAACCATCTTCTGATAGAAAGTACATGTACATGCACTGACCATCTGCAGTGAACAGCTGTCAATGTCTGCCTTAACTCCTTTCTCACAACTGCTTACAGATCAACTTTGTAAAGGTACTCCAATAAATCATATATCCTTGAGACTTGTGATGTACTTATCATTTTCACAAACAGCAACTTTTATTACAAGAAAAGAAAAACATAGTAAAAGACATATTATATGAACATACATGTATTTTTTCCATTTTTTAATGCTTTTCAAAATAGAACAAAGGAAAAACATGTGACGTTGTGTGGTGCCATTGGCAAAACCTACGAAATTTCAAAGATCAATATAAAATTGGCATTTAATACAAAGTCCTTGGTTCTAGTACACATGGTTCCTGGATCTTTTAAGAGCTAATAAGAAAACAATCATAACCACAAAATTCAGCTTTGCTTACGACAATGGTACAGGGCAAAGTCATCATATCCAGTCAAATCATTATAAACGACAGACAACAGAGTGTAGTAATTACACTTAAATTATTTGATCCACTTCCCACCAACCATTTTAAGAAACATATAAAATCCTGAACAATAAAAAAAAAAAAAATGATCTGTATTTCTACAATGAATCAATACTGTAAAGTTTAAACAACAAAATATTCCTAACCTTTTCTTCTTTCTTTTTCCTTCCCTTTCTATCCTCTTGTCATTATTACTATCTTCAGTAGAACCGACTGCCGGAATGTAAATCAAATTAGTACAGTCGATTTGTCGCTACATTCTGCATGCAGGCTATTAATCACAGCCAAACTTTATAGAATCAGTGAGAGCACAACAAAACACACGAGATGATGACCCATTGCTTACTTCTTTTTTCTTTCTTTTTTCAAGTACGGGGGAGGGGTGGGGTAGAAAATAGTTTCCCAACATCATACAATGTAAAACCCCAGTAGGCATTTTGTTTGGGATAGCTTCTATTTTCCTGCTTCTTTTTTTTTTTTGTTCATGGTTAGCTTGGGTCTTTTGCCGACCAAAACGAGGCTTTTATCATGTCAGCACTTAATTTACAAAGAATTAACTATCAACAATGACTCCCCTTTATAACTGGGTGTGACACGATAATGACAAATTTATCACCCAAAGCCATCAGTCCATGGCTTTATAATAAAATCCAAAGCAGATGTTAACCCGCTGAGGACGAGTCGCAAGTATACTCAGGCAGGTGCCTCTGGGAAATGTGTGTTGTAGCAAAATCAAACCGTCTTCAACAGGTCAGAGATCCGTGTCTAGGTGATGCAGTGAAGTAAATGGTGTCCTATCACAAAATTTTTCTCACTAAAATGATTTGTGTGCATTGCTAAAAGAAGCAATAGTCGTAAAGACAGAACACTGTGACAGACTACTGTACTCATTTGCAGAAGATACTCACAAATCCTGCTCCTATACTGACCTACCCAACTGCCAAAATGAGAGCTTGGGTTCAAAGTGTACAAACTTACCTCAGTCTGTGCGTCTTGGTACATTGAAAAATACAGCGTGTACGTGTGAAACTACATAATCCTTTTCCTGGATTGGCACAACCTTGCGGTGGTCAGTCATGGTTGTAAGATCTTGAATTAGAAAGTATCTTTGGCCAAACTGGCTCAAGATGTGATATTTGGCCACAGTAGTTTATACACTAATACTTTGTATCATATTAAAAAGGGTTTGTTGTTTTTTTGCCCCTTTTTACTGAACAGCCACTTTGTCTAACTATTGGGGCAACCCCTGAACACCCTAGTATACTGCAAGTTTGAATCATAGCAATAACCCTGAAGTGGCATGAGGGGGAAAAAAATGTGGGAAAAAAAAGAAGAAAAGTTTGAACACACATTCGTGAGTTCTTGGCTGAAGAATCGTGAACTGGTAGCTATAACAGTCGTCTCACATGATAAACAAATGTGCACACATATCTGTGAGTTTGCGGAATTATGAACTGTTACTTATAACAGTTGCCTTCTTACATGATACACATTCTGTTGTCATAACAAAGGACCAAGAGCTGTCCTCTGAAAGCTGAAACAAATCATTCCACAATGAAAATACCTAAATTGGCATCTACTTCTCGTAGACTATGCACACTGTGCATTTGCTCCTACAACATTCCTTCCCATTTTAGGGATTTATTAACTGTACATAGCTACTGACAATAATTGACCATCTTTCTCACAGCTCTCAGACTTTTTATTTTATTCTTTTTCTTTGACCTAAAGATACGTTAATAATTTTTTTTGGGGGGGGGTTCTTCCTTTTTTTTTGGGGGGGGGGGGGGGGGGGAACAGGACAATAGGGGTCCAGATAACGGGATAACATCTTCTGTCTGACGGATGACTACTTTTTGTGCTCTACGTCTAGCTTGGAGTCAGTGTGAGCTCCATACTAGCACAATAGTGAAATTAAAGCTACAAGAAGCAACCCACTTGCCGACTAAAATGGTGTGTAAGGAATCTTCAAACAAAATGAAGCAACACTTCCACCAAGCAATAGGCAACAGTCACATGGCAATATTTCCATGTCAGTGCATTCTCAAACCCTGACCATTCCAATTTGATACGACATATCTTTACACATCAAGAGAAAGGAACCATCTGATGGATGTGACTTTTCCTTCTAATACTCCTGTTATCGCCCTCAAAGAAGCAAACTGCTTTTACATACAAATGCATCGAGTAGAAAACTCTCTTTTAACAGGAAAATGAAACATACCCAAAAGGTGGTTCATAAACAAATCAGTATTTCATGACGAAATAAAAACATTCTCTGTCAAATAAGGCACTAGAAAATGAGGCAGTCGTCACCTTCTCCGTCGTTCATTGGCGCGACTGTGGCTAGAGTCTCTCTTGGATTTGTGCGAGTGCGAGCGTGACATCGGGGACCGCGAGCGGGTGCGCGACCGATCCCTCCGGTGCTTACTCCTGCTCTTGTGGCGCGAGTGCGAGGTTTCCTTCGAGGAAGGGTCGTTGTACGGGCTGTAGTGGTGCTTGTGACGGCGCTCCCGCGAGCGGCTGCGTGACCGCGACCGACTCCGGCTCTCGTAGCCCCGCGGCGGCGTCCTCGCGTGCTTCTGCTTGTGCCCGTGCCGATGCTTGGGGCTGGCCGAGCGATCCCGCCGGCTGCGCTTGTGGTCATCCCGTTTGCGCTTGCTGCTGGACGGTCGTTTCCTGCTGTTGCGCGGCGACGCACTGCGACTTCGGGAACTGTGATCGCGAGAAGAATGTCGGTCAGAGTGAGAATCGTGGCTCTCTGATCGGTGCCCTCTACTGGAAGAGCGGCTCCTACTCGAGGCAGATGTTGATGGACTCCTCTTGTGTTTCTCTACTTTACCATTTTCTCTGCAGAAAAACAAAAATGGACAGGATGAAATTAGGAATAGCTATTACATCTCTTCTATTGTGACAGTACAATTTTTGCTATTTTTGTCCCCGCCAAACGAGTTCGAGCAGGGGACTATGAAACGGGCTCCGTACGTGTGTGTGTCCGTGTGTCTGTCCGTCCGTCTGTCTGTCTGTCTGTGCGTCCGTGTGTGATCAAAATGTTCAATTTGCTACTTCTCTGTCATTTATGAGCCAATTTTAATTCTGTTTGCTTTATATGATAGCACTACATGGGAGCTTTTAAACTTCTACACAGAATTTCAGTTGTGACCTTTGACCTTGACCTTTGACCTATATTGTACATTTTGCTTCAAAATGCTACTCCTTCGCCATTTCTAACCCGATTTCGATTCCGTTTGCTTCATGTGATGGCACTAGGTGAGGGCTTCAGAACTTCTACACAGAATTTTGACCTTTGACTTCTTTGACCTTTGACCTTGATTTTTTGACCTATATTGTACATTGGCTACAAAATGCTACTCCTTCGCCATTTCTAACCCGATTTCGATTCCGTTTGCTTTATGTGATGGCACTAGGTGAGGGCTTCAAAACTTCTACACAGAATTTTGACCTTTGACTTCTTTGACCTTTGACCTTGACCTTTGACCTATATTGTACATTTTGCTTCAAAATGCTACTCCTTCGCCATTTCTAACCCGATTTCGATTCCGTTTGCTTTATGTGATGGCACTGGGTGAGGGCTTCAAAACTTCTACACAGAATTTTGACCTTTGACTTCTTTGACCTTTGACCTTGATTTTTTGACCTATATTGTACATTGGCTACAAAATGCTACTCCTTCGCCATTTCTAACCCGATTTCGATTCCGTTTGCTTTATGTGATGGCACTAGGTGAGGGCTTCAAAACTTCTACACAGAATTTTGACCTTTGACTTCTTTGACGTTTGACCTTGATTTTTGACCTATATTGTACATTGGCTACAAAATGCTACTCCTTCGCCATTTCTAACCCGATTTCGATTCCGTTTGCTTTATGTGATGGCACTAGGTGAGGGCTTCAAAACTTCTACACAGAATTTTGACCTTTGACTTCTTTGACCTTTGACCTTGATTTTTGACCTATATTGTACATTGGATACAAAATGCTACTCCTTCGCCATTTCTAACCCGATTTCGATTCCGTTTGCTTTATGTGATGGCACTAGGTGAGGGCTTCAAAACTTCTACACAGAATTTTGACCTTTGACTCCTTTGACCTTTGACCTTGATTTTTGACCTATATTGTACATTGGCTACAAAATGCTACTCCTTCGCCATTTCTAACCCGATTTCGATTCCGTTTGCTTTATGTGATGGCACTAGGTGAGGGCTTCAAAACTTCTACACAGAATTTTGACCTTTGACTTCTTTGACCTTTGACCTTGATTTTTGACCTATATTGTACATTGGCTACAAAATGCTACTCCTTCGCCATTTCTAACCCGATTTCGATTCCGTTTGCTTTTTGTGATGGCACTAGGTGAGGGCTTCAAAACTTCTACACAGAATTTTGACCTTTGACTTCTTTGACCTTTGACCTTGATTTTTGACCGATATTGTACATTTTGCTACTAAATGCTACTTCCGGCGGGGACATATTTTACGCACTGCGTAATTTCTACTTTTCCTTGTTTTATCTATAATAATTTCATTAACAGACTGTCCAATTTTCTCCACCGGATGTTTCACTACTCTTCTGGCATTCAGCAAACTAAAGTATTTGTGGAAATGTCCCTTTATGGCAACACAAATATCTTTGTTCATTCTGGTTTATTCAAGTCGAGCAGGTGACTTGCGTTCTTTTACTGTACTGTAATTTAGTTTCCTGCTCTTTGAACAATGCCATAAATTCAAAATGTCATATTCAAATTATCATTACAATGAACTCATATAATGTTAGCTCCACATTTCTCTTGTATTCATTCCCATTGTGATATCACAATGAAACACTAATGCAACATACCCAAGCAGAGAACAACATAGTATCATGCACTAACAGTGGATAGAAGCCATTTCAATCCAGACTTACCTGCTCTTAGTACTGCCTGCAGATCCAGAGTGAGGTTCTTCCTTGATGGAGTTGGCTATTTTGTAAGTCTTTGGTAATCCTGGTGACTCTGTGTTTACCTTTGGGGAATCTATGGCAAATAGGGGGAAATGTACCATTAGCTCCAGTGTTTGTCATGTCTGGGCACCAACATAAATTCTTTTTAAATTCTTACATTATACATATACCTGTTTTTAGGGGAATGGGATGATAAATTCAAAATACTGAAGAATTTTCTCGAGCTGTATATTGTTGTTCATATGGATTAAGAAAGAATGAAGTCTTGCAGTCACTATTAAGATATCTACAATCAAATATCCTCATCTAAATACACCACTTCCTGAAAACTTCATTTTATCACAACAGCCTATTGGTAAAATTAACCCGCTGAGGACGGGCAGATTTTGCTACAATACGCATTTCCCATAGACACTTGCCCGAGAATACTCAGGACTCGTCCTCAGCTGTTAAGTATGGTAAATTCTGTCGCTCACAAATTTCAAACTCTTCTTTTAAGAATTGGATTGCTGCCTTTCACATATTTATTTTTCTAGTTTCATTTTGTACATTCGCAGAGAAAGTGCTAGCATGCAGGACCTCTAATTCAAATTCCTCAAACCTCAAGTATTGTCTGACAATGCATTTAACAATCAACAACTCCCTGCTATCAAGAGGCACTGCAGTCAGTATCTGACATGACAGCACTGACTAGTACACTCCTGTATTCAACCTGTATCCAAGATCTTTGAACTTAACCTCTGACCTTTATAATTCTGTCTCACAAAAAAAAAATAAATAAACAAATAAAAAATAACCTCCCTTTCACCAACGAAAACAACTTCAATGACGTAATATGAGCATTTTTTGTGTGTAAATCCTCCTGTATCCAAGATCTTTGAACTTAACCTCTGACATTTATAGCATCCTAATTCTGTCGCACAAAAAAAATAAAAAATAAAAAATGACCTTTTCACCAACGAAAACAACTTCAATGACGTAATATGGGCATTTTTTGTGTGTAAATATCAAGATTAGAGTGTTACATCCAAGCAGAAAACTGTCTAGCATCCTGTAGCACCATTTAACAGCATTTTAGTTATCATGAAAACTACTATTACTGATCAATAAGTCTGAATACTATGAAAACACTTCCAAGTACACTGATACCAGAGCACAACTAGTTTCAGAGATGCAAGGACACAAACTCACTTGGTCTCGAGATGTGTGGGGAGAAGCTACTGGGAGTTCCCGCCGTGCTGTTCACTCCAGACTCAGAGAGCTGACCCTTGGCCCTTAGCTTGGCCTCCTGGATGGCCATGCGACAGTGCTCCAACTTCCTGTCCAGGGTCTCATAGGTTTTCTGCATGAACGGAGGAGTGGAGAAACGAACGGTCAAACGACTTCATCAAAAACACCATGTCAGGACCATTACATACTGCACTGGAATGAGTTATGTAATTCATAAACAGTAAGACAAAATTATAACAGATTACTATGGACGCACACATAATCACACACAGAAAAAAAACAACAGCATATTATTTCCAGACAGGTACAAAAATTTGAAAAATGCAAGATATGTGAAACTATACACAAACACTGAATTGAATGCATGCCTCTGTCAAATTCAGAATTCTTCCACACTCGCACAATAATACGCGCAAAAAACAAACAAACAAGCAAATAAACATAAATACAAACAACAATAACCTCAAAAGCTGGAGAAACAGATGTATTCTGAAGCAATTGGAGAACTAAATGACATCTATTTTTATTTTTTAATTTTAATACAATAAGCCTAAATCTACCAAAGAGAGCCTTATGAATTTTTTGTAATATCTTTTCAATGCAATGCACTTTCATTGTTAGTCCATGGGGCCAGGAGTTTTCTTTCAGTACATCGTAATTTCACCATAACTGAGCAGGCAAATACATAAAGATAAATTGATAATTTTCAGACAGGAATTTCTACTTCATTGTACAGTGGAAACTCGATATAACGAGATGGTCGGGACCGAGTCATTTTCCTCGTTATAGCCGATATCTCGTTATATCAGTAGGCATAAAAGAAGGCATAAAATAAAGACATTAATTTGCACATTGCAATGGGACTACCCATTATATTTCAATCAATACTGATAACTTGATATTGTGTGTGAGGGAATTACTCACCTTTATGGGTAAGAAGATGTTTTTCGCCAAGGAAATCCAATATCAAGAATGTGTTTCTTATTAATTGTAGATGTTTGAATTTGTAAATTTATATAGCTTGCGATTGTATCAAGATCGTCTGTGGATTGGTATGTGGTTATCGTATGGGTGTGTGTTGTGTGGATTGAAAGCTTGAATATGGTCTGCACAATGCTGTGTGTGTATGTGACACATTCTGTATGTACATTATGACTGCGTGTGTGTGAAGACGGGGAATTCCCTAAGTAGAAGGCCAATCACAGCATCAGATTGCCTCACACCTACTAAACGTCATGATGATGTCATGTATACATATGGCCGTCCCACCACATTTTCTGCATGTATCAGTGTGCGTGCACACACACACTTCACACGTACAACATGCAGAGCTAGCTGGAGAGCACTGAAGAAAATGATTATGTGTGTACAAGACAGTTTTCAAGCTTTACAATCTCGGAAGATGATAGCACAGGCGAAGTAAAGCTTTACCGAAGGCATTTTGCTTTACCTCGCTATAGCAGGTTTGATTTACTATGTTTTTCTTTGTTTGGAAGTCACAAAATTTATCTCGTTATAGCAGTTATTTCGTTATAGCCGATCTCGCTATAAGAGTAGCATT
Source organism: Diadema antillarum (assembly GCF_040938485.1). NCBI lineage: Eukaryota > Metazoa > Echinodermata > Echinoidea > Diadematoida > Diadematidae > Diadema > Diadema antillarum. The sequence continues at coordinate 268,401 of NW_027271931.1, read as the reverse complement.
TTACATAGACTTGTGTGGAAGGAAATTTGGGACCGAGAAAATTTCCTCGTTATAACCGATATCTCGTTATAGCAGTGTTCGTTATACCGAGTTTCCCCTGTAACAAGAATTTTGTTATGACTGAATTTGTTATAGCAGGAGTGCACTGTAATGTGATTTGTGATATGTAAATTGACATTTACAGTCATCTTACATGGTACATTTTGTAATCTGTAAATTGACATTTATAGTCAACTCATACGGATTAGAAATGCAACCTTCTATGAATGAAAGCGACGTTAGCACTACTCACTGTTTTCCTCGTGTACAGCCTGAGAATGGATAGAGAGATCTCCTCCACATCATCCTGGCTGGCTCCCATGACACCATACCAAGGTGGGTTGTTTGGTAGGGGTAGCTACAAGGGGAGATAGGAAAGTATTAACAAAACTTTGTCATCAGTGGGCAAGTCATTAGAACTGTAATGCAGCAACATACAGAACCATAATCGAGTCAAGGAATCTAACTCTTTGAGACTTTCGTCGGTTGAAAAGTTCAAACAGAAACAAGTTTGGATTTGAAATTGTCATTACACTACTTCAGTTGTATGTCCTCCTTTGATACATATTCTCTCAAAATATAAATTATTTGTTTGTTTTTGTTTATTTTTTTGGGAAATATCAAGTCTCTGGCCGCACATCACAGTCTCAACTACCCGTTTATTCAAACTTCTCTCTTTTCCTTGATTTTCCCCCATCATCACCCAGCTTCATGTGCCATGGGTAAAATCATATTCATTTACAGGTTATCTACATCAAAGGCACAACAGTCTCATTGATGAAAATTTTGCATGATAATGCGTTGAGGGTTTGTTAAAGTACAATCCGTACACAAAATGCACTTATGCAGTGCATAGGAACACTTACCCCGATTTGACGGGCTGAGAGGAATATACATGCACAGGCGACGGTTTCGGGAGGGTAGCGCACAAAGACGTCTGTACGGAAGCTGTCATTCATGTAGTTCCTGCACAAAGATGAAATAATCGGTAGTCTTAGATCAGTGGGATGACAAACTGGTTGTAACACAGAAACAAATTTTTCGTGTTTACTACAGCAGTTCTAGCCGATTTAGACTACAGTAGTCATGGCTTGTCAGATTTTAATGCCCGTCTTCAAACATGAATGCAGGATGCTAGCTAACTGCATCATGGTCCAAAGTTTCAATACAATATTCAATTTTGCTTTGAAGCACATATGGAATAATCTCTCCATCTCTAAAGGTTGCACAAATTCAATGTTTTCCATCAAACACATCTGTGTCTCTTCTCAAATCGGCTTGTCCACTGCTGTTCAAATGTCGTACTGTACATTGCATTTTGCTCATTAGACGAATCCACCCCTTTAATCCTTTTCTATTATTTGGATAAAGTGGAAAGAGAAAGTAGGGCTCGGGAGGGTGATTTCTTATCTACAGAAGTAAGAAGTATGCTGCTTACCAGAGTTTTTGTCAAACCATCCACATGCCTTCCAAACACCAACATCAGGCCACGAGTTTCGACTGCTTGTCTTTTTGAGTGCACTCCCTTCGCCACTGAAATGTCTAACTTCTTCATCTTCTAACTTCCTCTAACTCCCTATTCTACTCATCCTTAACATCTGCTTACTTTTACTTGGACTAAGCTTAAGAGATCAATAATGGTAATGATTATGTATTCACTAGTTTACACTCTTAGAAGGGAACTACCACATTAAGGTCTAGCTTCTTTTACAAGCAACACTTGATCGATACAAACATTGTCAGGTGGCACAAATGGTTTAGCTGCTTTTGAGTGAGCATAAGAACACAGTCTTTATGGGAATGGGCAAAAGGCAAAGCGTTGTTCAGATTGGGTGTCTCCAGGAACTCTATGGCTCATCAGAAAGGAGAGCCTGGCTCTAGCCAGAATTTCTGGGAATCCAAGTAGGTTGTTCTCAGATATAATGCTGACCATGAAGTGAACATAAACTTTTGTCTTGTTGTTATTTTTTTGTGAGGACGCTGGCGGAGCTTATCAAAGCCATCTGCCACATTACAGCTAACAGAGTATCTGCCACAATATATCATGCATGTCAAACTTCATGCATATTATTTCAACACTGGTAAAAGTTAACAACTACATACTTGTGTAATGTATTGGTTTAAGCACTGCATGACAAGTAAAAGGTTTATTTCATAAGCCACTAGGTTAATTATCTGAACATCTTTTTGTCTTTCTTTTATCAAGTCATCAAAATACAACTAAAACTGCCTTTCACTGGCACTACAAACACTGAATATTCTTAATTTGTAACAAAACAACCACAAGAATAAAGAGGAGTGATCCAACAGCGCTTTTTCCAGAGTAGAACAAATTCCTCTGTGGCGACAGTGACACTTTGTCTCACACGATCCATTCACGAAAGCCAGTCATCTTCAGCACCAGGGTTTCTACAGGAACAGGGCTGGAAGAGGTAAATGAATACAAACGGCACTGCGATGATCCACACGTACGCTAGCATCCGACACATTAGGCACTCCCGTTTATCTATCTGATCCAACAGCATGCAAGTAGGTTAATACCCATCCGATGTCACAAGTATGCCGGTAGAGGTTCCGTTCTTTTGAGTCAACCGTCTTTTGCGAGTCACAAGTCGCCACTGCAGTACTTCCTGGGCAATCACGCCGGCTGTACACTACAGCACAGATGAACCTTCAGAAGAGACTGTCTTGTGAGTTTGTGCACTCATCTGTGAGTCTGTGGAAACCATGAACTACAAAAACATGAATCACATGGAGACAGCATTTTCTTCCTCCTGTAAAAACATGGGGAAATTATGAGATTACAATGCACTAAAATACAACTCATCATCTTTGTGTGTGAGAGAGAAGCTGTTTGCATGGCATTCGTTCTAGCACATCAGACAGAAAAGCCAGATAACTTTGCGATGATATTCTAGCATACTAGCAAATTCTTTGACTACAGAATGCATCATGAAATATGTTCTGGCAGGTGTTATTAAGCACCCCTTTTGATTTTTGTTTTCTCTCTATGACACTCATAACCTCCTTGTTCTATGCAATATGTTTTGTTTTCAAACAGAACACTTCAGTCAGTTGCCCTTTCAGCCAATTTGTAAATCGTATAGCCGTGTTGCCGATGTAGGGAAACGGTCGTCCTCTGTGCGCGCTACTTTGGTCCCAAGGGCCCGTGTCTGCCATATCACCCAGCATCTACCAGTGTTCTCTGCACAGGGACAACCAGAGTTCTGATCAGATCGTGGAAGAGTGTCTTTCAAGTGTCACGGCTACCTGCGCCGCCTCCGTTGCCTCGCTCCACCGATGCTGGTTCTGGAAGACTTGCGGTAAGCATACGCACTTATCTGTAAAGAGTCTACATGAACAGTCATCAGCACAATTTTCTTTCGAGTATATACTCAGGTCGCCCCGTCACACTTATTCTACGAGACCAGTACCATTCTACATGTGGTAATCACAAGCACTGAAGTATTATTTCAATAACATTACTCAGGAAAATTGGTTGTGTGGAAGACTACTGATTTTATCTACTCTACACAAATACACATACATTGTCATTCATACCATTAACATACTCAATAGCTATCCATTATAGCTCTTTTAGGTAGATAAAATGCATTTTAACTTGCCTATTCCAAAAGCAATTACTTTAAAGGGATCATATAGTTTTGGTTGAGACCTACTTTCAGGTTTCTAACATTTTTTTGGTGGGATAATGAGAAACCTCTCATGAAATATGAAAGAGCATGTAATTCTATGAGGAATTCAACGTTTATTTAATGAAAATTGGTTCTGAAATGTCTTGAGATATTAAAAAAAGAGTGATTCTAATAAAAGTGTGGGACCCACACTTTATTACGATCACTTTGTTTTACTTTGTTTTTGGGATGTTTCAGTCATTCCAAACTCGATTTTCATCAAATAAACTTTGAAATCCTCTTAATAATGGTATGCTCTGCACTATATCATAAGTGTTTTCTTGGTATCTCGCAAAAAGTAAAAAGCCCAATTCTCATCTCCACCAATACTGTACCATCCCTTTAACATTTTCTACCACAAGACTTCACTGGTTTTGTCCATCTCTAAATCTTAAATTCCACTTTTTGGGGGCAATCTGTCTTGGCATACGACGGGAGCATGTTGTTCTTGGTTTTGAGGGCATCTCACAAGCATTACCTCAAAACTTTGAGCAATATCCTGCAGAACGGACATGCAGCAAAACATGAAAGTATTAGCACTATTACTTGTTGAAACATCATACTATGCAGAGTTTTGGCAGTTTCACATGTCCCAGGTGCAAATAAGCACTTTATCCTTGTGTACGTGATTTGCTAATTTCTTTATCACCATGCAACTTTCAACATACAAACAAAATTGTCACACCTCGACACTATATCCAACGAAATACACACAAACTTCTAAAATTCAGTTCAATGATCTCATAACATGACACTGAGTGGTTTCTCCACTTGACTACATAAGCCTTACTGAGATTTATGACACACTCACTCCACTACAATACTAACGATATAACAGATACTGACAATAAATGCAAATAAGGAAACACCACCCTGTTGTATGCCCTGATGGCATACCGCAGACATGTGATGTCCCAGGAAAACGCCAGGCCCATCCCATTCATGTACCAGCGTTGACTGGAGTGCACTGCTTGGAGACTGGAGGAGCAGCGAAAAGGGGGGTTACGCTACAGGAAGCCCTCGACGCTCTCCCAATATGTCGCCCTCTCGTTTGCGAGGAGGGGAACCTGCACTTGGCTTGAGGTGACGGCTGACTGCAGAGCCCCACCCCACTGGCTGACTGGGTGGCCGACAGGAGCAGGGGGAGACTACTGGTGTGTTTCTGGTGTTTGGTGGGCATGTGGAAGGTTTGTGTGCCGCCACACACGACACACGCAGCTTGGAGAGATTTTCTGTACTTACCAACCTACATCTTCAGTAGGAGGGGAACAAAATGAAATAATCTCGCATTAGTATCTAGCTCTCAGTTTACACTTAGCAATCTTTGGGAAGTTTCATGGTCATCATTGCATAAGACAAGCTGAAATATTCCATTTGCCCTCTCCCACTCCACGAAACATTGTCAAAATCAGTTCAGAATGATAAATGCTACAAAAGAAGTATGCACATACAAATAGATCCATGGACATTTAATTAGTATGTGACATTTGATTTGAGCCTCCTACTAACAAGAGGCACCACACACACAAATTAATGGTGATGCAAATTCCTAAGAAATCACTGATCCAGATTCTTTACGGCAAGCATAAAAAGAAAGCAGAGTAAATGTTCTTGTTTCATGTTTTAATCACAGTAAAATACTGTATAACAAGAAATACTTAAAGCATGAAACTAATGCAATTTGGAGCTGGCAGTCTTTTTCACAGCACAAACTTTTGCAAGAATACCACTGGCATTCAATGCATTGTGCAGAAAAATAAAACCCCATCAAACCTTGGCATACATTTCACTTTCATGAATCTTGACTCCTTGTGAAATTCGTAAGTTTCATGCACAAGAAAATTTAAGACTTTTAGAGTACACATGTACTGTATGAAAAAGGAGACATTTTTGTCTTTCCAAAAGGGAAGCTTGTGAATGATTCTGCCCCAGATGACAGATGCATTATGATGTACCTTCACACAAATTAGTGTTTCCATGTATGAATAAGCCTAAATCTTAGCTTCTGTGAAATATGACTTTTGTATTATATTTCACAGTTGCAGGGCCTTACCAAGAATCTCTGAACAAAGGATGACCATAAACTTCTGTAAAACAAGTGGGTCTTAGTCAAGTAGGTTGGACGAAATTATGTTCCTCCCCATCAACATTTAGCATTCAGCTGATCAAATAGATGTAATCTCACTCCTACGCAATTCTAGTGTCATTTAAAACATGAACCGATGGTACCATCGTAGCCAGTATATAAGGTATACCAGACAGCAATGTATGGCTGGAATATCTAATACTATCAAACAAGTTTGCACTCCACGTGCAAAAGTTTGAACAAAATAGGCACTTTCATCTTAAAAATCTATTTCTAAGAGTCCTCAGCACAACTAAATGAAGATAGATCAAGTAATTTCATTACACGGCTTCATTTTACTTTGCAGTTCAGTAGACAGCTGTATACAAATATCTACAATCACTGTCGGAAGGTAAATTGAGCAGTATTTCTACGCAATTTGCATGACCATATCATCTTGTACAGGAAGCTCACAAACAATTTAGTAATTTCAACAATTTAGTAAATCAACAGGACCAAGGCCCCAATTCATAAAAGATGTTAGGATAGCAAGTTTTACTAGGAATAGTCATCTCCCATAACATCCCATCAGGAAGCTATTCATGTCGTTATTGTGACATCTGCCACTCTAGCAAGAGTTGCTATCACAATAGCTTTTTATGAAATGGGGCCCTGATGACATTGGAGTATATGGCAGGCCACATAATTTTCAAAGTCAACAATGAAACCTCCCAGCTTTAGTTTGTCACTGTCAAGTTAATCAAAAACAGCATTGGTCTGTAGTCCGATTTTGGGCCCAACCTTGTTTTACCATTCGAATTTGAATAAGCATAGCAAACTTTTGTATCCCTGAGGGGTTTGAGATATCCAAAATGGCTGGCAAATATCTAAATTTGTACATTGAGGAAAAACTGTGAAGAAACATGTATTGATGGGTTTTCCCTATTTCAAGGGTGCTGAATCTGAATCTGGTTGATGCAACTCTTGTATAAATGAGGTTTTTTAGATATTCAAGATGGCCATTAAAAATGGACATTCCAATTCAAGTATTTCCTATTCCAGCACCCTCGAAAGTATGGTATAACCTTAAAAAATAAAAAAACATTGGGCAGACTGTATAACAAGGCTCTGCCTCTGGCACCCAGACTACAATACCAAAAGAAGTCTTTCAAATGCCACCATGTGTGGTAACCCTAAAGCAAGGGCATGTACTGGTGTGTGTCATCTCATTGATACAGTGCCAAATTGTGGTAACAAAACTTGGGTGAACCGGTCACTGGCTTACACAGTGCAGTAAATGCCCCTATCAACGACTTCTGAAGATCGGTTCAGTGAACATACACGTGTGAACAAGAGCTACACAAGCTCTTAATTATCCACGCATTTCAACTAACTCTTAATTGTCCATGCATTTCAATTCATCTGCTTTTTAATTCTCTTCTTATTTCATTAAGAGGCTGGGAGGGATTATGTGCGAACTATAAAAATTGTGTGGTCTGCCATGAGAATGTAGGAGTTTTTGTACTCACCATGCGGTCCGTATGAGTTGTGTGTTGGACTCACACTCCAGCGCCTGAAGGTACATCACAATCATCTTCAGAGATGAGAGGATGAAAGAGAAGAAGAAGACAAATCAAGTTAGAATCTGATCTTTGCTGCAGTTGGGACACAAAACCTTCGAATGAACCCTGCATTCAATCATGCTAATTGGCGACCGTCGCTGGCGGAGGGAAAAACATACATCGAAGTGGTCATAACTAAACGGATAGCAAGTGCAACAGAACAATCCCAATGTCATAGAAAACAGTGACATACATTCATGAAAAATACATCATTATGTTAAAAGGGGGGAAAACAGACAGAAAGAAAAACACATACTTCAATGGGTTACTGGTTCTCATTAGCAACAACATATAACAATGAGGGCACAGTGCAAGCAAGGATGACCATGAAACAAACTTAGCCAATAGATAGTACAAAAAGTAATCCTTGAGGTGTTGTTATTTAGCCTCTCCCTGTGCCATCAAAGCACAGCTTAGTCTTCAGCTTTTCTGCAAAACTTCTTTTTGTGTCTGATGCTGGGCTACAGTACGCGCAATAGAAAACGCCCGACGAAAGTGCGTCCAAATTTCGTCCCAACGCTTTTTTCGTTGTTGATTTCGTCGGGGACGTTTTCAACGCTTTTTGCGTCCAGACTTCATGGACGGATTTTGGACGAATTCAACGAATTCAACGAAATCCCCGAACGCTTTTCCGAAGCTGTGGACGCATTCAACGCTTTCAGCGCTTTCAACGCTTTCAACCCTTTACACGCGATCACACACACACAGGAAAGTTAGCTCTAATCGCGAATTGCTAGCTCTTCTTTCGTCGAAGTTCTCTAGGTTTCCCGTCCATTTCTCTCATTTTCTCTCTTTTGCTTTCGTATCATTGTATCCCTTTCTTTTCAGAGTACAATCATACTTTAGAGAGTATTTTTTCTCATTTTTATTAAGTGATTACCGTGTTTGCCACAATTTGGGGTGAGTTTTTGTTCGAGTGTTTGTTGAGTTTTTCGATTGAACGATGTGTCGATTATCTTCGTGTGTGCGAGAATATCGTACCCACTCGTTTGTTTCCGTGTAAGTATTTTTACCGTAAAGTGTCTTCATCGTTCGTCTTCACGCATCGGGTTTTCACCCTAGTTTTCCTCATCGTAGTTTTCCACATCCATTTTTTTTTCCGGTGCAAGATACTCTGTGTATTTTCTGCTACGGTAAAATGCCATCGTCGATATTTTTTGTGTATTCATCGTAGTTTTCCACCTCCATTTCATTTTTGTGTGCAAGATGTGTAGCTAGGTCTGCGATGTCTGAATCGTTTACAGATGTGTTTTGTGAGAGTATTATCCACGATGATTTTGAGGATTTTGAGGGTTTCGCGGTGGATGAGATCGACTGGAATGATAGTGATAATGATAATGAATCTACACTATCTAGTGGTGTTGATATAAGAGCTCTTATGATGATGCAATTTATTTCGTGTGACCGACCATCATGACGTTGGCGATGACGAGTACGAAACGAGTAGCCTATACATGTACAATGTAGGCCTGTAATGATCTAATACGAGAGTGACACTGACGACATGGCCTGGCCCTGGGGGCTGTTTTAGTGTTGCCTGCTGAGTAGGTGTTCCATTCTATCCTTTCAGTTATCTTTCTATCACTTTCTTCTTTTGACCCTGGATGAAAAAAAAAACCCTATCTTGCCATGTAAAGACAGAACACATACCATCATGAAATATCATGACATTACTAAAGTAATAAAAGAAATAAGTAAGCGATGAAAATTCTTGTTTGTAAAATCATAAATCAAAGGTGATTTCATATGAACCAGCTCTTTGAAACGTATTTAATTTGCCTATTGATACTTGCTTTGCAAGTATACATTTTCTCTCCCATGGACTTTGTGTCCCCCCCTTTTTTATGTGCTTTAATGATTATTCTAATTTGTTTTGTCAATATCATCATTATTGCTGTATTAATATTACCATACTTTGATATGGTTAATTGCATTTGTTGATTGACTCTAACTTTCATTTTGTTGCCTCCTCTTGGTACTTGTACAGATCCTTTCTAGGGCTTGCTGTTTGCTCACCCCCCCCCCCCCCCCCCCCCTTTGCTGTTGCTATTTCACTCTTTACCTTTCTTTGTCTCTCTGTTGTTCCTTATCTTGTTTGATGTTGCCTAAATATTCATCCTTTTCCTTCAATGGTTGCCCCCTGGCCCTCACGACCATTACTAACCTTCCCCTGCCTTTTGTCTGTCCATCCTCCTGCTCTAATCCCCCTCCCTTTACCTGTTGGGCTCCTTGCCCATGACATCCTACCCTCTCCTTTTGTTTTCTTTGTTCCTTGTCCCTTGCCTGTTCCTGACTGTTCTTGTTGTGTGAAGTCGCTTTACATGTGTGTGGTTGCTTTTTCTGCCTATTTGCCATTTTGCTTCTGACGAAGATTCTGCTATGATCGAAAACTTAGGTCCCTTTTGACTCTATCCTAAAAACATTCATGTACACTCCCAAAACTTGCTGGGCTAGTAATGAAAACTTCCATTATCTAGCAGGGGAGAGGGAATGCTTTCATTTTCTCAAGAGAGCTTTTGTGTGAGAGAATGCAAAACTTGATTGAGTGTTGCCAAGTTGTTTTCAAACTTCTTCATTTTATTTGATCTTAAGCATAATCACTTTCGTAAGTACATGTACAGTATTACGATTTCTTCTCCCCTGACTGTAATCGGAAAGTTTGCCATAAGGACGATCGCTAATGTGTTTGGATGTGCCGATATGCGAAACACGTGGTTCAAAAGAATGCACCATGTGCTACTTACAGTTGTACTGCCTTAAAGGTTACTGCAAGTTGAATGGATCGAATGCGCCATAGGCTTAGTTACGGTAAACAGTTTACGTTCGATGCGAATAATTATTACGTCTTTCAGGATCGAGGAATAATACACACAAAACATGCAAACAAACAAATCCACGAACGAGTGTTGATAACCAAAATTCATATGAAAAGTAATAGGCAGTTTTGATGAGCGTGAAATTTTATTGTCATGATTTTGCCGTTTAATCGGGTGGTGGCTGCATCACATAGGACATCTCAGTGAATTTGTCTAGGCATATGAGACTTTTCATATAAATCTGTGATTGCATTTTTGAGTGATTAATCAATTCCTTTTTACAGTTCGGGAACCAGAACATCAGAACATCTTTGCAATGATTCCTTTAACTCAACTCACCCGCGAGTTCTTCGATCGATATACTACACCAAATGCGCGCATTCTTTCGTCTGGCACCTGGGGTCTGGCACGCACCTGGTTTTGTGGAAATTTCCACAAAGGGAGAGGGTGGGGTTTTTCCAATCCCAAGAGACCGCATTATACACAAGAAGACAATCTCGTCGCTTCTATCATTTTCCGTCACTCGTGTTTTCCCCTTATTCTTTGCTAATAATGAACATTTCGATTGAACTTAACGATGGTTGTTCACACGTGGTTCCTTTTGTTGTGAGGTGTAGGTATTTTCTTTTTTTATCATTCTTGGGAGGGGAAAGAAGAGTAAAAGAGGGAAAACTTATTTAAATAAACGAAGGGCACGTACGCTCAGCATCCACAGCAAGCCGTCTTTTACATCAGCATCGTTGATTATCATCACTTGCACTATCATCAGGCATCACTCGGATAATTTTGTCCTTTTTTTTTATAAACATTTAGAAACACGATCACCATCACTCGAGATAAACACGTAGCAGTGGCAGATCCAGAGGGGGCGCATGAGGCGCACGCCCCCTTTATTTATCGTGGAAAAAAAAAATAGAAGTGAAACCCGGAAGTGGCACCAGAAATATTAGTTGCGCCCCTCCCCCCTCCTGTACAGAATTCCTGGATCCGCCCATGCCTGTACGAAAATAAATGTCAACAGACAAAGTATCAACAACCTCCCTGACAACCACATAAACATTACCACAGAGCACACCGAAGCGGCTGGCATCAAACACCCTTCGAAATACTGCAGCAAAGCGCGAAATCGCCGTTACGAAAATGCATGTATATATACACAGTGCGAGGCAATTGAAAGATTACCTTTAAATATTTCAGAATATGAAAGGAACAAATAAAGTGATATGAAACGAAAGAAATCGTACACCAAACGAAAGGTATAACGACCTCCAATAGGCCCTTAGCCGCAGCATATCAATAAACATGACGTATAAGCACACGGAATATGCGTGTTTCGGATTCCTCCCTTCTATATTTCTTTCCTGAACTATTCCCAATGCCCGAATAAAATAATGACTAGTTTGTTACACTGATTTCTTCTTCTGAGGTAAGGAAGTTCGTTCGTCCGAAAACAAAAGGATTGACACTCCGAAGGTTTGCTAATCGGGCAATGCCCCCCCCCCCCAAAAAAAAAAAAAAAAAAAAAAAAAAAAAAAACAGCCCACAAAATGCTCGTTAATCAAAACATTGGTTAATAATGTTAAAGACGATAATAATAATAATAATAAAAATAATGATGATAATAATAATAATAATAATAATAATGATAATAATGATAATAATAATATAACAATAGACAGAAATAAAACAATATATGGCCCCCTATAGCAATTACCCGCAGCATGATTACATTTTCGAATCAACAAACATGGATAGGCACAAGGAATATGCGTGTTTCGGATTCGAAATAACGCCGTAACCATCGGAATAGCGCACCCGTTTTCTTTTTTTCGGAATAATGAACACCACGGAAATGAATAAATGATTTCAAACTAAGAATCCATCGTAATTCTTGCCTTAAAGATTTTCCTCCCTTCTATATTTTATTCCTGAACTATTCCCAATGCCCGAATAAAATAATGACTAGTTTGTTACTCTGAAACATGGTGTTGTGAGTTAAGGAAGTTCGTTTATCCGAAAACGAAAGGATTGACACTCCGAAGGTTTGCTATACCCATCGAACAATGGGGGAAACAAAATAATAGTAATACATTTTATTTTCACACTAGGTACGAACATCTACAAGGTGTAAGGAATTTGCGTGTTACGGAACATTTTATCACTTTCGCATCAGCGAACTTTACGTGCATTGGGTACTACAAAAATGCCTCCCCCCCCCCCCCCCCAAAAAAAAAAAATGTGAATTACACCAACGCTTGAGCATAACAACAAACAAGCAATCAAACAAACAAATAAACAACTTAAGATTTAATCTCATAGCTGCTTTGAATATTTCACGTTCCGTCTGCATGACTGTATATATACTTCTTTTCAGAATTATCTCTCGCTTCCCGCTTCACAACTAGGAAATAAACGATGTCAAACTACAGGTATATAAGAATTAAACTTATTGTCTTACTCTGAATATAAAATTCATTATTTCAAAAGTTCGTTTATCCTTGAATACAACAGGCTCGATACTACAGTACTCCGAAGGTTTGCTAATCCGACAATAACGCACCTATCCAATCACAAACATTCGTGCATTTTCGAATTATGAATCATAATTTGACTATCACATTTACGAACATCTATTTTTCGTGTAGGGAAGTCGCGTGTATCTGAATGTTTCATTTTCGTCCTAATGAACCTTATGGGTGCATGGGTACAACGAACATGAACCTCAAACCCCCCCCCCCCAAAAAAAATAAAATAAAAAAAGAAAGAAAGAAAGAGCCAAGTCAAACTAAGAATCAGTCTGAATTAGTCGCTTTGAAAATTCCACGTACCGTCTGAATTATCTCTCTGTCCAATAAAGAAATAAACGATATCAAACTAAGAATGAAACTTATTGTCTTGTTTTGAATATTACTTTTTTTTTTTTGCTTTTCTGGGGCCCGTTGCATAAAACTTACCATTGAATTTCAATAGTAACTACCGTCAGCATCAATGATTATAAAATTTACCGCTGATTTAAGACTTACCGCATAGAAAGGAGCGGTAAGTCCAGCGGTAAGGGTTTTATGCAACAGGGCCCTGATTCAATAAAAAAACGGGCAATGTAACGCGCAATTGCTGAAGAAAGAAAATATATTTAATGACCAAATAACGGCGAACAAATCCTTCTAATTTCTTTTTTCCTCTTTTTGGGGGTTAATTTTCTTTCTATACTCAAATGGATTTTACGTACACGCAATTTTAGTGAAACCATTTTCTTTTTGGTCGGCATTCTACGATAAGGTTCCTGTGGGTTCCTGTGGGTTCACCCTCGCCAAAATTGCGTGATTTCTCTTAAATACTATGAACCCGAATGATCTCTGATTGGTAATTTAGTCTATTTCATGATCAACAGTTGTTTATTTTCTGCTTGTAAAAAAACAAAAAACAACACGTGAACAATTAGTAGGCCTTATACTGGGTCTTGTCATGTATCGTACATCTCTGTTTCGTTCAGCCGAGCGAGCCATGCCATGGCAATTGCGACGCACATACGGCGCACTCGCCTTTCCCACACGTGCACATTCCCTGGTTACATGCAGCCCGCATACCAACATGATTGTGATGTATCAGGTGACTTACAAATGCAGTGAATAATCTGCTAACGGTGCCGTACTTACAGCTAGGGTAAGGGAAACTAAAACTTTTACAAATTGCTTCAATGAAAACGGCATCGATGTATGTATACATGTTACCATTCTTAATAGTATTATGTGAATCAGGTGAATTCCACGCCTGTCTACTGTTCTCATTCCCGACCGCTGTGCTACTACTAGTACTTGTTGAGTCTAATCTTGCAGTGATTCTTGCCGGCTAGCGGCTGTGGATGTGGCCACTACACACACACGTGTGTACTGTATTCCATGTGCGCCTTGGATCACGGACGCTTTTAACGAAATTTGGACGAAACTGCCGAGCTCCGAACACGCATTTTCCGAACGAGCAACGTATTTGCCGAACGAAATTGAGCGGGCGGTCGTGCGTGAAATGCGTCCACAAAGCGTCAGAATCGTTGCTACTGGATCGATAACGAAATTTCGTCCAAATTTCGTCCAAATTTCGTTGCTACTCGATCGACAACGAACTTTCGTTGGAAAACGAAATTGACGGAGGCGTTTCTTATTGCGCGTACTGTATATAACTGATGATTCGTGGATGCTGGAAATGTGCGACACCAGCACATTAACATCTTTTTTGGGAAACACAAGTCTGTTTCATGGTTTTCATCTGTCCTTGCACGCAACCCTCCCACCAGTCTACTTTACCTTGTGGGGATGTTTGACATGAACACAGAAGCCCAGCTCTTTCAGTAGCCTTCTTTCAGCCTTGATCACCTGATTCTTCTGATTGATGTACTTCTGGTCTGAAACCAAGGGTTCTGGATGCCTGCAAACATACAACAGGGGAATAAATATCAGTGGAAGACAACCTGAATGGCACAGACTTACATTGCACAGTTGAAAAGTAATTCCACTTGCTTGCAAAATGACACTCTTAATAACTCTGGTTACTAAGTGAGAGAGTGTAATGTACAGGTGTGCTCTACATACAGACTCTGAAAGGCAGCTTTTAGGTTCCGAGTTGTGTGGCTTACTATGGCACTACGATATGGAGGCAGATTGCAATTTACCAAATTTGTCACATACTACTATGTTTCAAAATTTTAATGAGCACATTTGAGTTGGAAAAGATGTGTCACGACCCTGCTTACATGTACAAGGGAAATAACCCTTTGATGCACTTTCCATAGCAAAATTGACAAAAGCCAGGACGGCATACTTACAGATCTTCCATGTTCCAATACAGACAAGAGTGCCGGTCCTCTTCAGAAAATAACATAACGTGCATAATTCAAATCTGCTGAATTTTGACAGGAAAGAGAGCATGGGGTACTGAAGACATGAGCTTGGTTGAACAGGGAAAACAAAAACTACCAAGTACGAGAGAGGTTGAAATGCGGTGCACTGGGGGCAAAGTGATCTGAATATTTTCATAGTGGACCAGCAGGCTGGGTGAGATAGAACAGTGCCCCCTGCCAGTGCCAAAGAGAGAGGGAGAGCTAGTGTGGCCCGGTTCTGGAGCGACCGTCCCCTGAGTGTGCGCAGAAGAGACTCCCTGGCCGCCGGGGATTGCCCACAGACACGGCCTGTCTCAAGGGCCAGGGCTGAGATCCCTTCTCAAGTCTCTCTGGATGACACTTAACTCACCAGACAGAGAGAAAGCAGGGGGGCCAGAAGAGGCTGTATGGGCAATCACGGTGAGAGGGGGAGAAAGAGAGTGGTTTAGGAGTGCTCCTCGTGAACGCACGCGTGGGCATGCCATTAAACAAGCACAACACCAACAAGTTTACAATCTGAACTGCCATAGTGCCACACAACTTGGAAAAGCTGTACAAATAAGACCTAATCCATAATGCATATTAAATCCTCTACACCTGTATCACTACACTTATCTTTTCAAAATGAATTTACCACTCCAGATCAACTGTATGGACTATCGCAAGTGTAATTCTTAGTCTGCAACTAATGACATTGCATACACATATCAAAGTATCATCCTTCATGAAAAGACATAACTCAGTTTAAACCTCTAGAAAAAGAAAGGCTAATTCTTAATCATTCTGTTTCAAAAGCATATCAGATATGACTATAGGCTAACATGCATTGACTGAATCAGTCAATACTCTTAAAAATACACATTAGCTAAAATAAGGATGGCATTCAATGCAAAAAGTAGTAGACAAATTTTTGTGACTAGAGACCTATTCCTACAAACCTTTTTTTTTGGGGGGGGGGGGGGAGGAGAGGAGCAAGTTTGATATTTGACTTACTTATGATTTCTCTTCTGCCGTATATGATGAAACACATTGATAACATCTCTGATTCTTCTTGGTGCTTCCTCTATTTTTGACGCTAGGTTGATGCAAGCCATGGCCACAATCTTTGGAAGAAAAAGAGAAATCATAGGATACCAATGGTAGAAAAAGGTGAGCATTTCATTGCATACCATAATCAAGCCACACTAATCATAGGAAACGACCTTCAGTGAATTCAGATTTAGATATAGGGCTGGAATTAGACAGAGGCACCCAGAACACAACAGAACTACTCTTCAACCAAATTACAGATTATCTGAGGACCATAGCTAACTTGAAACTCTAAAGCTAACTAGCAGAAGTTAATCTTAGCCTTTCAAAAATTTGTTTCAGGTTACTGGCACAATATATATGGGAGGTAATATCGAACAATTTATGCATACAAGCATATCCCTTCTTAACTAAAAAACAACAACTTGTTACACACCTGACACTGACACACACACACACGTGTACACACTCCCTCAAAGAAAAAATGGGCCGACTGACTCACCTCCATGGTATGCTTCACAAAAGACTTGGAGTAGTAAAACCTCTGGAAGAGCACCTGTCCAGTGGCCATAGCAACCTGTGGAGACAAAATACAAATATAACATTGTACTTGTGAGAGACAATTAATCTACAAATTGTACATAAAGGCTTCTAAACACTTCTGCCACTTTAAAAAAAAAATACTAATAAAATCATGAAAAGATCAGATTCTATGGACAGACAAATTTTTCTGGTCTAGTCTTGCATATGTCTATCAAAATTACTTTTTACAATGATACAGTAGGTGGGTACTCAAATTTGTAAGCAATCTATTCACTTTGTAGGTAAGATCATTTAAGGACAAGTTCACCTTCATAGACAGGTGGGTTGAGAGAATGCAGCAATATCAGCAGAACACATCATTCAGAGTTTGAGGAAAATCGGACAATCCATTCAAAAGTTATGAATTCTTGATGTTTCAGCTCAGTCACAGCTGGATGACAAGACTACTATAGCTTGTGATGTCACATTTGGACAACGATACAAAGAAAGAATAAAGAAAAATCAACATATTTTCACTTTTCTCACATAACAAAAGAATACTCGACTGCTCTCTTTCAGGGCAGGGAAAATAATATTACCCTTAACATACAGATGTTTGTACGTCAGTAACAAGTTGAAGAAATTTGCACTTTATTCAAAAAGTGAAGTTTTGTGAAATTCTCTTTTTATTTTCCTCGTATCGTTGTACGCATGTGACATCATACACTGCAGTAGTCTTCTCATCCAGCAGTGACTGCGCAGACACTTTAAAAATTAATAACTTTTGAACGGATTGTCTGATTTTCCCCAAATTTTCACTGATGTGATCTACTAATATTGTTGCATTCACTCAATCCACATGTATATGAAGGTGAACTTCTCCTTTAAAAGTTCACTTTCTTCATGAATTCTGCTGTCCACTAGCCACTGGGTGCCTTTTTGGTCTTTCATGCAAGCAGATATCCAGCGGCATCCAGTGTACTATAGCATGCAAGCCAAACGCAAGCCATGCAAGCTGTGGAATTTTCAGAGCGATCTTGCTCACGCATTACAGAGGACGCTTGCAGGACACGCTCAGGAGACGCTTGCAGAAAAGGCACGCTAAGGCTGTTGGACGACAGAAGTCACAAAGAAAGTGAACCCGTAATACCTGCAAAGTGATTAGTTTGCTGACTTATTTGAGTACATTGTACCCATCTACTCTGTCACAGTGGATTGTAATTTGAAATATATGCATAAGACTAAGCTATTTAAATCGCTCTGAAATTATTTTGTCTCTACGAATATTTGTAAAATGATGTCAGACTTCAGTTTCATGGGACTAATTCATGCATGGAGAGGTGAGCGCCGCAGAAAAAGCATCGAAAATTTTGAGTCAAATAAAGCCGATACGCGAGGTGTCTTGGCAGTGAGCGTTGCACCGCGGGATGATTCCAGGAGAGCGCCCAAACTGGCCAAAGGTTAGCGGGCGGCGGAATTGACGAAGAAAGTGAACCCATCATACCTACAAAGTGATTAGTTTGCAAACAAATTGGAGTACCCACCTACACTATCAGTGTGGAATAGTATAGTAATTTGGAATATATGCACAAGATCAGGTTAGTACTGATTTCATTTTTCTCGTTACGAATTTGTGTAAAAAGATGTCAGACTTCAGCTTCACAAGGCTGATTCGTGCGCGGAGATGTGCGAGCCGCAGAAAAAAGCACCGAAAATATTTCGACGGATCAGGCCGCTAGGTGCGGCAGTCTGGCCTTGTGCGAACACGCTGGCGCCCATGTTTTGATGGGCGCTCTGCATCGGTTGATTAAAACTCGATTTTTGAAGAAAAAAAACAGATAGGATTTTTTCTTCTTTTCATCATGGATAGTGGTGATGTGTGTGTAACAAAAAATAACCGTGCAAAGTTGCGACAATTCATACGTCAGATGTGAGATGAAAAAGAAGTGAATAGGGGTCCTCTTGAGGACTTCCCCCGGGGTCCTCATGAGGCGGGGCAGTCCTCTTACGGGGAGCGGTCCTCATGAGCGGGTTTCTCGGACTGAGTTTGACATGACATGACACATTATGCAGCAATATTTGGGGTTAATTTCTCACATTGTGCAATCGAAATACTCACAGTAACTCAGTTATAATGCAGAAATTTTAATTTTTATCCATATAGCAATATCGCCGTTCGCTAGCCGTAAGTCGCCATTTTGAATCTGTAAACCAATCACATGCGAGGTACGTTTTTCAGTAAAAATAACACGATGAAACTACCTCGCATGTGATTGGCTAATAGATTTATACTGTATGTTTCTCCAGTTTGAACGTGACGACGCGACGGGCTGGTTGATGTGTGTTTTACGTTGAAAATTCTACCGAAATGTTGGATTATTCATTAATCTGGTAAGTGTAGTGTATTCTTGAATAGTGGATTTCAATATCAGTTCGGGAAACCCACTCACAAGGGGGGCCCCTCCTTATAAGTAACCCGTCCCCCTTATAAGTAACCCCGTCCCCCTTATAAGTAACCCCCGTGGCACCCCTTATAAGGAGTCTCCACGCTTTTTTGCAATGCAACGCGAAAATGAAAGGACTGCGGCAATTCGCTTGATTATGTCCATAAAGCTTCACAAGTTTCCTAGTTACTCACGAAATTTGAGCAAAATCGGTTCGAGGCATCATATCTAAAATCATGGATTTAAATGCGATGTCAAACGACCCCTGCGAATGCTGAAATGCGAGCGATTACTGGCGTGAGTGTCGCCAGGCGCGGCGGCGCGGCAATGCTTGAGTGCAGATCATCCGCAGACGTGGCGACTGAGTACGTACTCAGTCGCCATGTCTGCACTCAAGCATTGCCGCGCCGCCGCGCCTGGCGACACTCACGCCAGTAATCGCTCGCATTTCAGCATTCGCAGGGGTCGTTTGACATCGCATTTAAATCCATGATTTTAGATATGATGCCTCAAACCGATTTTGCTCAAATTTCGTGAGTAACTAGGAAACTTGTGAAGCTTTATGGACATAATCAAGCGAATTGCCGCAGTCCTTTCATTTTCGCGTTGCATTGCAAAAAAGCGTGGAGACTCCTTATAAGGGGTGCCCCGGGGGTTACTTATAAGGGGGACGGGGTTACAGATAAGGGGGACGGGTTACTTATAAGGAGGGGCCCCCCTTGTGAGTGGGTTTCCCGAACTGATATAATACAACCTTAAATTTGCCGACCTAGGGCCGTGAATTAAGTTAGACGCAATCGAGGGCCCAATCGAGAAGGGTGAGGTACCACTACCTCGCCCAATTTTCCATAGAGACAGTGGTTAAGAATATAAATTTATATCCACACAGCAATGGTACTTTTGTCTGTCTACGGAGGACAGCATTAATGGCAAAATATAAAAGAGTCCTCCGGACAGACGGATCTTTCTGTCTACCGTTTTCATTACTTTCATTTTGATGGTCTGTGTGTTGCACACTGAAATACCGGCTAACAGTTAGGTCTAACCGGTTTACATGCGATGCGTCTACGGGACTAGTCTGGTCTACATGTACGCTACATTCATCGCTGTATAGATCTTGACTAGTTTCCCTTACGACGTACAATTATTATCAAGCCAAATATCACGAATATGCTCAGACCTGGCTATAAGTTTAACTGTTAACGTTACAGCTATTATCATTAGGCTATAGCCCCTACGCTCGGCCCTAGTAGAATATTATGCCATTATTAATATTGGTAAATTTATTTGCTACGCTTCCCTTTGTCATTGTTTGTGCGTGTAAATCTATTCCCATTCAATTTTACCTGCGGCAGTTTGAGGAGGATCCCAGCAGTCTGGATAAATTCACATCCCAGGATTCGCAGGTCAATTTCGGTATCCAAGTCCACGCCATCGTTAATAGAAGGTGTCTGAGAAAGCTTTGCATCTGGAATCAGAACATTGTCAAGAGTGATTATTACGTTTCCAAACGAAATATCACTGTTTTTCACAGTTCTCTCGTCGTCCGCCATTCTCGCCTCCGAAAATTCGACATCCATATGCAAAGGCCTTAATCACACACAGTATAAAGTAAAACGCTGGTGCAACGTTGATTACACACGCAGTATGCCCAATGAAATTACGTGACGACCACACACAATACACCAACAGAAGCCGTGTGGCCAAGAACCTGTTTCGTTTCTGGTACGATGTTGCGGCGTAATATCCATTAAGTAGTTCCGACTCGTTGGATTCTGCTGCAAATAATCATACTTATCTATATATAAAAACCGAAAATTGTTCTAAATTATAGCTAAGAACAGATGATGATGTTCAATATAGAAACGCACGCTGACACTGACAAGATATTGGAAAATACGAAGAACTTCATTGTTCTTGGCGGATGGAAATTAGTCAAGCCTCAAATGACGTCATCATTCCCGGTATATCGAATCACGTGGTATTTCCCAACCAGCTGCGTTTGCTATGTCCGTTACAAAATCGATGACGTGTTTTCGGCTTACAGCATGGCGTTTTTAAGAATCGAGTTTCCGGATCAATTCAATTTCAATTTCAATTTCAATTTCAATTTCAATTCGTTTGTTCAATTCCACCAAGAGTAACGAATTACAAAAAAAAAAAATGTAATATTGGGCGAAAAAAAAAATCAATGATTTGACAATCATGATAGTTGATACGAGACTTAGCATATTATTTATACATCACGTGATGGAAAAGATAGGAGACCTGCTTAGAAGCAATGCTTGTATATTGCAGAAACTCCTACAGGTTGTATTTACAAATACAAACCTGTTTGATAATAGGTTCTGGCGGCTTTTGACGCAATTCCGCCATCATTCCTCTTTTACTTCTGAAAAGAAAGAAAGAAGAAAAAAGCAGCCAACAAAAAAACAAAAAAAAAACAGCCAACTAAACGAACAAACTAGCTAACTTATATACTAACTAACTTATACGATTGAATATATTGCAATTATCGTAATCTGTTATAACTATACATTTGATTCATTTTATTCCCGACAATGCAATCATAAGCGTACAGAAAAACTTCATGAACAGGATATGGGGGGGGGGGGGGGGGGGGGGTTGGAGGGATATCCCACCAATATTTCCCACACGAATCTTACGAGAAAGCTTTTGCGCTTACCGTTTCGATTGAGATGGGGTTACTTGTTTCCAATATTTTCTGATGATATCTTCTTGAGATAATTAGATACCTCTCATGAAATGTGAAAGAGCGTATTAGTTCTAAGAAATTCACAGTCAGTGATGAAATTGGTATTAAAATGGCTGAGATATCCAAAACAAAAGGTGGGAACCCTATTTTTATTAGGATCACTTTGTATCACTTTGTTTTTACATATCTCAGCCATTTCAAAACGGATTTTTATCAAATGAACTTTTAGATTCCTCTTACAATCATAACATTTCATAAAGTGGTTTCTAAATAGCTTGCAAAAACTCAAAGGGGAAAATCAAGTCCAGATAGGGCGACCTATGAGTATAGTCTGATAAAAAGGAGTAAAATCTTACGAGTTCAATAGTAAAATTTGACTGAAATCGGATAAAGGAAATAAGGAAGATAGGGCCTATGACATTTTGAAGTTTTGCTAATTTCTGCATAAGAGTTCTTGTACAGTGGAAATGAATATGCAAATGAGTGAGCTAACCATGTCATGCCCTCACAATTTTCCATTGATGATGTAGGAAAAAAATGATGAAAATTCAATGTTTCTGTCATTGAAGTCTGAAACATGATGTTATTCCTGGTTGAATAACTTCAGAATAGTGATCAGTTAGATATATCTGGATTTGAGCCTCAGGTCAGAATTACGTTTAAATGAAAAACTGAAAATGTCGAAATTTTATGTACAAACTGTATGGCAAGCTGTGAGGGAATGACATGCTCACTTTTCCATTTGAAATTCATATTGACAGTTCAAGAACTTTTTTCGCCCAAAAATAGTGAAACTTCAAACCGTCATAACTTCCTTGTTTTTTCATCCAATTTCGATCAAAATCATTGAACTCATAATATCTTACTATTTTTCATCAGACTTACTTTTGGACTGGAATCCTCACCTCAACCATACCATAAATGCATACTTTGCCATTTGCAAATGAAACAAAAACCCAGCATTAGTGCTTCAAATTAGTCCTAAAATGTGAGTTAGGGATAGAAGTGACCAATGTGAAAATTGAAGCAGTATATAGTCGATGTTTATTATAATTACAGTGTATTGTTGAATATACAAAATGTGAAAAATAGTTATGATAAAATGTTACCAGACTAAACCATGCATCAACAGTTATGATTTAAAGGAGACCTCCGGATGATTTTCATATTTTTACATTTTTTGAACCACTATAAATTAGTTATACTGAGGACAGAGTTTCAGTATGATAACTGGGATGAAAAATAAGAATATTTTCGAAATTTATAACAAATTGCAATGAACAAGGATGATGACATGGCAGGTTCCCCATTAGAATGCATGGTTACTTGGGGCTCTTGGAAGCAGAACAAAAGAAGAAGGCATGCATAGATTATACACACGTGAACTCGCAAGCAAGTGGTATTGTATAATGGAATTAAAACTGCTACATTTCTGGAATATGTGAACCTCCTATGTCATCATCCTTGTTCAGTGTAATTCGTTTAAAGTTTTTCAAATCATTGTTTCTCTGCTCAAGAACCACAACAAATTCAACAAATCTATACATGGAGCTGTTGATTTATGTACTACATGATGTGAAATTATGAAAATCGCCTGGAATGTCCCTTTAATGAGAGAAATAGTTTTATTTCCTTATGTTTTAGGCTTTATTGCAACTGACCTACACATCTATTTATTATGCATCAAAAGTGATATCTTGAACATTTTTTAAAGATTCCTGCTCCCAATTTTAGGGTAAAGGGGACCTTTTACAACTCGAAACAGGGAGGCGAGCCTCATCTTGCTGGAAGTCAACATCGGTTTATAACCAGAATTGAGTTAGCCTATGCTGAGATAGGCCTATCATTATATTATAATGTACATGTACATGTACATGTGTATACAATGTATAGGCCTATATATATACATGTACTTACGTTCGATTTCTGACTTATGTTTGATCCAAACTTTTATTCAACGGTAGTTTACCCTATAACCTGATGCACACTTTTGGTGAAAAATTGGGAATTAATTCAATAAAAAAGAGAAAAGCTGTTGAAATCTGCTTGTCCATTAATATATAGGCCTACTGTAATGGCGGGCCACTAAATAATGTTTACCCCTGACGAAGATTCTGCTACGATAGAAAGATCTGGTCCCTTTTTATTCATCTGCTGAACAAACTAAAAATTTCACCACATGTGGTGACTGGTATACTTCCGCCACAATGCTTGGTCCTCCCGTAGGCCTATAGGTCGACCATGTTGTGAAACGACATGTCGTTTCACATGATTGGCAAAAAACAAACACATAAACACATAAAATTACATGTTTGTCACAAATAGTATGTTGAGGGTTCATCGTCTACCCACCTTAAACTACTTTTCATTTGGATGTATGGATGACTAATTATATAGCATCTATTCAGAGATTTGAGCATTTTCATGTGCCCTTTGTCCCTTGCCCTGTGAATCCATGATCCACAATTCTTCAAAAAATTGCTATCGCTGGTAACATCCATTTTGATGACAATACTGGAGCTATTTTCAAAATAAGGGGAAATTGTGCATTGAACATTTCTATTTGTCCCTTGTCCTTTAACCCCATGGCCAAAATCTTTCCCAACAGAACCACTTATATAGAGTGCAGTAATGCATGCTCATCACGTTTCATTGGTCCGAATTCAAGAAGGTGGTACAATACCATTGAAACCATGGTTAAAACCATGGACAAAGACCGTATAGTTTTTTCTTTTTCTTTTCTTTTCTTTTTCTCTTTTACATATACACATATTGCCATGGAAGTGTATTCATTTACGGGAAGCGAATGATTTCGTGGTACTTTATTGTTACTAATAATAATGTTCACATTGTGTCATTGGTTACAGCTCGTTATTCCGAAGGTTTTTTAGTCCGATGGTTCGTTATTCCGAAAGTTCGTTATTCGGAGGATTCGTTATTCGGAAGGTTCGTTAATCCGAAAATGAAATAGGGTTTGTTATTCCGAAGGTTCATTTATCCGAAAATGAAATAAGATTCGTTATTCCGAAGGTTCGTTAATCCAAAAATGAAACAAAGCTCGTTGTTCCGAAGGTTCGTTACGGACCATCACTTCGGATCAACCACGAACCTCCGGAACAACGAGCTTTGTTTCATTTTTGGATTAACGAACCTTCGGAATAACGAACCTTATTTCATTTTCGGATAAACGAGCCTTCGGAATAGCGAACCCTATTTCATTTTCGGATTAACGATCGAACCTTCGGAATAACGAACCTTCGGAATAACGTCACAAAATTCACATGTTCGGATTAACAACTTCCTTTTTCATTTTCGGATTAACGAACCTCTGTAGGAAATTTGTGTGTTTCGGATTAACGAACCTTCGGAATAGCGAACAGCATCCGTGTCATCACGATTGGAAGAAACTTGTCAACTTTCGCAGGGTATAGGTGACAGGAATCTTTGTTTGCTTGTTTGTTTTGTTTTTGTTCTCTTTCGTGGAAGGCAATAACGGCGTAAATCCGTACTGAGGAGTGGGGGGGATGGTCACCATCACCACGATTACAAGCCCATCTACATAACCGGACCGGCGCAGCCTTGGGGGGGGGGGGGGGGGGGGGGGGGGGGGGGGAAGAGAAGCTTGGTGCCCCCCCCCCCCCACACACACACGCATACTTTACAGGGATCGGATGTCCCACTCTTTTGCATGAAATATAAAGTGGGAGGAAAGTGGCAGCAAAAATATGAAGACCTTTTGTTCTTGTTGCTGCTTTTTTTTTTTGCTTGTCAGATGACTTGCGGCGGAAAATCAGACCTTAAAAGTATGAAGACATTTTTTTTTTTTTGAAATATGCGAGGGAGCGGAGCGACCGAACGGGGGGGGGGAGGGTGTGTAGGGGGAGGGGGGTGTATCCCTCTCCCACACGAGGAAGATTTTGCATTTTCAGACCTGAAATTCAGCGATCTGGTGCACACTTTTGGTGAAATTTTTGTTTTTTTTTCTTTAAAAAAAAAAAAAGAAAATGAAATATTCACAATATATTATTGAATGACTAAATCGTGGTATTTCAGCTCTTGCTCCGCCTGTGCGACATCACTGCGAAGACCTACTAAATAGTTGGGCCTATCACCGGCGTTGACAGGTTTTGATCTTATAGGGGGAGCGGTTATGAGATCGTGAGGGAGCGAAGCAAGCGAGGGGGGGGGGAGGGTATGGTAGGGGGGTTTCCCCCTCCCACGGTGAAATCTTTTTACATTGAAAATTTTGACATTTTACAGTCCAAAAACTGCCGTTTGTAGCTATATTCTTCGCTTTGGAAATTAAGGGGGGGGGGGGCACACCGGGCGCAACTGCTGTCAATCACTGGCAGCAACATCAGGAGAACGGTATAGCGATTAAATGCGAGCGAGCTTGAAAATTTTGACATTTTACAGTCCAAAAACTGCCGTTTGTGGATGTATTTTTTTGCCTTGGAAATTAAGGGGGGGGGGACCGCACCGGGTGCAACTGCTGGCAATTACTGGCAGCAACATCAGGAGAATTGCATAACAATTGAATGCGAGCTAGTGAAGCGAGCGAGCTTGAAAATTTTGACATTTTACAGTCCAAGAACTGCCGTTTTTGGCTGTATTTTTTTGCTTTGGAAATTAAGGGGGCGCACCGGGTGCAACTGCTGGCAGTTACTGGCAGTAACATCAGGGGAATGGCATAATGATTAAATGCGAGCGAGCAAAGCGAGTGAGCTTGAAAATTTTGACTTTTTACAGTCCCAAACTGTCGTTTGTAGCTATATTTTTCGATTTGGAATTTAAGGGGGGCGCACCGGGCACAACTGCTGGCAATTACTGGCAGCATGCAACATCAGGAGAATGGCATAACGATTGAATGCGAGCGAGCGAAGCGAGCGAGTTTGAAAATTTTGACATTTTATAGTCCCCAAAGTGCCGTTTGTGGCTGAATTTTTTCGCTTTGGAAATTAAGGGGGGGGGGGAGAGCACACCGGGCGCAACTGCCGGCAATTACTGGCAACAACATCAGGAGAATGGCATAACGATTAAATGCGAGCGAGCGAAGCGAGTGAGCTTGAAAATTTTGATATTTTACAGTCCCCCAAACTGTCGTTTGTGGCTGTATTTTTTCGCTTTGGAAATTAAGGGGGGCGCACCGGGCGAAATCTGCTGGCAGTTACTGGCAGCAACATCAGGAGAATGGCATAATGATTAAATGCGAGCGAGCGAAGCGAGCGAGTTTGAAAATGTTGACATTTTACAGTCCAAAAACTGCCGTTTGTAGCTATATTTTTCGCTTTGGAAATTAAGGGGAGCGCATCGGGCGAAAACTGCTGGCAATTATTGGCTGCAACATCAGGAGAATGGCATAATGATTAAACGCGAGCGAGCGAAGCGAGCGAGCTTCAAAATGTTGACATTTTACAGTCCCAAAACTGCCGTTTGTAGCTGTATTTTTCGTTTTGGAAATTAAGGGAGGCGCACCGGCACAACTGCTGTCAGTCACTGGCAGCAACATCAGGAGAATGGCATAGCGATTAAATGCGAGCGAGCGGAGAGAGCGAGCTTGAAAATTTTGACATTTTACAGTCCAAAAACTGCCGTTTGTGGCTGTATTTTTTTGCTTTGGAAATTAAGGGGGGGGGGCCGCACCGGGTGCAACTGCTGGCAATTACTGGCAGCAACATCAGGAGAATTGCATAACAATTAAATGCCAGCTAGTGAAGCGAGCGAGCTTGAAAATGTTGACATTTTACAGTCCAAGAACTGCCGTTTTTGGCTGTATTTTTTTGCTTTGGAAATTAAGGGGGGCGCACCGGGTGCAACTGCTGGCAGTTACTGGCAGCAACATCAGGGGAATGGCATAACGATTAAATACGAGCGAGCAAAGCGAGTGAGCTTGAAAATTTTGACTTTTTACAGTCCAAAAACTGTCGTTTGTAGCTATATTTTTCGATTTGGAATTTAAGGGGGGGGGGCGCACCGGGCACAACTGTTGGCAATTACTGGCAGCATGCAACATCAGGAGAATGGCATAACGATTGAATGCGAGCGAGCGAAGCGAGTGAGCTTGAAAATTTTGATATTTTACAGTCCCCCAAACTGTCGTTTGTGGCTGTATTTTTTTCGCTTTGGAAATTAAGGGGGGCGCACCGGGCGAAAACTGCTGGCAGTTACTGGCAGCAACATCAGGAGAATGGCATAATGATTAAATGCGAGCGAGCGAAGCGAGCGAGCTTGAAAATGTTGACATTTTACAGTCCAAAAACTGCCTTGTAGCTATATTTTTCGCTTTGGAAATTAAGGGGGGCGCATCGGGCGAAAACTGCTGGCAATTATTGGCTGCAACATCAGGAGAATAGCATAATGATTAAATGCGAGCGAGCAAAGCGAGTGAGCTTGAAAATTTTGACTTTTTACAGTCCAAAAACTGTCGTTTGTAGCTATATTTTTCGATTTGGAATTTAAGGGGGGGGGGGCGCACCGGGCACAACTGTTGGCAATTACTGGCAGCATGCAACATCAGGAGAATGGCATAACGATTGAATGCGAGCGAGCGAAGCGAGCGAGTTTGAAAATTTTGACATTTTATAGTCCCCAAAGTGCCTTTTGTGGCTGTATTTTTTCGCTTTGGAAATTAAGGGGGGGGGGAGCACACCGGGCGCAACTGGCGGCAATTACTGGCAACAACATCAAGAGAATGGCATAACGATTAAACGCGAGCGAGCGAAGCGAGTGAGCTTGAAAATTTTGATATTTTACAGTCCCCCAAACTGTCGTTTGTGGCTGTATTTTTTCGCTTTGGAAATTAAGGGGGGCGCACCGGGCGAAAACTGCTGGCAGTTACTGGCAGCAACATCAGGAGAATGGCATAATGATTAAATGCGAGCGAGCGAAGCGAGCGAGCTTGAAAATGTTGACATTTTACAGTCCAAAAACTGCCATTTGTAGCTATATTTTTCGCTTTGGAAATTAAGGGGGGCGCATCGGGCGAAAACTGCTGGCAATTATTGGCTGCAACATCAGGAGAATGGCATAATGATTAAATGCGAGCGAGCTTCAAAATGTTGACATTTTACAGTCCCAAAACTGCCGTTTGTAGCTATATTTCTCGCTTTGGAAATTAAGGGAGGCGCACCGGGCGCAACTGCTGTCAGTCACTGGCAGCAACATCAGGAGAATGGCATAGCGATTAAATGCGAGCGAGCGGAGCGAGCGAGCTTTAAAATTTTGACATTTTACACTCCAAAAACTGTCGTTTGTAGCTATATTTTTCGCTTTTGTTTGTCCCACTTTTATGGGGGAACCATCCCCCCCCCCCCCATCGGCGCCTCTGCATTATGAGGGTGCTTTTGTTAAGTGAAAGATCTGCTGCACACTCTTTGATTAATTAGGGAAATATACGTCAATCTCAAAAGTGTACAAAGTCTATCAAAAGGGATCCTGTATAGCGGAGCTTTTTGCATGTTTATGATTGCAATACAACGATTTTCCATTTTTCCGATTTTCCAATTTTCCATTAAGAAAGTTCGAGATTTGTCCTCATCTCGGGAATTGCTTGGGGGATAAATGATTTGTCTGCCTAAACACTTCCGTAGGGGCGGGGCAAATGCCCCTTTGCCCCCCCCCCCCCCCCGAGATAGATTCGACGCCCCTGATCTTCCCTGGGTATGCCCATAGATGTAGGCCTATCCTGACTGAGTCACCAGTCACTGTCGTTTCTCAGGAATGATTCAGGAAATGGAGGGGTTCAATTATGGCGATATAGTTTTTGTTATTGTTTGTTTGTTTGTTTTCGTACATATTTTGCAGATGGTCCCAGTTACTCGCGTCATAGCATGTTTACCCTAACAAAAAAGTCCTGTGGTACTCCCTGTGGTACTTGTCGGTACCACACAATGTACCACACACTTGTAATGTTACCACAGGAACTGTGTGGTACTGTACCACAGGCTTGTAGGGTACTCCCTGTAGTACTTGTCAGTACCACACAATGTACCACATAAATAAATGTTACCACAGGAACTGTGTGGTACTGTTTTACAGGCTCATGTGGTACTCCCTGTGGTACTGGTTGGTACCACACAATGTACCACACACATATATATGTTAACACAGGAACTGTGTGGTACTGTGTCACAGGCTCTTGTGGTACTCTGGGGTGTACCACAGGGCAGTACCACAGGACTTTACCACAGGAAAGTACCACAGGACAGTACCACAAGACAGTATACACACAAATTGTCCTGTGGTATTTTGGGACGTATACCACACGACAGTACCACAGGACAGTACCACATGAATTGTCCTGTGGTATTTTGGGACGTACCACAGGAGAGTACAACAGGAAAGTACCACAGGATAGTACCACAGGACAGTACCACACGACTTGTTCTGTGGTATTTTGGGACGTACCACAGGACAGTACCACAGGGCAGTACCACAGCACAGTACCACAGGAAAGTACCACAGGATAGTACCACAGGACAGTACCACAGGAATTGTCCTGTGGTACTGTATTTTGGGACGTACCACAGGACAGTACCACAGGACAGTACCACAGGAAAGTACCACAGGATAGTACCACAGGACAGTACCACACGACTTGTCCTGTGGTATTTTCGGACATACCACAGGGTAGTACCACAGGACAGTACCACAGGAAAGTACCACAGGATAGTACCACAGGACAGTACCACACAACTTGTCCTGTGGTATTTTAGGACGTACCACAGGACAGTACCACAGGATAGTACCACAGGACAGTACCACAGGAATTGTTGTGTGGTATTTTGGGACATACCACAGGACAGTACCACAGGATAGTACCACAGGACAGTACCTCACGACTTGTCCTGTGGTATTTTGGGACGTACCACAGGACAGTACCACAGGGCAGTACCACAGGACAATACCACAGGGCAGTACCACAGGACAGTACCACAGGAAAGTACCACAGGATAGTACCACAGGACAGTACCACACGACTTGTCCTGTGGTATTTTGGGACGTACCACAGGGCAGTACCACAGGACAGTACCACAGGATAGTACCACAGGACAGTACCACACTTGTCCTGTGGTATATTGGGACATACCACAGGACAGTACCACAGGACAGTACCACAGGAAAGTACCACAGGATAGTACCACAGGACAGTACCACACGACTTGTCCTGTGGTATTTTGGGACGTACCACGGGACAGTACCACACGAATTGTCCTGTGGAATTTTGGGGCGTACCACAGGACAGTACGACAGGAATTCCTGTGGTAATTTTCGATGTATACCACAGGAGAGTACTACAGGAACTGTCCAAAATCCCACAGGAAGATCATAATATGGTGCTATTCCACACAGAAGTACCACACAGCAAATTAAATGCGTAAGTACCACAGAAAAATGCTACAGGATATTCTTTTTTTTTTCTTAACATTTTATACCAGAGGACTATCACATCAGGAGAATATCAAACAGCAGTACCACACAGGAGTACCACACAGGAAAATTGTAAGGCAGAATCAACTGAAATTTATAACAAAAATATAAACAAAAAAGCACATATTAATATTCCTCAATTAATTGATAGATGAGTTATGCTGTGAATTATAGCAATTGATTTGCCATTACTTATCCTGTCCTATACTCCTACAGTATTACCTATTTAGTGAAAGTGCTGATGTAAAACATGAGAAATTTCATAAGGACTTCTGTGGTACTCCTGTGGTACTCCTGTGGTACTCCTGTGGTACAACTTTTTACATAGCTCATGAATATTCATAAAAAGCACTCTAGATTTTAGAAAATACATATATGATTTAAAAAGTCAAAGTATTAATGATGGGACTTACTTTGAACTTTATGAAAGATTGTCTAATTATGGTATGTTATTCCCAATATCATAGATATTGTTATGAAAGTGTAATTTCATATCTTGATAATAAAGTATAATCGAGTTAGTAACCATGCCTTAATGCTTTACGGATAGACGGCCATATATGAGAAAATAAACGGAAAGATGTTAACTCCGCAAATGCCATGGGTCGTCAGCAGCACACCAGGGATCACCAGTGTTTCGGCCATTTAAGTGCTGTACACCTCCCCCTGGCTGGCCGGTGCTGCGTTGGGATCCCCTTGACAGCACCCCCATGGCATTTCAAAGAGAAAAACAAAAAACAAAACAAAACAAAACAAAACATCACAAAACAAGACAGAAAAGAAAAAGCTTGGCATCAATCACCTCTCCTCACTCCCGAAACACTCTCTCTACACCCCCCTATTCCCACCACCCCCCCCAAGCCTTCCCTACTATCCATGCAGATCCTGTCTCCGCTGCCCCACAAATTCTCCTGATCCACCTTTCCCCGTCCCTACCACCTATTCCCATCCCTCTGACCCACCTCCTTACCGATCGACCAGCATATCCCCTGCACCCCACCTCCACAGTATGCACCTCCGCTCTCCACCCCCTTTTCTCACACTCCTCCCTCAACTCAGCATACCTATCCAGCTTCCTTTCCCTTGCCTCATCCATCCTTGTCTCCCATGGCACAGTCAGCTCCACCATTGCTAACCTGTGCACAGACCTAGCCACCAGCACCATGTCCGGCCGAAGGGCAGTTACTACCACCTCCTCTGGCACTGTACGGTTTCCCTCATCCACCCGCACCTCCCAATCATCCCCCGCTGCTAAGATTCCCCCACCATCATCCCTCTGACCCTTCCTTCTCACACTGCATCTCACACCCTCCTTCACAAACCGGATTCCCCTCACCCTAGGAGGCCCATTCTTCTTCCTTGCCTCCACTGCCACCCTCGCCACCTCCGCCATCTCCTTCAACACCTGGTTATGCCTCCATGTATAGGCCTGTAATAGACCTCTACATGCTGACAGAGTGTGCTCTAGTGAGCCCTTCGCCTTGTTGCAGACCCTGCATCCACCATCCTCCACAATGCCCCATCTCTGGAGATTTACTGGAGACGGCAAAACATCAAAGGTGGAACTGATCATGAAGCGCACAGCTCCAGAGGACATTGACCAAAGGTCATTCCATGACACCTTCCTCTGCTCCACCCCTTCCCATCGGGTCCATGCTCGCTGCACTCCCTGCTGTACAGCCTTGGCAAAGCGGTACTCCTCCTCCTTCTCCTTAACCGCCTCCACCACCAACTCCCTCCTACCCTTCCTGCCTTGCTTGCTGTACCATCTGACACCCTGATGAAACCCGACCCCTTTCCGACCCACCTGAACCGCACCCTGCATCTCCTTCCACTTTGCCATTGCCACCGCCTCGTCCGCAGCCTCCTCCGCCCTCCACTTCCTCCCTGTGCGGATCGGTGGCCTAACTCCTGCTATTACCTGGTCCTTTGACTCCCTCATCATCATCACTAGCCTAACCTTGCCAGCTTTGAACTCCTCCACCACTGACGTCATAGGCAATTGCAACCTGCCTGATCTGCAAAAGAATGCCAGATCTGTAAGCATTCTTGGAACGCCTAACCACTTCCGGTAGTATGAGTTCATCTTCTGCTGCATCCTCTCAACCCTGGACACTGCCACCTCGTACACCTGCAGTTGCCACATGATCCGTGGTAGCAAGCCAAACTGGCAGCACCACACCTTCGCATTCCCAGGGATGAGTGTCCTGTCCACCCTCTTCAACCACTCCACCACTTTCTCATAGATCTGAACTCCTCGGTGCCTGTCATTCAACTTGCACTCATACCACCGCCCAAGGCTCTTTACTCCCTGCTCAGTGACCTGAGGGATATCTTCTCCCCCAATCTGAAATCTCCTTGCGACCACCTTCCCCTTCCGCACTGACACTGAGCGGCTCTTCTTGGCCTTGAACTTCATCCGTGTCCAGGCCACCAACTCCTCCAACCTATGGAGGCCATCTTTGACCTGGGTCTCGTTGCCAGACACGATTGTGAGATCATCCATGAAAGCCCTAATCGACGGCACAACCACATCTGCAGCCAGCATCAACCCTTCAATTCTCGGGGCCACACACCGGGTTAACACTTCCATCCCAAGGACAAACAGCAGCGGCGAGACTGGACACCCCATGGGGATGCCAATTTCTAGCGCTTGCCATTCTGTTGTGTAAGTCTGGGTCGTGAATCTCATCCTGAACTGGCTGTAGTAGCTCTGCACCATCTCCCGGATCACCCTAGGGACCCAGAAAAACTCAAGAGCAAAGCTGAGATACCTGTGAGGAACTGATCCATATGCATTTGCAAGATCCAACCAGATGACATCCACATCCTCCTTCTCACGTTTGCACCTCTGGATTGACTCCCAAATCATCTGGACATGCTCCGTACACCCAGGGAAACCTGGTATCCCTGCCTTCTGTATAGAGGTGTCCACAAACTTGTTCTTCATGACAAATCCTGACAACCGCCTTGCTAAGACACTAAAGAGGATCTTACCATCCACGTTGAGAAGCGAAATCGGTCTAAACTGGCCAATGCCTTTGGCATCCCTCTCCTTTGGGATATATACCCCTTCTGCCACACACCAGCTGACTGGAACAATCCGCTCCCGCCATAGCACCCTTAGGATCCGCCACAGCACCCTTCGGACACGAGGACAGTACTTGAACAGCTTGTAGGACAAGCCATTCTGCCCAGCTGCACTGCCAGCTCGGGCCTTTTTAACCACGGCTTCAACCTCCCACAACTTCAACTCACTCAAGTCAAAACTGACCTCTGGCTCCTGTGGCCTCAATAGCCCTGCCACCCCAGTAAAAGGCTCCTCTCTCCTCTCATCACAGTATGTGGCCTTCAGATGCCTCTCGAGCTCTTCCTT
The DNA here is from genome assembly GCF_040938485.1 of Diadema antillarum. Taxonomy (NCBI): domain Eukaryota; kingdom Metazoa; phylum Echinodermata; class Echinoidea; order Diadematoida; family Diadematidae; genus Diadema; species Diadema antillarum. The sequence continues at coordinate 233,775 of NW_027271931.1, read as the reverse complement.
CGACACCTCCAAACTTCCTGAAACCCCTTCCTCAAACAACCTCTTTGTGAACCTGTGCGGATTCTTATAGAACTCCCTCCTCTCCCTCCTCCTCCTCCTCCTCTTCCTACACTGATATTCGGCCCTCCTAACATCCGCATACCTCTTCTTCAGGTCCTCATACAAACCCTTCAGACTAGCCCTTTCTCCGTCTGCCTGCCTCCACCTACGCCGCAAGCTCGTCTTCTCCGCCCTCAATTGGGCCATCAACCGCTGTCTCCTCGACCCTGACTTTCCAAAATCCCCCTCCACATTCCCCCCACCTCCACTACCCACAGGCTTTATCCCAAACTCTTCTGCACAAGCCCCATAACACAACCCCTCAAACATACGCATCTTCTTTTCAACACTCCCAGCCAATTCCACTTTCAAAACTCCCGCAAGCTTGATGTCAAAAAGCTCCCACTTCTCACTTCTCGCCGGTGGCCATGCAATCGGCTCCTTCCGCTCAAACACAGCATGTAGAGCATGCTGAGGGTCTCCGGCTCTGTGGTCTGAAACCTGACTGGGACCTCCCACTGTCTCACCCAGCTCATTGCTGGTGCAGTCATGCCCTACTGCCACTCTTCCACAGCTCGTTCTTGCTCTGTGAACTGCCACACCTCTCTTCCCCTTGAACCTCCTCCCGCATCCCGCACACACACCCTCTTGATCTTTGTTCATTGTCGTGAGTCAAAGTACCCGCCCTTTCAGAATCCAGTATGGATTCTTATTCAGCACGACTCAATGCGAAAAAGCGGATGAGGCGGGTGAGTAGCCTTTCAGTCAAGTGGGCACACACTCACCAATAGGGGTGAAAACCCCTCCCACTGCCACCCCTCAGCCCTGGCGCACAGCCCTACGCCGCAAATGGGCCACACTTAAAACCGGTAACTCTGAGGGGCCGGTTATTTGCTTGCCATAGCCATCAGGGTAGCCTTCCCTGATGCCCCACCTATCCGGGGTGTCACTGCTCTATTCGCAGTCGTCACCTGGCCTCTCCCAAGCGTCTCAAAAGCAAGAAAATAAACGGAAAGATGTTAACTCCGCAAATGCCATGGGTCGTCAGCAGCACACCAGGGATCACCAGTGTTTCGGCCATTTAAGTGCTGTACACCTCCCCCTGGCTGGCCGGTGCTGCGTTGGGATCCCCTTGACAGCACCCCCATGGCATTTCAAAGAGAAAAACAAAAAACAAAACAAAACAAAACAAAACATCACAAAACAAGACAGAAAAGAAAAAGCTTGGCATCAATCACCTCTCCTCACTCCCGAAACACTCTATCTGCACCCCCCTATTCCCACCACCCCCCCAAGCCTTCCCTACTATCCATGCAGATCCTGTCTCCGCTGCCCCACAAATTCTCCTGATCCACCTTTCCCCGTCCCTACCACCTATTCCCATCCCTCTGACCCACCTCCTTACCGATCGACCAGCATATCCCCTGCACCCCACCTCCACAGTATGCACCTCCGCTCTCCACCCCCTTTTCTCACACTCAGGTGTACTGATACGGTCGATGGCTACCTAGGAATAGAATATGACTATATAGATCTATTATAGGACTAGAATGGCACTTGGCCATTAGACTCTCGTTTGACGTTATATGTAAGGAGTAGGACAGGTTATTAAGTAGGGCCATGTTTGTCCTGAAATCCATCACTCACCCATCAGGAATATTCCTTGATATGTGGCTAAAATTCTCCCAGATTTTTTTTTTCGATCTATCCTGTGTGGTACTCTCCTGTGGTACCATGGAAATGCTGTGTGGTACTGCCCTGTGGTAATGCTGTGTGGTAATGATCGACCTGTGGTACTGTCCTGTGGTACTGTCCCAAAATACCACAGGACAGTTCCTGTGGTACTGTTCTGTGGTACTAGTCCTGTGGTACTGCCCTGTGGTACGTCCCAAAATACCACAGGAATTCCTGTGGTACTGTCCTGTGGTACTGCTCTGTGGTACCGGTCCTGTGGTACTTTCCTGTGGTACTGCCCTGTGGTACGTCCCAAAATACCACAGGAATTCCTGTGGTACTGTCCTGTGGTATGTCCCAAAATACCACAGGACAATTCCTGTGGTACTGTCCTGTGGTACTTTCCTGTGGTACTGTCCTGTGGTACTGTCCTGTGGTACCGTCCTGTGGTAATTACCACAGGAGTACCACAGGACTTTTTCGTAAGGGATACATGTAGGCCTATACTATTTGACGTTGCATGGGCGTCACCAGGGGGGGTGCGTTGGGTGCGAACGCACCCCCCTTCAAAAAAAAAAAAAAAAAAAAAAAAACAGTCTGCGAGCGACCTCAACGCCGGACGCTAAATAATTATTCTTTTTTTTTCATATTTTGCACCATTGACACACACACAAAAGAAAATCGTCGGCAAAAACAATTCGCATCCCTGGTTCTGGCAGCACTGATTTTATACATATCTATTAGTATTCTACAGTGTTTACTATTTATCGACCGTACTGTACATCCGTACGATACGGACCACTTATACACGTTTGCATGTACGTGTGCCACTTACAAGTATGTAGGGTCTATGTACGTTACTTCTGACCAATCCATTATTGCCAGCCCAAGAGCGAGCCTTAGCCTCATTAAAAAAAATAAAATAAAAAAATGGAGGGGCAAGCATATTTTAGTTTTGCCCCCCCCCCCCATAATTAATAATACCCGAAATGAGAAGATTTTCTTGCTTTTGAAAGAAAACAAAAATGTTGCCCCCATAAAAATATTGGAAGGCAAGCGCACCATTTGCCCCATCCCATGCACATAATCATAATTCCCGCGATGAAAAGATTTTCTTGCTTTTTTGTTAGAATTCAAGAAATCTGTCCAATTATTTCACTCAAAAGCAGTGGCGTAACTACGGAGGGGGGGGGGGTGCGCCCCCTCCCAATCCGCTGGTTAAAAAAAAAAGATTTACCGAAATAGTAGTTCAAGTGTTAGTAAACCGCTTTTGAATGAAAGGGTGATCCAGAAATAAGATATTTTTCTATGATTTCTTTTAACCATAATTAAATAGGTATATAGTGTGAAACATTGTTCAAAAAGCCCGGACCCGACACTAAGATTGTGATTCCTGGTTGGCATTCTGCATATAAGCAGGATGTGCGCAGTGTACTCGGCACATCCGAACGAAGAGTCGCTACAATGTTGCGCAATGTGATGTAGAATGTACACCTTTGTACCTTACGCTTCGTTTTATCAAAGCTAGATCATTGCATTTTGCAGTGTTGCTTTACATACTAGTCTATATAAAAATGTCTTGCATTGCCAATAAAAAGACTTGACCTGGGCTAATTCCTAACTTTTCCATGTAGGGTACATGCAGGTAATATGAGACTATTAAGCTCATTTGCATAAATAGCATGAAGATGCATACAGAGAAACCCATCAAACTTTGTTTTTGGGAATGAGCAACTATTCATCCTTCCTTTTATATAGCATTTGCACCAATCAAATATTTTTGTTGACAGTTAATATGCAAATTATGACATCATCGCAAAAGTCTCATATTACCTGCATGTGCAGGTAATATGAGACTGTGCATGGTAGACATTGTGTCAATGTTATAATGACAATCTTATGTCTTAAATTCATGAGTTTTTTCTATTGGTGTTGTTTGACTATTTAATTTTAATAGATATCATATGAATATTATCTAAAACTGAGACAAATGACACAATTTTAAGCCAAAAATTGATTTTAAGCATGAAACGCAATTTTCCGTGTGTTTGTACACAAATCTCAGAAATTCTCAAATTTGACGCCGACATGAGATTTCATTACCGACATGAGATTATTACGTAAAGGTCTTTTACTTTTATTTTTACAAAATAGGTATCAAATGTTGCACAAAAGTTCAAAGAAAAAAAAGATAATCCTGATGGGCATTTTATTATACTTTATTATTCTTTTTTTTTTTGCAACTGACCAGGCCTAGCTCAGTTGCAAAAAGAAAATTGATAAAAAATAATAAAAACCGCGGAAATATCACACAAAACGTTGAGACCCCAGTCTTTTATGGTTAAAACTGATTGTGAATTCAAATGTTTGAAGTAATCGTGTACAGTATCTAACACATATAAAATAACACTTAAACTGAAGATTATAGCACACCAAATTAATTGTGGCATTAATTTGGAAGCACCCTATCTAAAGTACACAAATATTAATTTACATACATGTTCATATAGCTGTGTGTTGTACTTTGTGATACATTTTTTATATACTTTGATTATAAAAAACTGTCAGAGAAGAAAATGAGGTATTTTGATGTTGGCTTCTATCTAATTAGCAAGTCACTTGAAATCAGAGATGTCAATAAAACCTGTCCGCCATATTGACGTCTCATATTACCTGCAGCTTGTTGGGTCTTGTTGGTCCCCTTTGAAGCCATATAACACATATTTAGTACAGTACATAGACCAAAACACACTTTCTTTGGTTAAACCAATCAATGAGCTTACGTAAAATGCAAAGAATTGATTTCACACACAATAACTTTACTTACACCAGTGTAATTGGTGAAATGTCAAATCTTATATCAAGGCTAAAAAATACTGTAATTTTTACATATCTTTTCAGTATTTGGTGATATTCTCATCAAACTTTCAGTCAGCGAGCAGGAAAATCATCAAGAACTAAGCACAGTGATGATATAAAACTATAGATGGCGCTATATGCATTTTGGAAGTGGTTCAGGTGGAGTAATAAGGGTTTTTAAGTCACGCGTGCCATATTACCTGCAGTCTCATATTACCTGCATGTACCCTATATAATACACACACACAAACAAACACGCACAATTAGTTTAGGGGATGCTCTAAAGTGCAGATTTTGGACATCCTTTCCCCGCTTGGTCACTTCGACGCCACCTCGCTGGTCATACCTCCCCCAGTCATGAACATAAACCCACACCCTGGACTACCAGTGGCGGATCAAGGGGGAGGGGCGCACCGGGCTTCCCCCCCCCCTTTAATTTCCAAAGCGAAAAAAAAAATAAAATAGCTGCAAACGGCAGTTTTTGGACAGTAAAATGTCAAAATTTTCAAGCTCGCTCGCTCCTCTCGCTCGCATTTAGTCGTAATGCCATTCTCCTGAAATTGCTGCCAGTAATTGCCGGCAGTTGCGCCTGGTGCGCCCCCCCCCCTTAATTTCCAAAGCGAAAAAATATAGCTATACAAACGGCAGTTTGGGGACTGTTAAAGATGATGTCAAAATTTTCAATCTCGCTCGTTCCGTTCGCTCGCATTTAATCTTTATGCCATTCTTCTGATGTTGCTGCCAGTAATTGCCTGCAGTTGCGCCCGGTGCGCCCCCCTAATTTCCAAAGCGAAAAAATATGGCTAAGAACGGCAGTTTTTGGACTGTAAAATTTAAAATTTTCAAGCTCGCTCTCTTCGCTCGCTCACATTAGTTGTTATGCAATACACCTGATGTTGCTGCCAGTAATTGCCAGCAGTTCCGCCCGGTGCCCCTCCCCCTTAATTTCCAAATAAAGCGAAAAAATATGGCTAAGAACGGCAGTTTTTGGACTGTAAAATGTAAAATTTTCAAGCTCGCTCGTTCCGCTCACTCGAATGTAATCATTATGCTCTCCTGATATTGCTGCCAGTATTTGCCAGCAGTTGCGCCCGATGTGCCCCCTTAGATTCTTAAGGGTAGAAATATAGCTATACAAACGGCAGTTTGTTTGTTTTTTACTGTAAAATGTCAAAATTTTCAAGCTCGCTCGCTCGCTCGATCGCATTTAATTGCTGCGCAATTCTCCTGATGTTGCTGCCAGTAATTGCAGGCAGTTGCGCCCGGTGCGCCCCCCCCCCTCCTTTATTTCCAAAGCGAAAAATATGGCTCCAAATGGCAGTTTTTGGACTGTAAAATGTCAAATTTTTCAAGCTCGCTCTCTTCGCTCGCTCGCATTTAATTGTTATGCCATTCACCTGATGTTGCTGCCAGTAATTGCCGGCAGTTGCGCCCGGTGCGCCCCCCCCCCCCTCCTTTATTTCCAAAGCGAAAAAATATGGCTCCAAATGGCAATTTTTGGACTGTAAAATATCAAAATTTTCAAGCTCGCTCTCTTCGCTCGCTCGCATTTTATATGCCATTCACCTGATGTTGCTGCCAGTAATTGCCAGCAGTTGCGCCCGGTGTGCCCCCCTTAATTTCCAAAGCAAATAAATATGGCTACAAATAGCAGTTTTTGGACTGTAAAATGTCAAAATTTTCAAGCTCGCTCGCTCGCATTTAATTGTTATGCAATTCTCCTGATGTTACTACCAGTAATTACCGGCAGTTGCGCCCGTTGCGCCCCCGCCCCTCCTTTATTTCCAAACCGAAAAAGTATGGCTCCAAATGGCATTTTTTAAACTGTAAAATGTCAACTTTTTCAAGCTCGCTCTCTTCGCTCGCTCGCATTTAATTATCATGCCATTCACCTGATGTTGCTGCCAGTAATTGCCAGCAGTTGCGCCCGGTGCGCCCCCCCCCCCCCTAATTTACAAAGCAATAAAATATGGCTATAAAACGGCAGTTTTTTAAATGCAAAATGTCTAAATTTTCAAGCTCGCTCGCTCCCCTCGCTCGCATGTAGTCGTTATGCCATTCTCCTGATATCGCTGCCAGTAATTTGTTGTTTCACACCGTCATTCCATAATCCATTTATAGGGGGTACAACCCCCTCCGGCACTTCCACACCCTCCCCCCATCCTTGCTCGCTCCCTCGCATACTACCCCAAGATGAAATCCTAGCTACGCCGGTGCCCCTTCCCCGCTTGGTTTCCCTAAAAAATCAATAAAAGTCTAGGGATTGACAGCTTCCTATATTCCAAATGTCTGTGCAAAAAATCTCGTAAACATTCATTAGTGTCAAAACGCACCCCCCTTGAAAAAAAGCTGGTGACGCCCCTGCGTTGTCAACGTCTGAGCCATACCTTACAGTGTATGTCCATGTTACTTTCTTCGCGAGCGAGCGAAGCGAGCGAGCGCTTGAGAAAATTATGTATACATTTTCCTACAAGATAGAATACTGCTCAGCTCTGTTACCTGTCTAAAGGCCGGCGTACAAACGTCATGCGATATGCCAAAATTGATACAATCACATTTCTGCTTCCTCCATTTTTTTTTTCAAAATTCAGGGGGGATGATTGTACAGGCCATCCCCCCTCCTCAATTTCAGGGGGGATATATCCCCCCATCCCCCCCCCCCCCCCGGGATTTACGCCCATGGTGGAAGGGATTATAAGATGACTTACAAACAGAGCCAAGTGAGGGCATTTTGATTACCACTTACTACACGGAAGTAAGGGTGGTCTTGACCACTGACTGAAAGGGTCATGATGTGTGATTATCTTGGTGCTATCTGTATATTATAGTGCCAATATAAATCTGACAATAATGATAGGTGCGATAACGTTAATGGTGGTTACAGATCGTTATTCCGAAGGCTCGTTGGTCCGAAGATGAAGGTTCGTTATTCCGAAGGTTCTTTAATCCAAAAATGAAATAATTATTATTCGTTATTTCGAAGGAGGGGGATTAGTAGGCAAATACGACAGGTGGGATTGATTCTTGAAAGGGATATATTAAAAGTTGGCAACATACTCTAAATTGTACACCAGATTCCACGCAAACAAAGCTGTTTCCCCCTCCCTCTGTAATGAAAAGTTGGTTGTTGTTGTTGTTGTTGTTGTTGTTGTTGTTGTTGTTGTTGTTGTTCATATCTCTGGATCACAACAAAACCATGACTGCATACTCACCTATCCAGTCCAGGTTTTAGTATTGTAGTCTGATTGTGACGCGTATAAGAGGTTTTGTCCAACTTTACCGATAGATCAGATTTTGTTACAAGAGCTGTTTCTCCTTTTTTTTTTTCCAGTGACGTGGTCAACGATAACATGTCCACCCCCACATACGCACATACAACATGCACAACCACCACTACCGCTACCACTACCACCACCATCATCACCACCACCACCTTACCACTACCACCACCATCATCACCACCACCATATACCACCTAACCAGCAGCAGCAGCAGCAGCAGCAGCAGCAAGGGCTCAATGCGTGAAAACAGTACAAGTAGACGTTAAAGGGATCGCATTGTTTTGGTTGAGACCTAACTTCAGGTTTCTAATATTTTTGGTGAATTAATGAGAAAACTCTCATGAAATAATGAAAGAATATGTTATTCCAAGGGAGACTTAACATTCATTTGATGAAAATTGGTTGTGAAATAGCTGAGATATCCAAAACTGGGCGATCGTGATTTAAAAAAAAAATGGGACCCGCCTTTTTATTAGGATCGCTTTATTTTACTTTGCTTTTGGATGTCTCAGCTATTCCGAAACCGATTTTCATTTCATAAACTTTTATTCCTCTTAGAATGGCATGCTTTGTATTATTTCGTAAGTGGCTTCTTGGTATCTCGCAAAAAGTTAAGACCCCAGTCCTCATCTCCACCAATCAATACAATTGAAATGTAATAGATATAGGTACAAACCGATACTAAGACATCTAATAATGTGAGTGACACATTCTTTGTTGCTTAAGCCTAGAGATGTGACCTGTGAAAAGTAATGTTTGGCTTCAAAATAATGCGGCCTGAATGATAGAATGTGGGTCGTGGCAAAATGTGATAGAGAAAACTCTCTTCAAAATAATAGCTGACAGCAATATTGTGTAGCAATGATTGAGCTGAAATTTGTCATGGTTAACAACATCGTGTGAATCTGTTCCCTGGCTCTGTTGTCTAAACAGAGAGGTGAGACCTGTCTGGTTTAAATCACACCAGACCAGAGTCTCTCTACAGACAGGTGAACCGGGGAGGTGAGACGGAAGTCTCACCTCCTTAGTGGGTTCCAGGACAAATTTTTGCTCCCCGGATTTGATCCTGCAACAATTATTGCTCCAACGAAATACCTGCACGCCAAGCCATATACATAAATTTTACCCACAAACACATCCCTAACCCTAATCCCAATCCTCACATCAAACTAACCCAAAGAGCCCTATCACAACCCTATAACCTTAATCCTAAGTCCTCAAAGAAGATAAGACCGGAGCATTAGTCGCAGGAGCAAAAATGCAGTGTCCCCTGCGCCCAGTTTCATAAAGCTGTTCGTAAAGTTACGAACAACTTACCAGCGACTCGTGATCAGTTCTGATGTGCTATACTTATCTGAATTTCCATAATTCAGCACAAGAACTGATCACCAGTCGCTCGTAAGTCATTCGTAACTTTACGAACAGCTTTATGAAACACCCCCCCCCCCTGGTCACGGTCGACGTGTCACCCTGCATCACACCTTCACACCCCTAGCACCTCATTCACATTGTGATAACGACGCCATCTTGCGTCTGTAATGGAACAGTGATGAACTCCCTCACGCCGAAACAGCAGGCTGCTGGCTATGCGCAGGACAGACTGAGGAGATCGGTGAAAATTAGATGCGCGAGTTTAAACTGTAGATCTGCTTAAACCCACGAGCGCAGCAAGTGGATTTTGTTTCCAAAGTTATAATGAGAGCATCAAAATCTCACTGATCCAAGAAATAGACATGTGCATCATTATATATATATATATATATATATATATATATATATATATATATAATTATATATGTATATGTATGTATATATAACATGTTTGTATATATAATATATGATATATATATATATATATGTATGTATATATAATATATAATATATAATATATAATATAATATTATATATATATATATATATAATGGGATCGTAAATTCATGAAATTCAACTTTTTCCCCCATCATGCGTCCGGTACACCTATGCTGTACAAGGTTTGAGCCATGCGTTCCGATTCTACTAAAATCAGTGCATTATAATTGACCGATCAGATTGCAGAGATTCTGAGGCCCATTATTTTGTACGATATTGACTAAAACATTAAAATGCTATCAGGTCATGGTCATGACCTACATCATGATGCAGAGATTCTACGAGTTAGCTAATATACCAACTCCTCTATGCAGATAATGATCTCGTTTAGCTACATGTACACCATAATACCAAACGCAAACCAAGAACAAATTCCCTCCTAAACATTCTTTAAATTTGATTGCGTACACCTATGCTGTACAAGGTTTGAGCCATGCGTTCCAATTTTACCGGACGCATGGCTTAATGTGGATGAGTAAAATGTATTACACGTATCAATATATATAATTATATCTTTTTTTTCGGTGACCGCTAAGGAAGCAATCAACAACCTAGGGTGTTTTTGCGAGATTCAGAAACCACTAAAATATTTAAGAACATAAGAGGAATTCAAAGTTTATTTCATGAAAATTGATTTTAAAATGGTTGCGATATCCAAAACAAATTTAAACATATTGATCCTAATAAAAAGATACAGCTTTAGTAACGAATGTGGAGGGAATTGGCATAAGAATCAAAGCTTGTACAATTCAAGATGATCTTCGTGGGTTTAGTGACTTAAAGGGAATCGTTATTGCGCAGTGACGTCACGAATGATTACAGTCCTCGCATCCAGCACCAAAAATTTAGAAAATCATTAATTCCGAACGGATTGTCCGATTTTCATCAAACTTCACTTGGTGTGTGTTCCGCTAACATTGCCGCATTCACCAACTTGCATTAATATCGTGCATATTTTGTGGAACTTCCCCTTGGTTTTTGTTTCAACAAATAGCGAGCTCTCTTGAGATATAACTTATTATGTATAGTACAGTAAAACCTGCCTTAGCGGCCACCTGTCTATAGCGGCCACTGAAAAAAATCCCCCGAGAGAAAAGCCCTGTTAAAGACCCTGTGTATAGCGGCCACCTCTCTAACGCGGCCAGCAGCCACAAATTCTGTTTCCCGCGGTAGATTTTAACCTGTCTATAGCGGCCACAGACCCTATCGAGCCGTAGCCGAGCCAGTAATCGCAGCGTGTTTTTCTGCTTTGTAGTTGTTCCAGTCATTCCTGGCAGGGAGCCACCTCCCTGTCCCTGGGCAACATGCAGTGATCGTCACTGCTGCATTCATACCTCATTCAGTCATAATACTTCTTCACGATTGTACACATACTATACTGTGCAACAATTTCATGAACACCGGCATTGTTCAATGCATGAAACACACGTGTGCATACGTATATACACACACATTATGTATATACATGTTATAGATGTATGCAATGATGATACATGTACATGTAGGCAATGCACACAAAGTTGGACAATCTGTCTACAGCGGCCATGCACCTGTCTATAATGGTCACTTTTTTCGTCTCCCTTGGGTGGTCGCTATAAACAGGTTTGATTGCAGTGCCACGAATAGTATATGTTTGCTGATTTCAAGACAGTATGCGCAAATACGAATTAGCCATTTTGGGACTTGTGGACTGAGATATCAATGAAACAATACGAAATTAATGATATCTGGAACGAAATCTCATCCATTATCCCATTACCTCGATTACATGAAAAAAACAAAAACATTCATTGACTGCAGTGACTTGTTCCTTGGCACTCCCTCGCATTGCAATCAAGACGAGTGTCAAAATATTATATGTGCTATACTATCATTTTGAGAAAACATCATGCAATTAGCATGATAATACTAAAGCCACGGTTGTTGAGCTCAAGGTCAGTTTGCGGTTGAGATTAGGGCTGTACAATGAAAATGGGGACCTAAAAACAAGTCTAACTTTTGATGGAAAAAAATGGGTGAATGCTTTTGCTGAACTGTGTGTGTCAATGTACAGGATCACAATCGAGCATGCAAGATTGTGATTGTACAAACCATGACAAAGACCATACACCCCTCCAACATGGCATTGGTACATTGCAGTGTCTATTATCAAGGAACACTGATCTCCGAAAATATCGAGATCATCGCTTTGCGGGTACGTCAGGTCCGTTCGTGTCACAGTGACAATGGAGTCTTCACAGGAAGTTAGTCTAGCTCTGGAGCAGCTGCTGCAGTTCTCGGGATCGCGCTTTCACTCGGTTTAACGCTTATAGCAGGCGAAAAAAAAATCAATAAAAAACATTCAGCTGAGCTATAGACTACACAGATGTATGGACCTGGGTACCGTTTCATGAAAGTTGTAAGCGCTGACAAGTTGTCTAGTCTCTGACAATCACCATGGTAACAGTCAGTGACCAGAGCATCTCAGCCAATCAAAACCAAGGATTTTGCTGAAATTGTCAGAGACTGACAACTTGTCAGCGCTGACTAAATTGATGGAACACCCCCCTGATGTACTACTGCGTCCATGACGAAAGAGGAGCCATAGCTGCAGTCCATACGCACAGGCCAGCAAAGCGCATTAAAGTGCGTCGTTACTACGTAGTTTCTAACGGCCTTTGCCCATGGCCCTGGCGTAGTTTGCAGGCACAAACCCTTGTTGGTCGTATAGGAGTCTGCATGCGCCAAGACTAATACACGCACCACTACACTGCAGCCTTGGGAGAAGCTTCAACACAGGGCCTATGGGACAGTGCCAAAGTGGTGCATGTAGTAGTCTTGGCGCAGACTCCTTTACGACCAACAAGGGTTTGTGCCTGCAAACTAGCCCTGGCAATAGCAAACACGAGACCCTTTACTCCATTCACTGCATGTCATCATTACGATCAACATCGTCAGTGCGAGAGTGCACGGCCTCTGTCCGGAGTCGTAAGTGCCGAAGGGCACGGATTCTGTCCGGAGTCGTAATGCAGTGTTCAAGCTTTGTTAAACGGGTGAAACACAACTGGGGATGGGTTGTGGTAGCCTGTACATGGCTCCTCTACGTCGTGATGTTCGGCATCATGTACTCCTACGGTCTCTTCTTCATCGCCTTCCAAGAGGAATTCGATAGCAGCGCAACGATCACGGGTAAGCTTTCGCACAGCGCAAATACTCGCACACAGATCAGGCATGCTTCTCACTCACCTCCTTGCATAGATTCGCACTTTTTGTGTATACACTCAACTCCACGCACATTATCTTTGTTCTTGCCCACTGGAAGGATTTTCTCCCCTCAGCATCGTTTCTGATTTGAGACCAGCAACATCCTTGAAAAGGTTTATTATAGGGATTGTATAATTTTAGTTAAGACGGGGATTCACGTTTTAACATTTTGCGAGATTTAAGAAACCGCTTAAAGTATTAAAGAATGTTTATTCTAAGAGGAATTAAAAGTTTATTTGATGAAAATTGTCTTTGAAGCGTCTGAGATATCAGAACGAAGTAAAACCAAGGAGGTATGAGAGAATACATTTGTACCTCTTTGGTGAAACAAAGCGATCCTAATAAAAGGTGCATGGACCCACCTCAAAATCAATATTTGCAATGGGAGCGATATGCACATTCAATGTCATCCATTGATTTGGTGGGGTTTTTTTTCTGTGTGCTTACTGTACGACTGCACCCTTTGTTCCTTGATTTTATTGTATGATTTTTTTTTAAAATCTCTCAACGCATCTAAGCATGCAAAACCAAATGAAATATCACAAACAGGATGACGCAAAGCTTTGTTTTAAAACTGATCCAAGACTACAGGCTAGACGGATCACTGTGGATCGTCATTACCCCTATCTGTATTAGATCAAATTTTCTACTGATTCTGTTATTGAGGAGTGATACACCTATAGTGTTTGCAATGTTTGCAATTTTAGACCTGTATGGTATTAATTTGTAATGAAACAGCTCAGAAGTATGTTCGGGTGATTGGAAGAGCGTTAATCGGTATACCAAAAATGATAAAATTGTAATTGCCAATACTATATATATATATATATATATATATATATATGAATATATATATATATATATATACATATATATATATATATATATATATATATATATATATACATTGGGCCATGACGCGAGAAAAGGGCCCTTAGCACCGCTGCGCGCAAACGCCAGAAAACTGCGCGGAAGTTTGACAAAGCAATACGCGCAAAAAAGATCAACTGGCTGTAACTACGCGCACACGCATAGACGTATCAAAAAGTGACAGGATTTGGGCAAAACATGCTTTTTTGAATGTCGTAATGGGGTCATTTAGGATTGGAATTTCAGAAAAAGGTTTGCATATCTAAATGCGTCAGAGTTTCTTCTACAATGTGGAGCTGAAACCTCATTTTCAGTATTTAATGCCCTAAGGGCCCTTTTCTCGCGTCACGGCCCATATATATATGAATATATATATATGAATATATATATATATATATATATATATATATATATATTATATATATATATATATATATATATATATATATTATAGGCTTTTTTTTTTTTTTTTGAAAAACAAAAAAAGATCTATTGCCATTTTAGGTTTTTATCACATATATATATATATTATATATATATATATATATATATATATATATATATATATATATTATAGGCTTTTTTTGGGGGGGGGGGGAGAGGGATGGGGAGAGGAATATTTTTTTTTTTTGTGGTAAGATTAAAAGGACACGCAGACATAGAGATTAAAATTAAAGTAACCAGAATCAGAATCTTATCTCATTGATGTTGAGTTGGTACATTTCATGCTGAAGGGAGCAAACACGAGAACCATTACTATTGAATACCTTTGGGGTAGAACAGATCCCTGGGTCTGTGCCCCCCCCCCCCCCTCCGGCCCCCCTCCAACAAAAGTCCGCTTTAGTGTTGTTAGTGACCCCTACACCGAAACATACAGTATATGCGAATTCGAACATTATCCAACGTATTCATGCTGAGAATAAGTAACGAAATCATTCAAATCAAGAAATTGGAAAGTGAAATCATGCATGGAAATAACCCTCAAAGGTAAATTCGGGACCAGATGAAAGTTTTCAGAAATAAAGGAGCATTTTTTTTTAAGCACAGCATTGCAAATTTGATCAAATCAGATGAAAATCAAGGAAGTTATGAAATTGTGCGTTAATTTTTCATGAAAAAGTTTCTTGAACAGTCAAGATGTAAAGCATGAATAAAGAATGATTATCATCCCCTCAAAACATGGCATATACTTGAAACTTGAAATTTTGCAATTTCCAGCTTTTCATTCAACGCAATTGTGACCCAGTCTCAAATCGTGGTATATCTAACTGAGATCAAACCCTCGAATTTTCGTTTTCTTTCTTTTTTTTACACGATCAGTGGAAGTATTGTGAAATGATGATATCAATAGATCACTTACTATTTTATAGATATTCATCATCTGTTCGAAGTTCAAAGTTCAAATTATTTTCAGTTCCATCAAATAAACAGAAAATTATATACAATGAATAAGCAGTGTAATAGTTACGAAAACGTATTTTGTTGATACAGATTAACAAAATAGATGTGATAGTAAGTAACAAAATGAAGAAAACATAATTGTATTTTTTGATATATAAATATTTGTACTTTGCATATCATAATATGCATAGTACAAATTAGATAAGGATGGGAATGAAAATATGGCAGGTCCCCCTAAAAAAAGCAAAACTTGTATCTGGCCCCTCAGAAAATACATGAGAGAACGAATAATAAATTGATGAATACGTACAAACAGACTTAATGAAGGTGTTCTGAGCCAGCAAAGTTCTCAAATTGGCAAATGGAGTTCATTCAATCGCCTTCTATTGTTGGATAATTGTGAATTGATCAATTCAATTCAATTCAATCTATTGTCATTCTTCTTTTTCCCAACAAAACATAACACAAGATAAATCAGGTTTTACATCATGAACAAAAACATTTGCCTTTGGAATGGATAAATGAAATCGGTAAACATAAGAGTGCATACTGGTAAAAAAAAAGATGATACAAAGTTATGCTTCAGTTGAAAAAAAAAAGAATAGAGAGGTCCACTAAAAAGTAAAGCTTGTACATTGTGAACCACTCATAAATCAAATTTACTTACTATCACATAATTAAATTTCCTCGAAACATTGTTTCAAATATATTCGGGAGATAATTGTTATTATGATTTTACATAAATCGCCCTAAATCAAACACTTATACAAATACAATTTTTTAATATTTTGTCTTTAGAAAATAGCTGATCAGTATGAGACAAAAATGCAGTATGACATAATAAATTATACGGAGTGACTTCTTTCGTAATAGAAGTAATTTATCTAAGTGTGTTTGATATTCCCCACGCGAGAAAAGGCAATAAATAGATGAATATCATGTAAGCAGGGACGATGAAGAAAGACACGATTTATGCTTGTTGATTATACCAAATGTTTCGTGAATGTTTCGAGAACTGTTGTTATATATATAGTAAGCTTCGACAATTCAAAACTTTCTTACTTTAATTCGATTTTAACAAATGACCAATATTACCCATTCCTGCCTGCATGGCATCTGGGTTTGGATGAAGCATTTTAGTCGGATGATGTATCACAAGAAGGTTCCGATTGGTAACAAGAAAATGCTTTATAGCCTTCCTTAGAGTTATGTGTAGCCTTCAATCTATTTTTTGTGGGTTTTTTTTTTTTGTAATCTTCATTTTATATTCACTTTGTAACTTTATAATTATCATATTCATTGTTTTACTGAATTCTCAATTTTGCATCTAGTACAGCAGGTCCCCTTTGAAGATCAGTTCTTTGACTGAAATGGCTACCTTGTGAAAATAAAACAAAATAAATGAATAAATACATGTAAATTGACTAATAAAATTTCAGTGCAACGGTCCCTCGGCGACTTCATCACAGGCAGTATAAACCATTACAGTAAAACTCTTTTTCTTTTTAGGGATTCAAATTTTAAGACGGCACATACTATTGTATTGATCTCCCACCTCCCTGCTGTATCCTTGCCCGCTTCCAAGAGATAAGCTATCCACATTAAAAAAAAGGGTCATGGAGCCTCAATAAAAATAATCTGACTATAAGGCCCGGTAAGGACAGTAACGAACGTGAAAAGACGATGAACTCTTCGCCAAAAGGGATCCTTTGAACTGAAGGAAATCTTCATGTGCAACTGATTGAAAAATTGCCCTACATCGACGTAAATAAGCACTTATTGATCAGTGTTTTAACTAAAGAAGGCAAAATTTGTTTTATACCTATATAGTGCATAACTATGTACGGCCTGCTTGTGTACTGATACAGGAAAGATTCTCGTACATTCAAATCTTAAGAGAGAATGTAATTCTGGATTTGAAACACGTAAGTAACCCACTGATCTGAGACTTACAATTTTGATTTCAAAATTCTTATAACCTAATTTGATCATACAGTACCAGATTGCAATGCATGTTGATAATGTGTTGATATGGGGTACAATGTAAGTATGAGTTATGTGTGCAGGAGTCATGTCCATAAAGGAACTATATAGGTCAAGGACAAATTCAACTGATTGTAAATGAATATTTTTCATTTGTCCCATACGTAAGGTTTGTTTTTGATTTATGCAAATTAAGGCAGTATTCAATATTCAATAAATTTCTTTGCTAGAAGTATATAATTTAACTCTTTGGCTACAACATGATATCAATAATTCATTAATTAAATCAAGATGAATTTTGAGCATCTATAGGTACATTATCTTGGACTTGCCCTACAGCAAAGTCCGGTCGGCATTAAAGTGATGTGCACAGGCTGGCAGATTGGACATTGATCACCACAAACTCGGATCGATTGGGCAGATAATGAACACCTATAGTTTGCAGGCACTGACCCTTGTTGATCGTAAAGGAGTCTGCGCAGAAAAAAATAAATAAAAAAAAGAATACATGCACCACTGGCAGTACGTGCCCCATGTAGGCCGTGTGCTGTAGCTGCTACAGAGCCCTTATTCGCAGAAGGTCCTGTTTATACCTTTGGGATTTGAAAAAGTTCATGATATCATATTTGATGCATGTGTGTAGGTCAGTAAGTCTTTGTATCACAAAACATCCTACCATATAAAATTTTCGTTGTAACCATGGTAAAGCCTAAAATATAAGGAGTTATCAATATTTTTCTCGATAAACCATAACTGTTGATTGTCTAGTCTGGAAAATTTTTTATTATAACTGTTGTGCACATATTGTATTCAACAATACTGAACATCGATTATACTGATTCATATTTTTACATTGGCTCTTCAAACCCTAACTGACATTTTAGAACTATGGGTTTGAAGCACTAATGCTGGGTTTTTGTATCATCTGTAAATGATAAAATGTCTTTAAAAACTCTCATGGTCAATGATATCATTTTTAAAGCAAAATTTACTCTTTATGTTTCGCTTACACAACGGTCAGGCACCAGTTTTATTTTTTGTTTTTGTCATCATTTCAGTTGAACAAAGACATAAACTATTATCGTACAAGACAATCTACAAAATTTCATTGTTATACATTGTAATCCTAAAACGGTGATGGTTCTGAAATCTTTCAGACACACCGGACGTGATATTTGGAACTCTCTTCATCGTGCTATTCGAAATATAAAGTCAATGCCGCACTGCAGATATCAAATGATCCTTTAGACGCACGTGTGCTGTGCACAAGCTTCCTTCTTGTTATGACGTAACCGCTCTTGATCTCTTACGTAACCATAACGATCAACCATGATCTAGTAAACAAAACTGTGCATCTGCACCTGGGTGGAAAAAAAAAGGAAAAACATGTAAAGGTGTGTCGAAATGTCATCAAGGATTTACTTTCTTGGAACAAAGTAACCAAAACTTTGCTGAAAGCAGTCAAACCTCTCCTTTTACTCCTTCCCTCCTTCCCTTTCTTCTTTCCTATGCATCTCTATACGCAAGTTATTCTTCCTCTATTTTTTTCTCTGTTAGTCATAAATGTACATTACATTGTGTGTTATGTATATTGCAGCAAGCAAATCAAGTTACACTTAATACTTCAGGGGTGTTTCATAAAGCTGTTCGTAAAGTTACGAACGACTTACGAGCGACTGGTGATCAGTTCTTGTGCTGAATTATTGAAATTCTGATAAAGTATAGCACTTCAGAACTGATCAGCAGTCGCTCGTAAGTTGTTCGTAACTTTACGAGCAGCTTATGAAATAGGGCCCAGCTCTTCTGCATGTACGTGCATTATTTATTATTATAACGTACACGTATAGGTGCATGGTCCTTTGGTTCTCTGACAACATTGTAAACAACATATGCAGTGGCGGATCCAGAGGGGGCACACCGGGCGGCGTTTTTTTTTAAAGACGGCACAGATTGGGGCATGGCGCGTGTTAAACCTATGGGAAAAACGTTGGGTTAGGGTTTTTGGTTAGGGTTAGGGTTAGGGTTAGGGTTAGGGTTAGGGTTGGGGTTAGGGTTAGGGTTAGGGTTAGGGTTAGGGTTTGATGGCTAGGGTTAGGATTAGGATTAGGGTTAGGTTTAGGGATAGGGTCCCCAATAGATTTTTAGAGTCCCCAATCTGCGCCGTCTAAAAAAAAACACGCCACCGGGCGCGGGTCCCCTCTATACATTTTTCGTTGAAACAAAAGAACTGAAAAGATTTAAAAAGGGGGCGCTTCCGCTCCCTTTAATTTTTGTAGAGGCGCCTCCCCTTTACGGAATTCCTGGATCCGCCCCTGACACGTGTGTATGTATGTAGGCCTACATTCTGTTCGACAATGTGTACATGTACAATGATAATGCCGAAACCTATAAGTCAAATCTATCAAAACAGGAATTAAGCGCTCTAACAATACCATTAGTGGTTGTGTACGTGGGTTTCGAATCAATGGAAAATCGATTAATATTACGGAAATATTCAATCTGGAGGGTACAAGCGGTACTCATCACTAAGAAAACTAAGAAACAAAACTACATGCAGGAGGAAGAAGAAAAGTAGTAATGCTCATCAATGAATGTGGTATAGAGAGTACTATATAGGCCATGCACTGTATTTTGTGTAGATTAATAACAACAGAGTCGTTTTCCAGGTGGTTTGTCTCCATGTACCCTTCGATGAGATTTACGTACGCTTCAGAGGCAAACGAACAGAAAAGATACGAAGGGTTTGTTTGCAAAAACCGATAAGTCCATTTCTGAAGATTTTGAAGTACGATCTCTGTCATAAAGTACAAAATAATACCTTTTAAATGATATATTGGTCACTACATATAAAGGTATATTTTTGAAGTTATGGTCAAAAGAAGCAAGCATTTTCTTATTATTCTCTTTATTTTTCTTGACCTTTAATCGCAAATATCTCCATTTGGCAAATATGGACTTAACGGTTTTTGCAAACAAACTCTTCATATATACTTTGCCAACCGGCACAGGCTCGACACGCTTAAAGGGACTGTACAGTACTGGTTGAGGTGAGGATTCAGGTTTATAATATTTTTTGGTGAGATACTGAGAGACCTCTTATGAAATATGAAAGAGCATGTAATTTCAAGAAGGATTCAACATTTACCTGACGAAAATTGGCCTTGAAATGGCTGAGATATCCAAAAAAGCGATCCTAATAAGATTAACAGGCCACGACTTTTATTAGGATCTCTTTGTTTTATCTTGTTTTTAGATATCTCAGTCATTACAAAACCGATTTTCATCAAATAAACTTTGAATTCCCCTTAGAAATGTGTGCTCTTTAACATTTCAAAGAGTGGTTTCTAAATATCTCGCAAAACATTACAAGCTGAATCCTCACCTCAACCAATACTGTACAGCCCCTTTATTGTAAACAGGAACTGAGTTGATACAACTCAATTCCACATCATTAATTCATTTTGTCACCCGAACAGCGGAGAATACGATACTGAATCAGTCTAGCACATGGGAATGTAAGAGGGCCGGGAAAGTTAATGCAGGGGGGGGGGGGGGGGGGGGGGGGAATTCCACCTCTCCGGTAATAGGCCTATCATGATAAAATATTCATTTCTTCTATTAAAGAAGGATACTATAAACATAATCGTGGATTTATAATCAATTAGTGACAAAGCAGTATTCTTGTAAAGCAGCAATTTAAGAGCACATAAAGTAATAGTAATAGCCATAATGATTGATAAATTCTGATAAGATGGAACTATTTCTATGTATCTGACAATTTCACCACTGATGCCTTGTAATACACAGCTGTGCATATGACATTCGTAAATTCATAGCAGAAAAATATTCATATAATTCAAACACACACTCACACACACACAAAGCTGAACTTAAAAATGAAATAATGCGATTTGAAATGAAAATATCTTGTAGAAAGCGTCTATGGACAAAACTACCGATAACTGACTTTATCATTATGCCACCTACCCCAGAACATATAATTACAAATGAGGTAAAACTATATTTTCATATTTCATCTTATATGTAATGTCGACATATAAAAAGTAGTAAGGATATACAGCAAAGGTGTGGTAATCCTTTTTTTTTTCCTTGCTTGCTTCAAGTAGCTACTGAACCCTATCCGAACCGCTCCTGACATTACATTCATGCATGACATTGGTAAGGACTAGATGTACTGGTTCTCTCTGGTTCGCCCTGCGTGGTATGCTCTGGCATTTGCAACATATTTCCATTATGTACTAGTCCTTTTTTTTTTTTTTTTTTGGGGGGGGGGGGTAATTAATTTAGCCAGTTCTACAGTGATCGATGTCTATAATCTTTCCATACAGTATACAGTATACCTATGCCTACTCAGTGAATTCTGAACTTTTTTCAATTTCAATTCAACAGTTTATTTATTTCCATCATCACAAAGAAAAGAAAAGAAAAAGTTGATATAATCCAAAGTGATACATTTTTTTTTTCATTTCTCTTACACTCGTCTGATAAAGGATTTTTTTCAATACAATATAAAGTATATTATACACGAATGATGTCGTAAAAAAGAAACAATGCACTTTGTCATGGCAACAAAAATAGTAAATAATCACAATGATGGAAAACAGTGTTCCACTAAAAAAGCCACGCTTGTAAGACGTGGAACAAGAAAAGTATTTCTTCAGAAACAACAGCAACAGACAAACAAACAAAAAATGCTACCGGAGTTGACGGTTGAGTGCAATTCATGACGATATAATGAACCCAGAAAAGGTTGCTTAGAATCTAACAACGGCTGCTCAGTGTACATAGGGGCGTTGATCTTTTTTTTTTTTAATAATCTGCAGCGACCGTTTTGTGACATCAAGAGCTATTTTCTCGTCGCTTTGTTACTCGTCATTGCAGCGTGATAAGAACAATCGAAAGACGTTCGTTACAAGTTCAAGGCTTGGTATAGAAATCATGGACTGTAAATCTAGTAAGGTGCAGCATACGTAGAACTGCCATCAGCTTTGTGCGGTACATATTATCATGTTGCGTGATTAGAAAAGGAAGCTAATGATGGCTAAACTATCATTAATAGGAAGAGGCGTTCGGATGTAACTTGCACATGTGTATAAGATTAGCATAAGGGACAATCCGTCGTGTGACTCGGGGTTTGACGAGCAAATTGTCGTAAAACAAATCTTATAAGTCATAGAATTGCTTGTCGTATTCCAGTTTATCTAAGGACTAAAGATTGAATTCACCAGGCCGTTAAAGCGGCTGTGACTTTTGATATTAGCGAGCTTTAGATATGCGACGCAAACGCTATAATGGCTACGCCTTGGGCTAAAAATGGTGTTTTGCGCATGCGCGAGGCGGCTGTTCTCATTGCCTAACCCGGGAAGCTGCGTCGTATCAGCATTTGCGTCGCAGATCTAAAGCTCGCTATTTTCAGAAGTGAGAGGTAAGTTGAATTCAATGCTAGTGTATTATACAGTATCATCATCCTCGGTGCATTCAGATATAGCGGTTACATCATAATACAGTCTCAGTATATACAATGTACAAAGAACAATATAGTATAAATGCAGCGAATTAGACCCCTCTGTGCATCTCAGACCGGCGGATAGTATGTTTAATTTCGAAAATTCGTTATTCATACCAAAAAAAAACACCTATAAATGATATAAACAAATGAATTAGGGCTTATTATTCGCAATATTAATTTGTGGCGTTTATACTCAGCAGGTTCTTTATTGGAAGATGGGTTATTCCGAAAATGAAATAAGGTTTATCATTCCGACGGTTCGTTAATCCGAAAATGAAAAGAAGGTTATATTATAAAAGGGAAGCTTTTATTCTATTAGCCGAAGACTCTTCTATCTTGTTTTCTCACAAAGATTCAAAAATGTTTTTAATACTGTTAATGATGAGTAAATTTACCTATAAAAAACTGGATTCAGGCTAAAAAAATTATCATTTTATTTCGGTTTTATTTCCACACGTTATAGTCTCATCAGGACCAGCAGATCCTGCTCTTCCAGAGAGTCCTGCCCAGGATAAAATACAAAAACATTCATTGTAACTCAAAATAACATTCATACATAATGGAACAATAAAACATAAAATCTACACCCTTGATTACTTATCAAAATGCATGCATACAATAAAAAATAAAAGATCAAATTGAATGATTTAAATAAATATACTTTACATAAAATGGGAGTGAAATGACCCATTCTCCATAATGTGTTGGGGTTTTTTTGTGTGTGTAAATCATTGGATTTACAAAACCAACAACAACACATGTTTTTTCAGTTACTCGTGAGATGAATTTCCTATTCAAATTGTATTTAATGAAACACATATCTATCCTGTACACTCAACGAAAGTTTTAAGACTTTTCATTGATAATCACTTGAATTGGAACATTCTCTGAATAAACCGATTTCAAGAAATGCAGTGGTTATAGCTTAAACATTTTTTACCATTAGAATATTATCAATGTTATAATAGTCACTTTAAGATATTACCATATTTCATTTTTGGCTCCAAACTCTGGAATTCCTCAAATAATGAAAAATGACGAACCCCCGGATTTCATGCATTTAAACTGCTGGTTGTTGAATAGGTCAGCATGCATAGTCTCGTCTCCATGTTGAATGTCTTGTTTTTTAGTTCTTTTCTCTCGTGGCTGCAGGCACCCGCATTATTTTCTACGTAATGCTGCCCCAACATGACGGTCTTGTTTATATTTTCTCTTTCTTTCATTTCCTTTTGTTGTTTTTGTTTTTGTTGTGTTTGTGTGTGTATGTATGTATGTATGTGTGTGTGTGTGTGTGTGTGTATTTGTACGCGTGAGCATGCTTGTCTTGCGTGCGTGCAGTGTATGAATGTGTTTGAATGTGTTTTGAGTTCTTTTAATGGAGACCTAGCCCAACAACCCAACCTATTTGCATTATTTTTTTGTAGGCTTCCCACTCGCAATGAGTGCAAAAGGTCCCATCTGGGCTCACTCACAATATGACCCGAAGATATTGTTCGGTTATCCCGAAGAACAGCTTCTTTTCGGATTCGTTCTATTAGAGAAATTTTTGTTCATGGAGCTATAGGGTTCTCGGTTGTTATGCACACGGAGATTGTGTAGGGATTCCAAGCTTTTAACTGATGGAGACCTATTTAAGTTTTCGGCCGAACCATATTATGATACAGGGCTCTGTATCCATGTTTGCTTTTACCTTCTTTGTCCACGGTGCGAGAGTTCCAAGATGTTTACCGGCATTTTGGTCATTAACTGGTGTTCCTTCCATGGGAGGTCATTGGTGATCGTGACTGTAGATCCTAGGTATATTTTGTCCACTCTGTGTCTGTCAACTCTGCCGTCTAAATGCCGTAGATTGAAAGTCAATCTAATAGATTGTAGTCAGGGACCAGTCCAAAATTGGATTGAAAGTTAAGTTTCAATCGAATAGGATTGAATTCTACCTCTATTAGATTGAAAACTTCAATCCAACTTTTGGATTGGTCACTGACTACAATCTATTTCAATCTAAGGAAGTTAGAGTGTGGTGATTGTTTTGCTGCTCTGTCTGTAGTTACGAAAAATTGGGTTGCGTTTTCGTATATAGGTCCACTACACATTTGTTTTCACATTGACAGCCATTATTTGAACTTCATGGATACAATATCTCCAGACGAATACAATGCTGGAGGATTCATCGAAATTGATGCCAAGAATAAAAGATCTCCTTTTCATTTCACTTGAAAATTTGACCCCCCCCCCCCCGAAAAAAAAAACCCGACCCCAACATGATAGTGAAGATTGTGTGAACCTTAATGGTGGGTCTTTACATCACATGTTGTGGTTCCTTTTATCATCATGTATAGTATAGTTCCAATTTTGATCAATCCTGGAAACCTCAGAAGCAGTGTGTTGTATTTTACTAATCAATGCCATTAACAGAACGTGAAATGTAAAAGAATGATAGGGAAAGTACGAAAAGTGTTCTTCTCGATTATCAGTCATAAATAATTGAGTGCAGACCTTTTCCATGTAATATGTCACCCATGGTGTATTAATTTCTAACAAATGAAAAGTCCAGACTTCTGTTGAGAAGGGGCGCCTCATCTCTCGCTTCATGTTACCCTGAAGTGACGGTGTCATCTTCGTACTTCTTCGCTTTTGTGGCACTTTAGTGGCTTTGAGGATTCTAAAGAGGCTCGTGTCTGCTATCTCTCTCAAAGTTAATGCCATGCAGCAGTTGTGGATTTTATGTGCTTCCGATGCATGCAAAGATTATTATCCACGTATTATGTACGGTCATTAACATTCTTATCGAGTGTGAACATCAATGTTACTTGACTTAGGATGGGCTGGTGCTATTCCAGTTGCACTGACGGTTATCCTCGCACCCCCAGCCAACATGGCGGTAGAGCGCTTCGGCTACAGACCCGTGGTCCTCTCGAGTCTCATCGCGGCAACACTCGGCGTGCTCACCACCTCGTTCATGCCCGTGTTCCTGCCGGTCTACGCCACGTACAGCGTCATGTTCGGCCTCGGGTCCGGAATGCTTGGAATAACGTCGATGAAACTGATCATCGCGTACTTCCCGAGTCAGAATGCTGTTCGGGCGTCTGGCCTCGCCCTCAGTGGAAGCAGTACAGGTGGGAGATAATCAAATTCGATTCGATTCATTTAATTCAATTCAATTCAAATAAATCTAATTCAGTTCGATTCCTTTCAGTTCAATTCAATTTAATTCAGTTCAATTCAATTTAATTCAGTTCAATTCAATTCAATTCAATTCATTCAATTCAGTTCATTCAATTCAATTCAATTCAATTCAATTCAATTCAATTCAATTCAATTCCATTCCATTCCATTCCATTCCATTCCATTCCATTCAATTCAATTCAATTCAATTCCAGTACATTGCATTCAATATCCAATATATGCGACATTATATTCCAATCAGAGTTGTTGAAAGTTCACACACTTCAGCATCTTCTCCCTATTTACAGGTTAAATCTTGCAACTATCAAAAATGTGTTTACTCATCCGGAAAGAAAAAAACAAACGATCTTTTTTTTATGAACTTCATCACCGATTGTTGCGGCATACCCATACGCAATTGCGGGACATTGATTTCATATTCTCTTTCCCCGTTACAAGTCTAGTGTGGGAATAATCATTTTCCTTTATACTGCCGGCACCGTTCTAACAGTGAGGTACCAACAATTATTTCCTCCTGTCGAATTTCATTCAGGATCACTGAGCTTCGCTCCTTTTTTGACATTTCTTCTCGAGACCTACGGGTGGCGGACAGCCCTCCGGATACTCGCCGCCATCCTTGGCATCGTGGGAACGCCCTGTGTGCTCTCCCTCGTTGAACCCAGTTACGATAAGAGTAACCATTCGAGGGACAATTTGGGGAGAGTGGGCGAGGATCAACCGCTTGGATCGCCAGAATCAGGAGTTGAAGGAAGCCATTACGGTGACACTGCCATTGAAAAACCTAACGCAAAAACGTGCCAGGGTGCATCCAAGTGTGATCACAGCCAAAATGTTATATCTGAAACGAATTCATCAGGAAAAATTGTCGTCGGTGCGAAGGAAGGAGGGACCAAGGATAAGTCTGGGGAGGACAAACCGTTGGAGAATGTTGTCAGAGACGAAACTCTGTCCAAAAGACTGTTTGCGACATTCATGTATCTAGAGCTGTACTTACTCATCCTAGCCGTCCTCATTCAGGGTGTTGGAGACTGTTTCTACTATGTCAACATGGTGACTACTGATTTTCTGATTGAATATCTTTAAAAAATAGATTTTACTGCTTATTGTATTGAACAAAAGATACATTCAGCTAGTATAACATCGTTAAGCAATTCTGCTACAATTATGTACAGGTGCCCACGTGTATTATTCTTTGAAATTCTTCGTAGTGCAAGCTGAACTCGACAACAAAGGGCAAGTGGTAGCTGAAAGTTATGGGAAGGAATTTTAAGAGCAACGGAACCAGCAACCTTGATGAAGTTGTAACCCAGCAATGAAGTTGCAGATTTTTTTTCTTTTGTTTTTCCGCTCTATCCCTTCGTGTGCTCTCACGGAACTGCCTGTTGCAAGGTCAATTCTGTTTAACCTATAACGGAACAATTAATAGAACTGCTCTGAAAATATTTTCTTTCTTTTTTTCACCAGGCTCGTTAATTGCGTTTCCTACAGTTGCTGTGGAGGGGTTGTTCATATGCGTCTTTCTGTCTGCTAAGTGCATTTTTGATAAAAATACATGATTCTGTGCTTGCGCATGTCACTTGGAATACTAGTATTGTGACAAATCACTGTACAATAGTGGTAGCTTTTCGTGAAAGCAGCCATCCGGCCCTTTAGTTTGTATTCGAGGGGTAGGCCTTAAAAAGATATGCATGTACATTACGCCATGTAATGTTGTACATTTCCACATGACATTAAGCAATTGTCGTTCTGTCAAACGTGAAAGATTCTGGCCTACCTTGTGTCCATAATAACTGTATCAATAGGCCAACAGAAGACACAAAACGGGAAAGGTATCCGATATCTAGTTCCCAGAAAGATTCAGTAAAAGAAGCTTACCCAAGAGTGCACTGCGCAAATGCAGACAAAAGCATAACTTTCTATACGCAGAGTTGATACAAATCTATATTCGTTTATCTCTTGTTCATTAGAATGAAATGATGTTTTTCTGTCGAAATCCGATTGGCAGGTGTATTCCTTTTATTCGCTGATATTGTTTATCTCTTCTGGCTTCGTCATCAGGTGAGCTATATGGTATCAACTGGCTTCACGAAAGATGACGGGTCCTTGGTTCTCATGGTCATGGGCGTGTCCAATCTAATCGGGAAACTCCTTGTCTCGTTGCTAGGCGAACTGCTTCCTGTGCCCAACATCGCTTTCTCGTTCACCGCATCCATCGTGGGTGTGGCCGTCATGTCCTCACTGCTTGTTGCCGACAGTATTGGCAAAATATTGGGTATTGCAGCCGGTGAGACATAAAGCTGTATGTCCCTTTATACAATTTCTATTTGAGTATGTTGTGTGTGTGTGTGCGTGCGCGCGCGTGCTCAGATTCTGATTGGTATGTACGTGTATATAGTTGAGTGACCCCCGCACCTCGTCGTAGTTAATGTTTATGCATGTTTGATCACATTTCGTCCCTGAAATTCTATGAAATCCCACTCATATACAGGAAACATGCTGAAGATTCCAATAGAACCACAAGTTCACTGATCGATACCGGAAATTTGCAGCTATCGTCCTCAAACGCGAACTCGTCACTCGCGCTCCCAACCCCAAGAACAATGTGGATTGAGTGAAAGCAGCAACATTAGTAGAACACATCAGTGAAAGTTTGAGGAAAATCAGGCGATCGATGCAAAAGTTATGAATTTTTAAAGTTTTGGTGTTGGAACCGCTGGATGAGGAGACTACTAGAGGTTATGACGTATGAGTGGACAACAATACCAAGAAAATATAAAGCAAATACTACAAAAATCCATTTTTCATGAAAATTACAAATTCCATCAATTTGATATTGACATATGTTAAGGGTAGCAATTATTCCCCCTGCTTTCTGAAAGCGGTTGGTCCACTGCTCCTTCATAATTCTAGAAAAGTGAATTTTGTTGAATTTCCTTTATATTTTCTTTGTATTGTTGTCCACTCATACGTCATATCCTCTAGTAGTCTCCTCATCCAGCAGTTCCAACACCAAAACTTTAAAAATCCATAACTTTTGCATCGATTGTCCGATTTTCCTCAAACTTTCACTTATGTGTTCTGCTAATGTTACTGCTTTCACTCAATCCACATTGCTCTTTGGGTTTACCTTCCCTTTAACAAAGCACGTAAAAGACGTGTGCGGGTGACCGTGATGCTCACATAGACAAGCACGTAAAAGATGCGTGCGGGTGACCGTGATGATACTTACAACTTCATATTTTCGCGAAAAACTGTTCGGTTTTCACCACAGTTTGCTTGCCAAGTTTCAAGCGTACTATATGAACACAGTCCCAGGCATAATTTCTGTTTCAGTGCGCTTGTAACAATTTTAAGCAGGGTGACGGTATTAGGGCCCCTGACGAGATGCGGGCACCTCATTATACTTGTTCAAAATTATATACTAATCTTAGAACTTAATGTTAACATTCAATTGAAATTCGTTTTGTATGAAACGGTAGACCTGTTTTTTTTTACTGTCATTCTCACTCTGCCTTGAACATGAATAAAGTCATGAATAAACAAAATTAGTATGGTATGTGTGATGATTCAAAAAATGGAAATGCGCCCTAGAGAATTTGATTTGATCATAATAACACAGCTCAACTTATAAACCAAAACATTTGTACACGCCGCTCTTCATCCTAACAAATTGTGGAAGATAATAATTTCATTTTTCATTTCATTTATTTTCATATTTCTCAATGAATGATAAAAAAAATACATCAACTTAATGTAACAAAATTGAATATTACATGATATCCAGCTAGGAGGCATAATAATTATTACAAAATGAAATAGGGCCTATACATAATATCCAGCTAGGAGACATACATAGAATATTGCAAACATAATTATAAAGCATAGTTGTTGGTCTATAAAGTTGGAATATGGGAATGAATGCTAAAGAAATGAAGGAACCTACTAAAAAGCAAGCTTGTGGAGCGTAGGTACCAATTAAATTCGAGCTACAGATTGAGATGAGGAGCACGGGTACTATAAATGACCGAAACATAGAGAACCCCCCCCCCCCCCCAAAAAAAAAAAACAAAAAAAAACAAAAAAAAACAAAAAAAAAACAACAACAACAACAACAACAAAAAAAAACCAAACCAAACCAAAACAAAACAAAACAAAAACACACTATAGTGCAGGAATATTGCAAATTATTCTCTCATGCAGGTCTGGAGGTCGGATAAGCCACATGCTGTAAGCGGATGAGCAGTTATTTTGGCAGTAATAACAAATGTGAATCACATTATAATGACAATGGTATACGGTTAAGTCAGTTTTAGAAAATCATACATTTCGTGTCTTCAGAAGAGACGGGGAAGTATAGAAAAGGGAACACATGCACCTGCAAGTCCAGATAAAATAAAAAGACATCCAACAACCAGTTGCAGTGCAGTGAAAATAAAAATACCAGCTGTTACCGCGCCCCAATGTCTTTAAAGGGGATGGCTAGTAACTGATCAGTGGGAATCAGTGGGAATGCTGGGGGATGATTGTTCCAATCCTTGTGGGATTCATTTAAGAGTACATTATATATCTATTGTTGGGTGAAAATTATTTGCTTTAGAGTGGTCTCATATTCAAGTAATGTGATCGTTAACGATCCGTTAACGATCGCCCCGTCACTGTACAGGCATGCTAACCTGGAAACATTTAACTGCACATTAATTGAATATGAGACCACTCTGAAGCAAATAATTTTCACACAACAATAGACATATTATAATGTACTCTTAAATGAATCCCACAAGAATTGGAACAATCTTCCCCAGCATTCGAACTGGTTCCCACTGATCCGTTACTAGCCATCCCTTTAAAGAAGCAAGAATTCTGAACACTGTGGCAGAAATTGAGAGCGCACACAGCTGGGTTGACAACAACCATGCAGTACAGTACAGTGGGATAGTCCTGAACAATATTGAAAAAAAAATCGATGAACTTAATTGATGTAGTTATTCAACAAGTACTTTCTTAATTTGCATTTTAAGGATAGTGACAAACAACCTGTGAGTTCTGGGGGAAGGTCGTTCCAGTATTTCGGCCCTGTCATAATACATAATAGTTTTCTTCGCGAAAGTTGTGCGAGTACGTGGAAGGTGATAATCGTCTTGTTGGCGGGTGGGATAGTTGTGAACTGAGTAGTTTCTTTGGAACATGTGAAGAAAAACATCGGGAAGATCCTTCGTGGAATATTTATACATAAAGATACCTAGATTATAATCGAACAAATTAGTCAATTTCAAAATTGTATTCTTATGAAAAAAAAAATGCATTTGTATGAGACAAATATCCGGCGTTCTTGACGATTCTGACAGCTCGTTTTTGAAAAAGGAAAAGCGAATCAAGCAGAAATCTGGACGAAATACCCCATGCTAGAATTCCATTTGAGGTAAGGGGAAATCATTGTTGAGTGTATAATTTGTAGTGTATGGATGGGAAAATAATAATTCAGCTGGTTTTTAAAATACCTGCGTTTCTGGATAAAATTCCTGGTTTTCCAGGATAGATCACTATCGATATAAAGTCCGAGAAACTTAATACTATCGATCTGGATTAAATCAATACCATTAAAGATAATATAAAGTTTTAGTACCTCAAAAGTTTCCCCAGTTTCCTTGTCTTGTTTATGTTTTAGGTTAAAGTACCTTTCATATAACTAACACTGTGAGACTACTTACTCGCCCCAAAGTGCTCTCATGTCTCAGCAATCATGCAATAATGGTTTCGTACAATACGTGTATATTGATTGTCGCGGTACCGCGTCGAGTCAAACTAACGGCTCGTTCGAATTTTTCAGAGCCCGCTCTGCTCTGGTACGAAACCATTATTGCATGATTACTAAGACATGAGAGCACTTTGGGGCGAGTAAG
The DNA here is from genome assembly GCF_040938485.1 of Diadema antillarum. Classification (NCBI taxonomy): domain Eukaryota; kingdom Metazoa; phylum Echinodermata; class Echinoidea; order Diadematoida; family Diadematidae; genus Diadema; species Diadema antillarum. The sequence continues at coordinate 201,940 of NW_027271931.1, read as the reverse complement.
TCTCACAGTGTTAGTTATATGAAATGTACTTTAACCTGAAACACAAACTAAGACAAGGAAACTCAGGGAAACTTTTGAGGTACCAAAACTTTCATCTTTTATCTTGACATGATCAGGAACAGAGTGCAGAGAGTTGCTGAACAGCATATAATGCGTCTTATCAGTATTTAGTGATAACTTATTGGCTTGGATCCAGGACTGAGCAAGTTTCAGTTCATTGTTTAACATAATTATATACAAGCGTGTTAGGGTTACGATGTGAAAGAAATACATTTGTGTCATCAGCATAACATATGAAAGAAATAATCTGTGACGAATTTTTGAGGTCGTTTATGTCCAAAATGAATAATAGCGGACCAAGCAGAGAACCTTGGGAGACACCACAAGAAATTGTTTTCAAAAGAGACTCATGACCATTTGAATTAACATATTGCTTTCTATTAAGGTAGTCTTAACCACTCTAGAGCTGTCCCACGAATGCCGTAATGGCTTAACTTATAAAGCAAAATATCATGGTCAATCGTATCAAACGCTCGAGTAAAATACCGATGGTATGGAAAGTCATGTGCCACTTTATCAATGAAAGCTAACAAAGTATGTTGTTTTCTGAATCCAAACTGAAAATCTGAAAGAATATTGCAGTTGATAAGAAATCTAAGAGTTCGTTTGTGGACGAGCTTTTCCAAATTTTTTGAAATTGAAGTTAAAAGAGATATCGGGCGGTAATTGCTAACAGATTCTTTATCACCCTTTTTGAATATGGGAACCGTTACTCTAGCAATTTTCATCTTTTCGGGAACTTTTCCAGTTGACAAAGATTCATTAAAAATATAAATTAAGGGGAGTAATTATTTCATTTATTATGTTTTTTAGAAGAAAAACTGAAATTCCGTCATCATCTGTACTTTTCTTGTTATTTAATTTCCGAACAATTTCTTTAAGTTCTTCTTCGACATTGGGAACAAAAAAACAAAGTCAGTTCATTCCTATCCCTTAGAAACGAATGAAAAGGTGTCCCAGAGCAAGGTATTTTCTCGGCAAGGTCTGGCCCGAGGTTGACGAAAAAGTCATTAAATACATCCGCCATCACCCCTGGATTGTCTATCAGGCGACCTAACGATTTACGATTTACGATTTACGGAATTCATAATGACTACCTTATTTCACTGATAAGTTGCAATTCATGTCACTGCACACTTCCTCCTGCTTTATTTTTCCTTTTTGCATGTTTCCTAAACAATACTAGGATCAGGGTGAGTTTTGCAGTAATGCTTTCCCTCATTCACCCCCTCCCCCTCCGAAATGACAGGAAACAATGTGTCGGGGGAAACGAATTGACTCCAAGACTTCTCGACCTTTTTCTTTTCCTCCCTACCCCCCTTTTTTTTTGACATCGCAGGGGAAAAAAGGTGAAGACTAAGATGTTGTCTTCTCTATTTCTCGGGTACGAATAATAAGAAGGCGAGATGTGAGATTTCGTTCCCTCGAACTGTGGGGTCCGCTAGGGAAAGATGGCGAGGCCCTAGATCTCGTCTTCTCGAGATTTTGAGTCCGAGAATTAAGGCGAGCTGCGAGATCTCGTATTCTCGTATACAGAAAAAGTTTGAGAGGACGAGAATGGTTCTTTCTCGTCATCAAGCTGTGCATAACGGATGTCCTCATCCTATCATGCCTATCATCGTTATTTTGTTTTTACTTTCCGTTTTGACTGACGCCCTCATTTTGTTCAATTGTCTCTTGACTTACAGTGATCGGAGGCGTAATGATGCCTATCACTACTACGATGCTCTACACACTCCCGAATGACTTCTTCGGTCCGGAGCGCGCGAAACTCACTTGGCCAGTCATCGTGTTCTCGAACGGAATTGGCTACCTCCTCGGTTCCCTTGTGGGTGAGTCTCTGTAGCATGGACACACATTTCGTATTAAGATTGAGAAAAGAAAACCTGTTAACCTTTGTAAGGCATACATAGCTTCCTGCTGTTTCACACACAGGTTTTTCCCTCTGGTAATCCATATCACTACAACATATTACTGGAGATGCCACAAGATTTTGTGTCAAGATCTGGACGTCTTTGTCATTGTTTCTATGGAGGAGACAGAACTCGATTTATAGCACACTTGTTCATACCTTGCCGAAGCACAGTCTTATCTACACTTCATGTTGAGCTGACTGAAATCTCGTTCGGTTTGATACCACATCAAATCGTTGTTGTTGTTGTTGTTGTTGTTGTTTTGTCCTATCGACTTCAAATAAATGCTCCCGGTGTCGGAGCAGAAGCTTAAGTTGATTTTACTGTACAGTGTCTTTAACATCGGCAAAAATAACAGACGGTTCAACCCGTTTCAACGGAACAGTCATGATAACTTGTGTATCTAATATCGAGACTATTTTCGAGGCAGGTAATTTTGGTTCTGTTCTTTTTTTTTTTTCTTTTTTTTTGGTGGCTATAAAAACAACCTTGATCAATTGCAAATGATTGACAAATTGCCCCACATCGATGCAAATAAGCGCTGAATTTTATTGATCAGTGTTTCAGTAGTAGCCATGATAGAAGAAATCATGGGCGCACGTACTCGAGCAGGATGCGAACTCATGCAGGCCTCCTTATCTCCGGACAGGCATGGTATTATCTCCACAAAGGTTCGCATCCTGCTACGTGCGGTACGTGCGCCCATGATTTCTTTTATCATGGCTACTACTGAAACAGTTTTCACCGACCAAGTCAGTGCTTATTTGCGTCGGTTAGGGCAATTTGTCAGTTAGTTGCAATGAAAACATCTCGACGGAAGAATCTAATGAATTTGAATAACCTTGATCAAGTCTGTATGAGGGTCCCATTTCATAAAACTTGATATCAGCAACAACTGCCACATTTCTATGACAAATTTGCTCTCAGCCAATCAGATGCAAGGATTTCAGTAGCATATAACAACTATTGTAACTTGTTTTGATAACATGTTTTATGAAACGATGCCCAGATCCACTTGATTTCTGTCCAATTGCCATGTTTGGAGACAAACATGGCAGCATGGTTGGCCAGGTCATGACTCAGAATGTGATTGCTTAATCACTCATTAGAATTTGACATGACTTTTTAACTATTTTAATGAATATTTGACTTTTAACTCCTGTTTGTCTCTTTCTTTTGTCTCTGTACTTGTCAGGCCAATCAATAGACAGAACGGGTTCTTACAGAGCAGCCATCTTTGCATTTATGGGTTTGTACGTCACTTCCGCTTCTCTCTTCGCCTTTGCCCCTGTCTACCAAAAGTTCTTTGCCAAAGACCGGTACGTGGTGATGGAAATACGAAGGAAGAGGCGGCTTGACAGAAGGCTAAAGGATCAAGGTGCAATGAAGACTTCAGGGAAAGAGCCGCTAGAGATTCGAACATCACATCAAAAAGACTTTGTGTATGAAATCATCACTAGTGTGTGACAAATACAGCATCATTTATAATGTTTGCAGGTGAATTATCAGTTAAAGTCGGTTCGAACATCCTCAGATCGACTTGAAACGTCTCAAACGAGCCAGGGGCCTGACCTTGCATTAACAGTTAAAATATCAAAACATGACGTGATTGGCTGAAAGCAGATTTTGTTTCATTTGACGTTTAATAAAAAATACATTTTTTAATGCAACAGACTACCGCTCATATAAAGGAGGGGATTTTGGCGCATTTCATTTTAGATGAAACAGCCGGTGTGGAGAAAGAGAGTATCAGTTCCTGTCTTAAGGTTGGAAAACAGACTAATGTTTGTTCAGCCTACGAAACATGTTTATGCCTCTGCCTCATTGCATGGGTGCATTGAGCTTTTGTATCCCCCATATCAATGTCACCATCTAATACCCCTTTCAGGTAATCGTGGATGCGGATAATAGGAGCAATAAGTCGTAAAATTTTGATTACATGAACGGGAGAGGAGTAAAAAAGTGCGCATTATTTTGATGCTGCTATTATCCGCATTATTGCAGCATGAGGAGTAGATCGAGAATACATGAACGCGTTTTACGACTTATGCGCACTAACATTCCACAATTCGGTCAAAGGTCACTCGATTTCCCGCACAACCGTTGATTGCTGAGCTTGAGCGAGAGCTGTGCATACACACGTGAGTATATAGCACCGGAAACATTACGTCATTATAGAGGCGTGCGCAGTAACCATGACAAATACTCCCGTCTTTCGCACCGTTATATGAACGGGCGCTCGTAAAAGTAGTGCGCACTTGATGAGATATATGAACGCGATTTTGAATACTTCATCCGCATTATTTGGATGCGGATAATTGAACCGCGATTACCTGAAAGGGGTATAAGGCAGAACTACAATGACGGCAAAAACAAGTTTCAGTTGATTTTTCGGCACCAGGCAAAGAAAGGCTACATGAAGTTACTATTATGTGTCTAAACTAGCCGCTGCTCACCTGTACCTCGGTGAGAAAATATTTTGCTGTGCTTTACTAATCAGTGATCCAGGTGATCTAACTTTGTGTAAAGCTTTAGCGAAAACAGACAGACCTCTCCATTTTATACTTTTTCCTTTCTTTATCCTATCTCGATGCAAGTCATTCCTCCCTCCTATTTTTCTATATGTACTAGGGCTGCATGCAAATCAAGCAACTTCTGTATTATTCATTGCATCGCTCATAAAATGTTGTACATTGTAAAGGCAATGAAGAGACTGTATTGCTTTATATCCTAAAGGCAATGAAAAAAATTAGTTTGTTAACAATTAATGTTTATGTATATGTATGACACCAACAATTTATGTGTATGTATCTGCATGAGCAATGATATAATGCAGGAACCAACAAATCAAATCAAATCAAATCAAATGAAAAAAACTAGCCGGATGAACAATGAAAGGTATAGTTGGTATAGTCATAAAAGCTGCAGCATTATTTTACTTCCATTCAAAGTATTTTCTCTGTGTGTGTGTGTGTGTGTGTGTGCGTTTTTTACAATATACAAGTGTACTTATTTTGTGTAACCATGTATATGTAGGCCTAAATATCTTATTGTTATTGTATTTCTGTTGGAAATGAAATAATAAATAAATGGAAAGGGTTAAAAGTCAACGAAACTTTACAGATACATGTAGATGTCCTTTTCCTAATTCCGAGGAATACAAAGTAAAAATGCTGTTTGCAATAGCGAATGTAGCAGAATAAGGAAATACTATTGTATGTCCTTCATATGCAGTGAGCTTAAAGGTCATTTCTTGAGGTCAGTGGTCAAGAGAAGTAAATTTTATCAAAATGTATCAAATTTAATGAAGTTATCAGTGCTTATGTCAGCTTCGAGTGATTACATGAGGAAGCGGAGGCATCACAGCCGACTCCGCGCAGTGCAGTCCAATATTTTAATATAATTGTGCTTTTCATTTTGATATACGGTACGAGAAGAGACATGTAGAATCTCTGATTCAAAATACATTGTATATGCTATTTCCCCAAAGCATAACCGTATATTTTTAGATCTTCTATGAGCTTACATAATGAAGTAGGCTACTCACAAAGACGTACGTAAACGAGGCTCATTGCTTTACAAAATTACAAAGTACTGAGGAGTTTTTGTTTATTTCATTACATGTACAGTATTTTGTGTGTGTGTGTGTGAACTGGCTTTACGACGATATCGATATACAGCTTGATGTATACACATACAGATGTATGAATATTTGACGGTGTGTATCTGGTTGGTAATGTTTGCTTGTGTGTTTGTTTTTGCTTGCTTGTATATCAATATGCATACGTATGCTATTATCGCCTTTGTTGCCGACCTCAACTCTTTTCTAGTGCAATAATAGGGCATTTCGACATTTTCTTAATAGCGACTGTCTTTCCGATTACGAATCTAAATGACTGTTAAAGCAACACGGGTCTTCCGCTTCTCCCCACCGCGGCTCCCGGGCACAGTGTTCATCAGTGTGTGTATGCCTACAACTATCCATTAACCCATTGAGTACAGGGTCATTTTGCTATGCCACGCATTTCCTGTAGACATTTGCCCGATTATACTCGGGAATAGTCTTCAGTGGGTTAATGCATCATGCGTATATATATGTATGTGACGTCAAATTCAGGGGGTTTTTTTTGTATTTGTTTTGTTTAGGGTATAAAATACCTCAGGATTTATGCAATAACATCAGCTATCGGGTCTAATAATTGTAATGGCATGTGATAACTGTACATTGCCATAGCAGAATCGCACGTGACAAGTTAGAGATATTAAAATTGATGCTTTGAAGATACTGAAGATATTTGAAATGGCCATGTTTACGTACTGTGGTTTTTTTTCACTGTCTGTTTGGTGTGTGCGTGCGTGTGCGTGCTTGCATTCAGAAGTCATCAGCCTTGATGTCGTTTTTATTTTGAGAAGCAATGGAATATGCCCCGTTTGTTTTGAGCAAACTATCTATCATGTCCCCGTTTTGCGGGCATTTTTGCGAGAATATTATGTGTGTTAAAAAAAAATCGGATTTCGTTACAATGTAAGTTTAACATTATTTTGCACAATGTTTGCATCACTGCATTTTGTCTGTATAGGGTCCTGTAGCGTAAGACTGACATTATTTTGTACAATGTTGTGTATAATGCAGTTTGTCTTTGCATATACATTGTATACTGTTTTGTTTTTGTTTCTGTGAAAGTTTGTTTGAAAAGATTTTATTTTCTGCATTTCATATTTTCTTTCAGAATACAAAAATAACAAAGGCAGGTTCAATTACACAAATACAATTCTGAAAATTGTTGACATATTACATAGTAAGTCATATTTTGTATATAAAGACAAATGAAACGTTAAATAACATACAAAATGTTTATATGGCCAATAATGACTTGATTCACAGTACAATATATAATATATACATATAATGCAGAGGGCCGCCGTTATAAGCCATGCTTGAACAGACGGACAGCCGGACAGCGAAAAGTGAATTTTGTGATATGAAATTGAACGAAATTCGAATAAAGAATAAAAAGAAATATCAGTCTGCTGTGCAGTTGGCTATTCAAAACCGACTTTCTATAATTGATATAAAGTAAAGCATTTTACGTGATGTTGGTTATTTCAGGAGAGTTTGCAAGACGGATCACCAAATAAACGGTATAACCACTGATTTGCATTTAACCTTATTATAAAGCCCAAGTTATTTTGAACCCTTCCATGGGTAGAGCAACTCATACCCTACATGACCCAACATTTGAAATTTCTCGAGGTCATCCATTGGGGGCGTTATTTACCAAAATATAAAGAAATACATTGGAAATAACGCTAAAATCATGTTTTTTTAATTTTTATTTCTTTATCCCCCGTATATGTATTTTTAATTCATATAAATCATTTTCATATTTACCACAAAGGAAAAGCAAGTCAACCATCATTATTTGTTATGGTTGAAATTTCTCGAGGTCAACATGTGGGGGCGCTATTCATTACAATATAAAGAATTATAAAATGGGTTCAAGGATGTAGCCAATTGGAAGCGCTGAAATGAGTCACGTGTGCGTGCATTATTTTCTTCAGGTAAGCACTAAGAAGAGTCTCTCTTCCACCTCCCTGGCCTGACGTACGTCACAATGTTTTACACTAGCAGTGCGCACTCAATCAGTTGTTACAAGTGCGTCACGCGCTACTATACGCGCTGTCAATCCTGTAAACAACTTTTATAAAATGGGTTCAAGAATGTAGCCAATTGGAAGCGCTGAAATGAGTCACGTGTGCGTGCATTATTTTCTTCAGGTAAGCACTAAGAAGTGTCTCTTCCACCTCCCTGGCCTGACGTACGTCACAATGTTATACTAATGATGCACAGGATAGAGTGTGTTAGTGAAGGTGCGGCGCGCTCGAGAGTATTGACAATGGTGCGACATGCACGAGGCGCACCACGAAATAATCCTGTGCATCATTTGTTTTATAAAATGGGTCGAAAACTAACAGCATTATTCACGTACCTTTGTGGGTCAATACCAGTCAGCTACATGTAGCACTCGCTCTGATCAAAAGTCAAGATGTCCGAAGATGTTCGTCCCAAACATTTACGCACGTCGCACTCGGAAATCCCGCACACTCACCTAGTACTGTACGTACGTATAAGAGTATACGTACGCCACGTACTGTTATGCACAAGAAAGGCCGCCGGCTGTTGTGGCAGCCCGCGGCCCGAACTAGAAGTTGTTTACAGGATTGACAGCGCGTATAGTAGCGCGTGACGCACTTGTAACAACTGATTGAGTGCGCACTGCTAGTGTAAAACATTGTGACGTACGTCAGGCCAGGGAGGTGGAAGAGAGACTCTTCCTAGTGCTTACCTGAAGAAAATAATGCACGCACACGTGACTCATTTCAGCGCTTCCAATTGGCTACATTCTTGAACCCATTTTATAATTTACACTAGCAGTGCGCACTCAATCAGTTGTTACAAGTGCGTCACGCGCTACTATACGCGCTGTCAATCCTGTAAACAACTTCTGGTTCGGGCCGCGGGCTGCCACAACAGCCGGCGGCCTTTCTTGTGCATAACAGTACGTGGCGTACGTATACTCTTATACGTACGTACAGTACTAGGTGAGTGTGCGGGATTTCCGAGTGCGACGTGCGTAAATGTTTGGGACGAACATCTTCGGACATCTTGACTTTTGATCAGAGCGAGTGCTACATGTAGCTGACTGGTATTGACCCACAAAGGTACGTGAATAATGCTGTTAGTTTTCGACCCATTTTATAAAACAAATGATGCACAGGATTATTTCGTGGCGTTAGTGAAGGTGCGGCTCACTCTCGAGTATTGACAACGGTTGCAAACATGCACTCGGCTGCGCCTCGTGCATGTCGCACCATTGTCAATACTCTCGAGCGCGCCGCACCTTCACTAACACACTCTATCCTGTGCATCATTAGTATACTAGTTCGGGCCGCGGGCTGCCACAACAGCCGGCGGCCTTTCTTGTGCATAACAGTACGTGGCGTACGTATACTCTTATACGTACGTACAGTACTAGGTGAGTGTGCGCGTGCGGGATTTCCGAGTGCGACGTGCGTAAATGTTTGGGACGAACATCTTCGGACATCTTGACTTTTGAGCGAGTGCTACATATAGCTGACTGGTATTGACCCACAAAGGTACGTGAATAATGCTGTTAGTTTTCGACCCATTTTATAAAACTAATGATGCACAGGATTATTTCGTGGCGTTAGTGAAGGTGCGGCTCACTTTCGAGTATTGACAACGGTTGCAAACATGCACTCGGCTGCGCCTCGTGCATGTCGCACCATTGGGGCATTGTCAATACTCTCGAGCGCGCCGCACCTTCACTAACACACTCTATCCTGTGCATCATTAGTATAATATATGAAACCTATGATGTATTGCTTGGAATGTGATACGTACATGTATATTGGTATCACATTTCATATTTACAAAATATTGTAATTTTGAGTTTGCAGATTGATAATATGATAAACAAATGATATTACAGGCAAAGCTTGTGTGAAGATAACACAAAATATAAGGGTATAGTCTGTGGAAAATGCTGTGTTTTCGATTATTTCTATATTATATCAATAATTGTTTGATGCCTATGTCATATAGAAAATAAAGGAAACCTGTACTAAAAAGACCATTTTACCACTTCATGGTAATTCACAACCATAATTACAACTCATTTTTGTACTTCAGCAAATTACAGCCAAGAAAACCCCCCTTTCATCCATTATCATATTGTTAACTGAAATTGGAACAGAAAATCATTCAAAAATCTGACGAACATGGTTGTCAGTTTACGGTTTCCATGGCAACTAGCAATATCCTACATAGCTGAATTATATATTAAAATATTTGCAATAAGATGTTAGGAAAAGTCACCAAATTTAGTTGAAATCGGGTAAAGGGTGTAGGAGTGGCAAACGAAATTATGGTGAGGGCACAATGTGCCGCCGCCCCCCCCCCCCCCCTTGGCCTTTATAGGGTTTAATCAAATTGAGCATGACAAAAATGGAAACTTATTTACTACTCCCTGTCATTAAATCTTAATTATGAACAAACAGGATATATAGGTTTCTGCTCAAGCATGAGTAATAGCTACATGATTTACAACTTAGATATACATGTAGGCCTAAATGATATTCGTTGTATATATACGCCGGCGCCACGTTTTCAAAACTGTGTTTGTGTGTGTGTGTGGTAGGGGCCCACTTCCGGGTTTCATGAGCTAACAAGCAACCCCCCCCCCCCCAAAAAAAAAAGGTCTTCAGCGCACTTGCGGGTTGATAAAAAGTGGGGTGCTCAAATGGTGACACCTTATGTATTCCTTTGTGGGGCCCGAGCCTCCCCCCCCCCCCCCCCCCCGTTCCGCTGCCGGGCCCTGGTTGTATATGCGAAAAAAGAATTACATACACAGTGATGACTTGTATAGGTTCATTATTCCAAATGTTTGTCAGACCGAAACACACAAATTCCCTATACCTAGAGTGCTAGATGTTTGTTGGTTAAAAAATAACAAAACAAAACAAAACAAAACAAAACAAAACAAATAAGGTTCGCGTATCCAAACATTGTGGGGTTATTCCGAAGGTTCGTACAATTTATTTCCGAAAATTATAAATGAGGCTCTTTATTCCGCAAGATCGTTAATCCAAAAGCGGAAAAAGCTTCGTTATTCCGAAAAGGAAAGGAAGGTGTTACTGACGAATCCTTGGAATAACAAACCTTATCTTGTTTTCGGATTAACATACCTCCGCACTAACGAATGTATTTTCATTTTCGGAATAACCCTTGCACCTTCGGAAATATCGAACCCCATTTTTTCGGATTAACGAACCTTCTGAATAACAAAAATCAACTCCAACGCAAACAGGTAGAGTCAGTTTTCTATGCTCCATGTGGATTGCTAATACTTGTAATCTGTTTGTCAAGTGTTGCTAAAAGAGAAATTACGTAACAAGTCACCAGTAGAGCGTTCAGGGGGGCGTTTCATCAACGAGTTCGTCGGAGTTTTCACCGACAAATTTGCTATCAGCCAATCAGACCAAGGATTTCATTAGCTTTTAACAGTTGTCAGTGTAAATCCTTGCGTCTGATTGGCTGATAGCAAATTTGTCGGTGAAAACTCCGACGAACTCGTTGATGAAACGCCCCCCAGGTCTATATGTAACAGCAAGAATAAAAACCATTCTTGATAATCATGTGCACTTGCGTCATTGCAATGCATAATACTTCGGAAACATGACACAATTATTCACTGAAGTCGTGAGCCTTTAGTTCAGGTATGAGCTGCCAAGACTACCTAATAGTTGATTTCGAGAAAAGGGAACAATAAGCAATATCGTCTAACAAATCGTGCAAACTATATAGTTTCATTCACGTGCAATTTGCAATTTGAGTAAAAATCAAAGAAGCAACCCCCAAAACACTCACTCAAAACCCCCCCCCCCCCCCCACAAAAATCACATGAAAAACAATAACAAACAAACGTGTGATTGCAAAACAAAGCGCACCGATTACACCATCCACCAATCGTTGCCAATCAAAGAGGCCAGTTGTTTTAGCGCTTTTACGACACATACTATCTCGCCGCATTGATATGAGTGACAACACGTCATAAAATAGCAACAATCAGCTGACGACAGACTTCTTCTGAAAAGCGGAAATCAAGAGCGGTCAACAATTATCCCTCGTGGCAATTTTACCATCAATAAAGTGAAATGTCATATGTTCAATTTGACCCAAACTTCAAAAGTACAATCCGACCTAAGAGAAAGCTCGAAAAACAAGATATAAACTGAAGGTTATGGGAGCATCTAAATTAACCCTTTTCATGCAAATGAGTCAAAATATATCGCAATAATTTCACACACAAACCTGAGGACAGATAATTAATGTGGCATACTAGTATTTACAGGGTTAAGTGGTTAATGATGTCACGATTCAAAAATATCTGTCGTACCAATTAGAGGGGTGAAGATGTCATTTTGCCAGAGCTGCCTTTTTTTTTAATGCATTATGGGATAACCCAAGGGAAAAACTTGCCCCGGGTGCGGCTGGCTTATGTGCACGCAGGTCATGTTCTGTCTTTATCCAGGGGTATCTTCTGTTGAAGATTTCTTCGCTTCCCATCATGTGACTAGCACAATGAAGCCTTATAGTAGTGAACCATGACTCTACAGTGATCGCAAATCGCTAAAATTCTTATAAAGCTGTATTTTAGTCTAGAAAAAAAAAAAGGAGTAACAACGGAAAAGCAGATAAATATATCAAATATTGAATCGTATGGGAACAGCGAGATATCCGACCGGAAGCGACAATGGCACCGAGGAAGCCCACAGTGCACCTGTGACAGGGCTCTTCAACCTGCGCAGAAGTTTTCTGCGCATTGGCGATACCGAAATATCTATTGCTCTCCAGAAGTAAAGGAAAAACAAACAAACAAACAAACAAACAAACAAACATGTTATGTACAATGTGTTCTTTGAAAATAGATTACAGTCCTCTAAAAAGTGCGACTATATACAAGCCCCTCGGTATCAAAGTTTTTTTTTTTCTTTTTCATTATATGCACTGCAAAAAGAGCGGTGTTAAATCTAACACCGATCAAGTGTCAATAGAGAACCACACCGACAGGTGTAGAAAGTACGTTTTGATGGTGTTAAAAAGTGTTCACTTGGCCCTTTCTGGCGTTAATTTGACACTGTAGCTGGTGATATATTGACACCGCGCTGGTGTTAATTCAACAATGACACCGCATGGTGTTGATTTGATATTGCTGGTGTTAATGTCAATGGTATAACACCCGTCCAGCTTCAATAGGAGACCACACCAACTGGTGTTACTGTGGTGTAAATGTGTTTACACCTTTTTTTTAAATCAATTACTTTATCGAAAAAATTTTAATCGTCTTGTTGAAGTAAAAAATCAGCAAGAACAACAGCTAAGAAACTATTCAATAAATAATTTCATATTTTGAAATGACACCAAAAGGTGTTAATCTAACACCATAAATGAGCACCTGAAATTTAACACCAGCTAGTGTGTTTCATATTTAACACCGGACTTTTTGCAGTGTACCATTTAGTAGTCTTCCGAGCCTATCTCTGTAAAGATCTTTGTCCTCACAGGGGCCAATGGACAACAAACATTGCATCTATATTGTAAGGTCGTATTTATCCAGGGTAGCCTCTTCAGTGTTGGCACTGCTCTACCAGAGGGCCTTGCCATTACTATTACGCTATCATTGCCAGGTACCCATTTATACACCTGGGTCGAGAGGGACATGGTGGGTAAAAACAATAGGACGTAAGCACTGCGCAGGAATCTAACTCGGGTCCTCCGACTAGGGGTCGGGAACACAGAACTCTAGTTTGTAAGAGTTCTGTGGTCGGGAGTCGTATCCGATATGCCATTGACATGATTGATGCCACAGCGCCCCCATACTCTTCAGCTTTGTCTTTGGGCCATTCTATCATTCATAGCAGGGAAAAACTCTTCCAACTTCTATTCATATGGTCTGCACTTACATCAGCTGTGTGCACGTGAATGGTTGCTTGTAACTATTGCTTTGAAATGCTCTGACGTGCGTGGGAATTAACAAGGCAAAATGATCTCATGAACACGCGATCACTCGTTTGGCTACCCCTCCCACCCCCACCCAGCCATTTACGCTACTATTGTATAACCTTGAATCACGACAACTTTTCACAAAAACAAGTGCACGATTTGTCTAAAATGCATGGAAATATGATAAAAACAAAATATCCGAAGGACGTGTGAAGCATTCAATGTGTATACAAGTATAATGGATGCCTGAATGAAATCATTTCATGTAAGACTTTCTAGAAAGGTACAAATTTTGACAAGGTACCGTTCAATACGATACGGTGCGGCATTCAAAAATTAGCGCATCATGACCAGAAGTAGAAAGAGAAATGCGCCACCTATAGAAGACATTGTGACACTGATAAGTTTCGCTCTTTATCGTGTTTACGTAAATGTTCTATAAACGTGATGATAACGGAAATCACAATCTATCTCAGCTACACTGATGCGAATACTTGCCTTGCTCTCTTTTGGACAAAAATAGTCAAAGTGGTCGTAAAACTGTGTAGGCCTATTTCGGACGACGATTTAGCAAATACAATTCGTTGCCACCCCCAAGATGGGTCGATCAAACAAATAGATAATTTGATACGAAGGACACGAACTTATGGAATCATGGCGTTATGTCAAACAATGAAGTTAAAAAAAAAGTGGGGGCTAATGCCACTGCAATGTCCACGAAAGTAGAGGATAGTATAGAAAGTAGAAAATGCGACGAATTTCTTTCATCACCTTTGTTCATGTACTCCTGTCACATGTTAAGTTATCATGGTTATGATGCAAAGTGCAATATGGTGTAAGCGTTGGTTCCTATCCCTTCGCTTCTCTGAACTTTTTTTTCCCCATTCAGGTATTCCCTTCTTTACCCCTTAAATCCATTTCTGTCTTGTTACGTTCCCCTTGTTAATGCACGTCCTCCTCGGTCAAAATGATATCAAAAATACTCGGAAGTTCACGTTGATTATCTCTGTGTATGTGCTTTCACTTTCAGTTGATAAAAATAAGAGAGAATAGTGAGAAACTATACATATCGCTCAGAGGCCCTTAAATAGAATTCCTTCGGTTTCCCCCATCTGTATATACGTTCAGATACAATGAAGTAGCGTATAATCATCATGTACGTTTATGGTACATGACACATGACTATTCTTTTGGATGCTCTTCTTTATATTTTGATGTGAAAATTGTTTATTTTGCCATTATGATGTTATTAAGTACACGGCACTTTCACGGAGAAATAAAATAAACTGAAACTGAATATCTATAGCACATAGTTTTAATGGCGCGTGGGGATAACGGGATCGCAAAGTACCCATTATCAATAGCGTTGTTTTAGTAGGGGGCTATCCCTCGCTGACTTGTGCATTTCTGCCCTATACTTGGGCAAAAAGGGAGCAAGTGACATTTTATGGATATTGACTTTTTAATTGATTTGGCATGTTCTATTCAATTGACAAAATTTGGCCCATTTCTGAGATATTCGGGTGGCAAAAGGAAGCAAGTGTACAAAATTGCATGAAAAAAAAATTGGCAAAAGGAAGCAAGTTACAACCTGATGATGATTGTCACTTGCTTCCCTTTGCCAAATCGTTTACATTTACACACAATCTAGAATACTTTGACAAAAGGGAGCAAGTGACATCTTTATGATATGATTGTAACTTGCTTACTTTTGCCATTTTTTATGTTTGCTACAAATCTATTATTATTTTGGCAAAAGGAAGCGAGTAACATACTCATGATTGTCACACGCTTCCTTTTGCCAGATTGTTCATGTTTGCTACAAATCTATAATACTTTGGCAAAAGGAAGCAAGTTACATAATAATGAGTTTCTATGGATATGGGAATATCAAAATTCTCCGAATTGTCATAAATGCATCACCATATTGCACGGATACCGACATTATTTCTCATCACAATAATTTCCATGTTGAAGGGCGTACCCAAAAACATACTTTCTATTTTGTAGCATTTGTACTCGATGTCACTTGCCTCCTGTTGCCAAAGCAGGGCAGATTTGGTTAAAGGTAAAAAAAAAAAATTGGTTCTGGAGGTGCGCACTTGGAAAAGAAGTGCACACTCTTGCACGTCTCGAAAGTGAAAGCTGGTCTTTGTCATCTTGCTCTTGGCCGTCACAATTCTTTCAAATTATTCCCCTGTACTGAGTTAAAGGACAAGTTCACCTTTATAGACATGTGGGTTGAGTGAATGCAGCAATATTAGTAGAACACATCAGTGAGAGTTTGAGCAAAATCGGACAATCCGTTAAAAAGTTATGAATTTTTGAAGTTTCTGCTCAGTCACGGCTGGATGAAAAGACTACTATAGCTTGTGATGTCACATGAGTACAACGATATAAAGAAAGAATAAAGAAAATTCAACATATTTCCATTTTTCTTGCATAACAAAAGAACACTTGACTTCTCTCTTTCAGAAGGCAGGGGGAATAATATTACCCTTAACATACGTCAGTAGCAAGTCAAAGAAATGTGCACTTTATTCAAAAAGTAAAGTTTTGTGGAATTCTCTTTTTAATTTCCTTATATAGTTGTACGCATATGACATCATACACTGTAGTAGTCTTCTCTTCCAGAAGTGACTGCTCAGATACTTAAAATATTCGTAACTTTTGAACGGATTGTCCAATTTTCCTCATACTTTTACTGATGTGTTCTACTAAAAATATTGCTGCATTCTCTCAATCCTTATGTATATGAAGGTGGACTTGTCCTTTAAATATTGAAGACCACCACCAGCACGAAACCACCACCACTACTATCGACAAGAGCAAAATATTCATGGAGCTATCTACCCGATTGTTCCAGCATAAAGTGAAGCATCTATACTCTGTCTATAGACGATATTAGTATCGAGTGATCCCTTGGATCATCGGCATAACAGTTACCGAAGTAATGAAACAGCATGTTAAAAAAAGAAGAAGCAGCAAACAAACAGCACTTATGAGCATGGCGGAATACACCTTCATTAGAAAGGCTGAATGTTGAAGAATTTTATTATCATTACTGTTTAATGAGGCTCTTCTTCGCAGTAAGCTGCTGCCTCTTGCATGTCATGTGGTTGCAGGTTGATTATCTGATTATGGTATAATAGCACAGGAAATGCTCCCTCGTAGGTTGGAAATTAAAGCGCAGTCTGGGCTGCAACTCCGTCGGCCCTCATGTGATTCCTTCAAAAGTGAAAATTCCCTTGGGTAATGCATAGTTGACTTAACAAAAGGAAATGCACACAGAAACAAGCAAGAAAACAAAAGCCTGGGATAGCCTATACCAGGGAAGTGGAAAGAGCGCCTGTATACCTCCCTGGATATACGTATACCGATTTGCTTATTAGGCTCATGCAAAGCATGCAACTCATGTGGGAGCAACGCGGTATTGGGGATAAGAGTACTGCCTTTCAAAAGGAGGTTCCGAGTTCGAATCCCGCTGCGCTGACAGGCACGGTAACCCCCATTCACACTGGTAGTATACTTAACTCAGTCGATAGAGCGGCTGCCTCCAGATCCAAGGGATCTGGGTTCGATTCTCGAGTCTAACTATAGGCAACGTTGTGTGTTATCATACCGTCCCCTCTAGCACTCTTAGTCTCTAGTAAGAGGCAAAACTCTCTGTCCATCGGATAGGACATGATGAAGGTCCCGGGTGTGAGAGAGTCACACCCTCTGGTCACAACTCGTGCACGTGAAACATTGTAAAAGATACCGCTCCATTCATTCATTGCAAAGAGTAGGGTGCAGCTATAGAGCATATGAATATGGGCTATATCCACCATCTTCAGATGAAACAAACAAACAAACAAACAAACAAACAAACAAACAAAAAACAAACAAACAAACAAACAAACAATCTCCATTGCTCGACCGCTTTGCTCTTTGTCCTCCTTTCAAACCGTCCCACTGCTCAGCCGTTTTTTTTTTCTCTAGCCTCTTTTACAACCTTCCCACTGCTATCATTTATCAAAGTCATAATAAAAGACAGGCAATTCTATGCAATTCTGTTAACATTGTTTCGACTGGCAAATCATTTCAAGAGAGAATCAATGGTCGAACGCTACCACAGTAATTGTGTTCTTTCATTTTTTTTTTGTGTACGATTTAGCTAGTATGTTTTTCACTTCTAATAACTAATTTATACGAGCATTGGGACGAACACTGCACTAGGGCTTTCTATAGCTCAGTAGGTAGAGCACTGGGCAAGCAATCCGGAGGTCTCGGGTTCGAATCCCGATGGAATCCCATTTTCTTTGCTCATTTTTCCACTAATAAACTATAAAAAGTACACATACATAATCTAGGCTCTTTTTTCCATTCACTCTAACTAAATCCCTAATGAATTATATGAATAGTAGGAATGCAATGTTTGACACCAACCCTCTGATCGTCTGAGCTAAAGTAACCTTTATGTTATGATACTCTTCTGGTATGCATACTGTTACAAGAGTCTTTATAAGAGTCGTTGTCTTAGATGTTGTTGTTGGATATAATAAACTAAACGGAAAGGTTGTTTATTAATGAAGTTTATTTGACATGCTTGATAACAGATATAATTTGGAAAAGATATATTTTTTGATACAAACTATAACATTGAGACACCGTGTTGGAAATGCGGGATATCTTATTTGTAAGTCGCAGATTTGAGTATTGTATCACAGTCCTTACATTACATTCCAGTGTATTCCACTGCATTTGTACCCTCCAGACATTCATCAATTTTAACGAGTGGCGGCAGTTCCTTAAATGTCGAGTGTGTAGCTTATATTCATTGCTTCTACTCCTACCAAAGTGTAAAATGTATTCCTTGTTTCGTTTATTTTTTTCGTGTGTTTGTCTAGTCATATTGTCTTGCGAGTTTAAAATGTCGATGCGCCGCTCTCCTGCATACCGTATATTACTGCCCCTGTTCCTCCTCCACTTCTCTCTGGGTCTTTGCCTCATACACTTGAATGCACTCTTATTCTTACCATCAACGAATATGGTAATGCCATCTATTTATGATGGATAGTACGACTCAGGTTGTGAATTTTCCTTATCACTCTCTAAACAATGATGATTTTTTTGATATGTTTAATCATGGTTCGGTAACTCATGAAACAAATGAATCCTACAGTAAACGTTTCTGTGCAAACTATGATTTTAATTCTCATACTAAAAGTGTAAATTTTGGTGAAGATAATAATGAACAATATCTTAGTTCTGAATATTTTACAATCAATCAATTCAAAGCTTTAACTGAAATTACTCAAAGTTTTTCGTTGATGCAACTCAATATAAGGAGTTTGAATCTTAATTTTGATAATTTTTGCTGTTTCATGAATGACATTCATAAATCATCTTTCTCTGTAATTGGTCTGAGTGAAACATGGATCAGTCCGACTTCTATGCCTACGTTCTCTCTTCCCGGGTATGATTTTATAGAAAACAGTCGTCAGCACAAGAAAGGCGGAGGTGTTGCCCTGTATATAAAGCAAAACCTTGATTATATTATTCATAGTGGATTGAACTGCATGAGTGAAGCTGTAGAATCACTCTTTATTGAAATTAACGTGCCTGGTTCTAGGAACATACTTGTATTAGTCATGTACCGACCTCCGAATTCTGAGGTTCAAGATTTCTTTACTTATCTGCAATCGTTATTGCAAAATCCAATTTTTAACAATAAAGATTGTTATATTATGGGAGATTTTAACGTAGATTTATCTAAGTTTCAGACATTAAATTCTGCTCAGAATTTATTAGATATTATGATGTCCTCATCTTTTTTACCCCTTATAACAAAGCCAACTAGAGTAACTAATCATTCAGCAACACTTATTGATAATATATTCTGCAATATCAACCCATTACCCTTTTCTGGCATTGTTTTATCAGATTTGTCCGACCATTACCCCATATTTACTCATATTCCAGTTAATCGCAAATTTAATTTGAATTCTTCTGTAGTGTATTTTCGAAAAGTTACACCAGATAATATAGCTCGGTTGCAAGATGGTTTTAATGCAGTAGATTGGTCTGAGGTATATGATGCTGAGGACCCAAATTATGCTTATAATTTATTTATGAGAAAATTGAATTTACTCTTAGATAAGTATGTTCCTTTAGTTAAGAAAAATAATAGTAATTATAAAAGATTCCCGAGACTCCCGTGGATATCAAAGTCCTTGTTGCGGTCAATTAACCGAAAAAATAATTTGTATTACGCTGATAAAATCAAACGTACTGAGGAATCTCGTCATAAATATATTTCATATAAGAATGTTCTTACTCAAATTTTGCGTTGTGCAAAGCGAAAATATTTCAGTGATCAGATACATTATTTTAAACATGATATCCAAAATACTTGGAAAGTTATTGATTCGGCCATTAATAGAAACAAAGAAACATCCCGTATTACTACAATCAAACATAATGATCTTACAATTGTTGATTCAAGGTTTATAGCTGATGTTTTTAATCAATATTTTTCACAAATAGGAAATAATTTTGCTAAAAAGATTCCTAAATCTCAAAAGTTATTTGTTGATTTTTTACAAACGCCTAATCCCAGCTCCTGTTTTTTTGCTCCCACTCACCGGAACGAACTAATTGATATAGTTCGGAGTTTAAAGAGTAAAAAAAGTGTTGGTTATGATAATATTGATAATGTTCTTTTAAAAAATATCATAGAGTTTGTTGTTGACCCTTTGGTTCATGTGTTTAATTTGTCTTTAAGTAATGGCGTTGTCCCCGAGGCTATGAAAGTATCTAAGGTTATTCCTATTTTTAAGAAAGGGGATAGGGAAGACATCAGTAATTATAGACCAATATCTTTGTTATCCACTATCTCTAAATTACTGGAAAAAGTTGTACATTTTAGACTTTTGGATTTTCTTAATAAGCATAACATTATTTCTAATAATCAGTTTGGTTTTCGGCAAGAACACAACACATCTCATGTAGTCCTTACTTTCTTAGATAAAGTCTCCAAAGCCATCGATAAATTTCATCATACTATAGGTGTGTTCCTGGACTTCTCCAAGGCCTTCGATACCATTGACCACAAAATACTCCTTTACAAATTATCCCATTATGGTATTCGAGGCATGGCCTTGGAGTGGTTCAGGAGCTACCTTACTAATCGCAAACAATTTGTTTATATTAATGGTCATAAATCTGTTATGCATGATATCACTTGTGGTGTACCGCAAGGAAGTTTACTTGGTCCACTTTTATTTGTTCTTTACATCAATGATATTGAACATTCATCAAGTATTCTTTCCTTTCTATTATTTGCTGATGATACAAATGTGTTCTTTTCGAGTTCTGATCCTGTGTTATTGATTGATACTATGAATATCGAGATAAAAAAGTTACTTTACTGGACTAGAGCCAACAAATTATCAATTAATTTTCAAAAAACTAAATGCATGCTTTTTAGTAATTCTTTGGAAAAGTTATCTCAGAACATTTATTTGGATAATGAAGTTGTAGAAGAAGTTTCTTCAATTCGATTTTTAGGTTTGATCCTTGATAATAAGCTCACTTGGAACTTGCATATTGATTCAATTTGCCGTACAATTTCTAGAAATGTCGGCGTAATCAATAAAGTTAAATCTTATTTCCCCCAAAATGTTTTATTTATGTTATATTCATCTTTAATTTTACCCTATCTGAACTATGGCATTCTCGCCTGGGGCAACACTTACTCCTCATATCTAGAAAGAATATTATTATTGCAGAAAAAAGCTCTTCGTATTATTTGTAGAGAGTCGTGGAGATGTCATACAAACGATTTGTTTTATCAAAATAATATTTTAAAAATTAAGGATTTGTATTGTTTGAATTTAGGTCAGTTTATGTACAGATTGATAAATAATTCCCTTCCTTTTGCGTTTGATTCCATGTTTATTCAAAATAAAACTGTACATTCATACCCCACGAGACAAATCAATGAATTCCATTTACCACTCTCTAGGACGGTTTTGGCAAAGTCTATATTCTCCTTCGCTGGACCTAAATTTTGGAACTCCCTTGACAGCAGCATAAAAGAATCTCTAAGTTTTAACACTTTTACTTTGAAATTAAAGAAAATGTTTATCAATTCTTATATCACTGGGGATTTGCATTTCGAAAGTTGCTAACTGACTTCTTTGCTGTTAATGTCTTTACTTTGTTTAATCTATTTCATAACTGTTATATATATTACTTATAGATAGTCCACTTCTTGGTAAGACCAAAGTCTCATGTGCCCTGGCATTGGCCCTTGAACTCTTCCTCCTTTGCCCTTTTCTCTCTCTTCCTCTGTCTTCCTGTCCCCCTCTGGCCTTTGACCTCCTATTTATTCTTTCCTCGCGTATGTAAGAGAGCAGCTTTGTTTTTGTCTGTGTGTGCGTTTTGTGTGCGTATACTTGTTTTATTTTCTGTTTCCCGAGGACTATGTCAAATTGTCTTGTTACATTATTACTATAATTTTCACGACTCACGAGGGGACTGCATTCTACAAGCTTGGCTTTTTAGCAGTCCCCTCCATTTCCGACCTTTTCTTTCTTATGATTCAGTCACATTTTGCCCATGTATTTTTTCAGCTAGTATGTTTATTGAGTCATGTAAACAAATGACGTGCATCTAAATTTCATTTGGAAATGTAATAGTTACATTGTACTTAATTTGTTTATATGAAATTGTCATATTATATGTTTTGGCCGGAAATGAAATGAAAATGAAATGAAAAATGAAATAATAAAACAGTTTTTATAAAAAAAAAAAGTACAGTTTAGTTCACATGTATATGTACATACGCATAACATTATAGAATATTAAGTGTTTATGGATTGTGTGTATGTGCACATATTAAGAGAGAGAGAGAGAGAGAGAGAGAGAGAGAGTATAAAGATATAATATATAATGCAGAGATCAAAATTTGGTTATACAAAATACTCTCTCACCCCATCCCCTCTCACGCCATCCCCACGCCACCTCCCCCCCCCCCCCACCTTGATCTCACCCACATTTAGTTCATGTTCGTCACCTCCTATAGAGTTGATTTGCAAATCTGTACATGAAAATGAATTGTACTTTCTGTTCGGATTCCCTTGGTATAACCCATCCTAATTATAGGCTAATTAACGTAATTCGATCTGAGAGAAACTGCATATCACCGTACATGAGAAGCAAGGATCCCTATGCAAGATACTTTCACAAGGGTAACGCGGCTATGAAAGGTCAAGGTGCTAGCCCGATTTCTACTTCCGCTTTCCAGGATTAATGTTAGTTTTGATTTGATGGGGCATCATCGTTTTCAGCTCAGTCAGTTCAATTCAATTTCAATTTATTTTCATATTTCTCGGTGCAAAAATACATAAAATATAACAAAATGAAATAATACATGATATCCAGCCAGGAAGCATAATAGAATATTGCAAACATAATCAGTGGTCATTCTATGGAAGTTGGAATCTGAGGATAAGTGCTAAAGAAATTATTAGTACGGGGGAGGATCAAGAGGTGGAAACTATTTAAAGTAGCGTTAGTTATTAGGTTCACATTAAGATCAGCAAGCGGTACACTCCAAATTGACCTTGAAGTTGATTATAACTGCAGATGAACCATAGTGGAGCCCCGACGGAGATACGCTTCCAGTTAGTTCACAGTTTGCTAACTTCAAATCATTATATCATAAGCTCCTCGCAGATATATATAACAACATTTCTCATACCATTCATGGACAGATTAATGACTTGACTCTCTTCCACTCTTGTGGAATGTTCTAGTTCGCGGGGCTGTATATTGAATGCCGCTCATCGATACTGTAGCTGGATCCCTCCGAGCTCCGAATTGTACTGTAGATGAACGGTTACAGCTCGTGATTCCGAAGGTTCGTCATTCCGAAGGTTCGTTATTCCGAAGGTTCGTTATTCCTAAGATTCGTTATTCCGAAGATTCGTTACTCCGAAGATTCGTTATTCCGAAGGTTCGTTAATACGAAAATATGATGAGGTTTGTTATTCCGAAGGTTCCTTAATCCGAAAATGAAATAAGGTTCGTTATTCCGAAGGTTCGTTAATCCGAAAATGAAATAAAGCTCGTTGTTCCGAAGGTTCGTCACGGACCCTATATCACTTCGGATCAACGAACCTTCGGAATAACGAACCCTGTTTCATTTTGGGATTTACGAACCTTCGGAATAACGAACCCTATTTCATTTTCGGATAAACGAGCCTTCGGAATAGCGAACTCTATTTTATTTTCGGATTAACGAACCTTCGGAATAACGCCACAAAGCGAATCTTCGGATTAACGAACTCTTTTTCATTTTCGGATTAACGAACTTCTAGGTATAGGGAATTTGTGTATTTCGGATTAACGAACCTTCGGAATAACGAACCTTCGGAATACCTGACAAGTGCAACGTCTTCTGTAGAAGTGGACATTTCTGTGTTCTCGGATCACCATTAGCATAGTAATTGATCACGGGTGATCATCGTTATTCTGAAGGTTCGTTAATCCGAAAGTGAAATAAGGTTCGATATTCCAAAGGTCTGTTATTGTTCCGCAACACACAAATTCCCTATTCCTAGTGAGGTTCGTTAATCCGAAAATGAAAAAAAAAATGGTTCGTTTATCCGAACATTAGATTGTGTGGCGTTATTCGGTTATTCCCCTATAAAGAGTTGATTTGCAAATTTGTACATGAAAATGATTTGTACTCTCTGTTCGGAATCCCTTGGTATAACCCATCCTATAGGCTAATTAATGTAATTCGATCTGAGAGAAACTGCATATCACCATTAATGAGGAGCAAGGATCTCTACGCAAGATACATTCACGAGGGTAACGCGGCTATGAAAGGTCAAGGTAGGGACTAGCCTGATTTCTACTTCCGCTTTCCAGGATTCATTTTCGTTTTGATTGTCCGGGGAGGCTCAAGAGGTGAAAATTTTTAGTTAGGTTGTTGTTGTTGTTGTTGTTCATTTTCCATCTGTGAAGATGGCTGGATAGCCCATATTCAGCTACACTAAGCTGGTCTTCCATGGGGTCCAGTTGGATGTGGGGTGGGACCACTTCACCGGGTTAGACACCCTGCTCTTTTCGATGAATGAATGAAGCGGGATCTTTTACGTGCATGAGCTGTGACACTCTCATACACGGGACCTCCATTTTATGTCCTATTCACATTAAAATGAACAGGGAAGTAGAACATCTGACAGCAGACCAAGTGGCAATAAACCAAATGGAACACCTAAACTCAAGCTGGTTCCCATATATACGACGGCGACATGAGGGTGATAGTACCATGGGAGGTGGAACCTGATAGTACTTTCCCTCCTTTTGTCTATAAGACTGAAATCAACTCGATGGACTTGCATTAATGTACGTGGAAGACACGAGAGAATAGACGAAATGTGGTGGGGCAGTCCCTTTATACATATTGAATCCCATGAAAGATGGTGTACGTAGGCCTATACACATGAAAGCACCTGCTCTCATAGCCAGGGCTTGAGCGAACTGCTTTTCAGAAGAGGAAGTATTCGTTGGAAATACTGATGTTGCGAAACGCCACGGGAGCACACCCATCCCATGAACTGGTGTTTATCGAAGTCACGTGCCACTTGTACTGCAGTGCAATGAGCTGTTCGAGTGTTCACAGGGTGATCATCCACTTCAGAACTGATCTGCGTATGTTTACATGTCAACGATAACAACTGTTAAAGTCATTCATTGTGTGTATACCACATTAATAGCATAAATTTAATATCTTTAATCACTAACAGCTATCCTGGCCCTAACGACCTCTATTCTCTTTCTCTATCCCTTCTCATTCCCCTGTGTAACTGACTAATAGTTAGCAAATCTGTTTTATATCAGAGGTTGCAAATCACATTAATATTTAACTGTCTAACACGTGACAGAGACCGATTTACTAGAGAGGGGAACACAGCCAATGTCGTCAGCCCACTAAATGTATTACAGGCACGCCAAAAAGCAGGTTATTATGACACCTTTTGTCAATATCATAGTCTCACGCAGTGGCGGATCCAGGGAAGACCGGACCGGGTGCACGCCCCCTATATTTTTTGTTGAAACAAAAGAACTAAAAAGAAAAATGGGGGGGGGGGGGTACGTGCGCGCCCCCCCCCCCTAAATTTGAACGGAATTCCTGGATCACGTGTGAATTCCCTGTAAGTGGACCGGACCATTCCTAGACGTTTACTTCTTTATTATTATTACTCGCAAAATAACCTATAGCCATGCATGCAGCCCGATTAGAAATGAAATGAACTGAAATGAACTGAACTGACTGACTGACTGAATGAATGAATGCATTTTAGAATTTCAGAATGTCAGAATTTCAGAATTTCGGAATCCATGAAGCTGTGTTTGATGAAGGTGCAATTTTTACCCAACTTTTATCAATTTGGAGCCAAGGCTTACTCATTTTCCACTTTTAATGGGTGAAGTACAATTAAGTGTCGATTCTCATTTCCTTTTCAGCGTTCAAGCGTTATTCTTCCTTTGTAGAACCTGCAAGTATGGGCATCCCCTTCAGGCGATAGCAAACTTCAAAAAGATGTAAAGACGAGGAAATTCACTTAGAAAAGTAGACATATACATTCTATTTGGATAGGCGTTAGTAAAAAGTAGGCATATAGGCCTACACCAGATTTTATCATTATAACGTATTGATATGAGGAGATTTTCAGCGTGATTAGCACCTTTAAAGGTTCAGTACGGTACATGCTGTCACATGCCTTGGAATAGGCCTGTACATACATAATGATTTGAATACTGCAAAACACAACATTCTATTCATGTTGCCATTTGGCTGCCATGCACTTTTTAGCTGAAAGATACAGTCGTCGAGAAGCGTATATCATAATCGAAACCGACCATTGATGATGTTGAGAGAGCAGGGATATCATACATGATGTTGACTGCTTTTCGGACCATTATCTAAAGTACCAAATCATAGACGTTTTACTTGGCTGACCACAAACCAATTCACACACTAGTTTTGAACAAATTGTCTGTGGGTGTCATTGATTTTGCATGGCAGTATATAGCATCGGACAAGGGTCATATCTCGCGCTATGGAAACCAACCGTTTACAGCACAAAAACTGACAAGGGAAGTCTGGAAGTGGTGATAGAACCGTAGTCTTTCTTACAGGACCTCAGTCTGAGAAGAATTTGAGGAGAGAAATCTCCTTTTTTTCAGGAGTATTTTCAGGAGTACAGTGAAATGAGGTGATGTATTTTGTACAAGGACGTCGTATCTTTCGTGTATACATTTCAAATTCTTTATTGTTTTCATTTCAACAAGTTAGTTTGTCTACGAAGATTAATCACAAACAGATATTTAAAAACCCATCCTTGGCGTACTACACATTATGTACCGCAACTGTGAACCAAAAGCGGCGATTTTCATGGTAAAACTACTATGGGACAGTTTGGGCACTATGGAACATTTTGGTATTAATGTAAACAATCGAAGGCAATCAGAATCAAGTATTCATTGAATAATACAACACTCTTTGCAAACCTAGGCACAAGGGCTGTAGTAATTATGATTATAGATATCAGATTTACTCTTGATTTCTTCTGACATTGTTATAGAGTGGGGGAGCAATTTATTGATTTTAATGTGAAGTTTCTTTTGCGATTTATAGTTTGGATTGGAGAAGAACACGAGAGAATAAGATAAATACACTGAAGTTGCTAAAGCAATCAGCCTCCCATCATAATGAGATGAGCTTTTATGAGATTTTGTTTTTTAGTATAGAAAAGTGCTTCAGATCGCCTCTTAGATACTATGATGTAGAAAACAAAGTAGTCGTCAACGACAAGTGGAAAATACCCACAACCAAAGAGTAGGGCCTACTGGGCGAAGACTCATAAGTATGAGTCATAAATGACTTTAATAGGTGCCTGAAAGTTAACATTGATGATGTCATTATGCAAATAAAATCATATCCTTCGACTCGTCACATAACGCCTGCATGACCAGCGGCAGCTCAATCCATCTGTTTGTGAACTCTTCAGTAGGCCTATACAAATAAGGAAAAAAAAAATAACGAGATGACATCGAACGTGGAGAAAGCACACATATACACACAAACACAAAAGACACATTGAGCCCGAACGCGAACGGAGCACATCAGTTCACAACGAGCGCCGAGACAAACGCGCCTGGACCAGGGCCAATGAATGCGATGTGAATACAGGCTTGTCTTCACACGTTGGCGTCTGCCTGACTGCAAGCACGTTGATGATGTGTGGACTTTGTGCGGATTCATGCAGGGCCGAATTCAAGCAAAATATATTATCACCTGATCACATCTCAACTGTTTTCCCCGAGTCGCGTCACAAGCGAATAAATGCTCAGCGATTTATAGGAGCGAAAGAGTCGCAGAGGTGAGCATAGACTTTCTTAATCGGTTTATTATGTATGCATCACTTTGGCATACTACCAGTAACCTAATCTCATTGACATCATTCACCAAATATATCAGTATATTTCACTGGGCATGGTCACATGAACCGAATTGGGTTCTGCCTAATGTTTTTGACGAAACGTTTGTGATTCAAATTGGGATCCCCGTAACATTTTAAGATGATGTGTGCGGGCTGGGAGGAGAAGGGATGGTGGTGGGGGGGGGGGGGGGGGGGAGGGTTCAGGGTCCCATCGTATACTGCTCGTGGTCATGGGATTCAGGGGCAACTGGGTTGTGCGAAATCTCCTGTGTTTTCAAGGATGTGTAAATAGGCCCTATTTAGATTTCAATTACTGAACGTATTTTCTCGGTATAAATATGTGTGTGTGTGTGTGTGTGTGTGTTTGTCACGATGTTCGTGTGTGTGCATGTGTGTTCTAATTAACTTTGTCTCTTGAGGTGGGGTAGCAACCATCATACTCCCAGACCCTAAAAGTTCCACTTCCAATGCTAGAGAATTAACTCTCAGGCTACATAAAGCCACAGTTTATACCGCAAAGGCAATTTAATCATCGCTGTTTGTATATTGAATGAACAAGGCCTAGTTTCTCTACATACATCCTATTGATGTTCTCTGCAAAGTATCAGGAAAAGACCTTGCTCTTGATAGCCTACTTATATTTTCATCGTATAGTGGTTTCCATATAGACATGCACATCAAGGGCACCTGAAATGTTATTTGAATGTCGCTGCACTTGATGTATTCCACGTAAAATGACTGATGTTCTGTATGAAGGACGAACCCGGTAACCATTATAGAAAACTAGAATCACCACAGACCTGTATCATTATAATTTCGTTTTAACTATAATTGTCGAGAGTTTCTCTACATACATCCTATTGATGTTCTCTGCAAAGTATCAGGAAAAGACCTTGCTCTTGATAGCCTACTTATATTTTCATCGTATAGTGGTTTCCATATAGACATGCACATCAAGGGCACCTGAAATGTTATTTGAATGTCGCTGCACTTGATGTATTCCACGTAAAATGACTGATGTTCTGTATGAAGGACGAACCCGGTAACCATTATAGAAAACTAGACTCACCACAGACCTGTATCATTATAATTTCGTTTTAACTATAATTGTCTTTGCAATCACTCGTCTTCATCATCTGTTTCTTTCCCTTCATCTCCTTCTTCTCTTCCGGTCTCCTCCTCTTCCTTTTTCTTCTTCTTCTTATTATTATTATCATTACTCATTTTCATCATATTGTATATCACGATTATCATAATGACTGTATCTCTTTTGCAATGTTAGTCTGTTCATCACATTGTGGTACTGATTTCCTGACATCTGGAATATATACGTAGTGTTTCATTGTATGTCTAATTATTTGTTTGTTGGAAATGAAATAAATCAACTTGAACTTGAACTTGACCACAGGTACCGGGGAAGGATCCAGGAATTCCGGAAAGGGGGGGGGGGGGGGGCGAGGGGAGGAAGGGCGCGAAAAAAAGATGGGGGGGGGGGCATTCATTTTTTTCCTTTCATTTCTTTTATTTTAGCAAAAATACAAGGGGGATCTGGAGCCCGGTGCAGTACTCAGTACTAATGCGTAACTTGGCTAGATATTTTTATTATCATTATGACCGGAAGCTGCCCTTAACATACTGGAATGATCATGAAAAGAGAAACTAACATCTTCTGGAGACTTTTATGACGACAGTTCGAAAGGAAGTTTGATCGAAATTTGAGGAAATTCGATGCTTTAAGTAACGTGCCCTCTAAAAAGTACGTATTAATAGCATGATTGAGGAGGGCACGCAATTTACAATTCCATATAGTGACTATAATATGATTATCTGTATATTTCACTGATTTTCATTCACGCTGTATGTCTTACTTTGACAACCACCTCCCTTCTAAATCGACAACACCTTTCTTCTCGTTTTGTCATAATATGTTTGCTTTCGAGCTCAATATGAATGGATACGTCGCTTATGAAAAGAGTGAATCATAGGGCAAAAGTGCCGGGGAATACCCGATGAATTTTACAGACTGAATGAATGATAAAATATGTATCAGCCCTGGATGGATTTCGCAACGTTCCGCCTCATAGCACACTAGTGGTATGCACGATTCCCTCATCGCAGAATGACAATGCTTTCTGCCGGCGAAACCGTTCCGTTCACAGCAGGGAGATTTCATCTCACCTTCCTGGATGTTGTACAACATAAGACAGCGTGTCACAGATGCACAGTTTTGTGGTGACGCATAGTATATACGAATGTCTTGTGTTTTAGAGAAACTCAGAAACGCTACATGATAAATCAATTAATAGTATCTTTATTTCTTCAAATCATTCAGTCCGAGGCTGAATTACAAATGAATTTACCAAAAAAGAAAAAAAAATAGGTTAGTGGCCTATAGTTCACCTGAATCCTGACCATCTGACACCTCTGCCCTCCAATACAATGGACTTACGCACGTAATCGTAGCAGTGTATCCGGATATGGATATAGAACTCCAGACTTTGGACAGGCTGCAATACCAACGTTGACCCCAATGAAGGTCATATGAAGACTTCGGGAAGTTTACTAAAATGACCTGTCAGATACAGGGAATAAAACTCAACAATGCTTGACGTGTGCACCGACTAAATGCAGAATCCAACCTCCTCCCCAAAATGTGGGCATTCCTTCCACCTGTTTCTGACATGTTGATGTTAAAGTAACATCATTCTCCCTTGTCCAATTTTCCTCGGACATAACGTATGTGCCTTACTAATAATTCTGCATTCAATCCATCCACATAGTGTCATACCTGGGTTTCATTCCTCCTAAAACCATATCTACGGGTCGGGAATCAGAAATTTATATGTAAGCCTTTATAGTTGCTATTCTCATGAAACCCAACCTATATGAAGTATTTTGTTCACGTTGCTGTATGGCTCAGCCTTTAGTTCTCCAACCAGAATCTTCTTATACGAACGTTAACTCGGACAATCCAAGAAATTTTAACAGCCCTTAAAATTGCCCACCGATCCATACGACATATATGTATGCCGGTCCTGGCAGTTGGAATTCTCTTTCTCATGAAATACGAATGTGCACAACAAAACAAACTTTTAGGAAACCATCGAAGAATGTCCTTCTTTGTAATTACAAAACACAAGTTACAGCAATACACTGTACCAGTCTAGTGGTTCTTTGATATTCATTGGTTGCATTCCCCAGGTTCATATATTCATTTTGCCTAGTTTACAAACAATCCCGTACAGTCACATAATGATGAATCTTTCAACGATAGCATGTGTATACCTTTAGAAACGATGATGTAGAGGCCCACCCTATTCTTCTCTCAATAGTCCTCTTCAAATTATTCCTCTCCGTTTCTCTTTCATTCTCTCCTATTCTATCAAGTGCCTCAATATGTTCTGTAACCTACCGGACGTCCATGATATATTTGTGTGTGTGTGTGTGTGTGTGTGTGTGTGCGTGTGTGTGTGTAAAATGTTTGTGTACATAGATGCATAATCATAAGGTGTATCTACTGGGCGTCCCAGTCAAGCTTTTAATAGCATTATTTTGTCATAATTGTATGTGACATGATAAATGATTATTCTATTTACAAACCATGCATATTATGATGTAGGCCTATATAATATCCATAGGGCCTACGTATGTTTGTATTACATGCCTTTTTTTTTGGGGGGGGGGGGGGCAGAATGGAAATGGTAAATCTTTTAGAAAAAAGCTGAGATAAATGAAATAGTAATCACTGAAAGTCATATTGAAACACAGAAAGAGAGAAACAAACAAACAAACCAAAGCAAAAACAGGTCTGTCCAAACCTAAACACCTATAGATCAAGATGTTAAATCAAGGAAATCAAGACAAGTACATCAATCTTTTTATAATTGGCTGGAACGAAATCAAGGCAAGAGGATTTGTATGTCTTAATATCTTATTGCCCTAACCCTTATGGAAAGAACACAGTTTTACCACACTATGTAACACAGTGTGCAACACAGTGTGGCACACAGTGTCGAACACAGTGTGGAACACAATGTGTAACACAGTGTCGAGCATATGTGTTTAAAGGACAAGTTCACCTTCGTAAACATAAGGAGTGAGAGAATGCAACAATATTAGTAGAACACATCAGTGAAAGTTTGAGGAAAATTGGACAATCGATGCAAAAGTTATGAATTTTCAACATTTTTGTGTTGGAACCGCTGGATGAGGAGACTACTAGAGCTTGTGAGTCATATGCGTACAACAGTATAAAGAAAATGTAAAGAAAATTCAACATATTTTCACTTTTTCGCATAATAAAAGAGCACTTGACTTGACTCTTTCTAAAGGCAGGGGGAATAATATTACCCATAACATTTGTCGGTAACGAGTCGAGGGAATGTGTACTTTTTGCAAAAGATGAAATTTTGTGAAATTCTCTTTATATTTTCCTTATATTGTTGTACGCATGTGACATCTAAGTTATTCACACACTGCAGTAGTCTTCTCATCCAGCGGTTACTGAACAAAAACTTCAAAAATTCATAACTTTTGAACGGATTGTCCAATTTTCCTCAAACTTTCAATGATGTGTTCTACTAATATTGCTACATTCTCTCAATCCTTATGTTTATGAAGGTGAACTTGTCCTTTAATATGTGTTTGATATGTGATTTTGGGACGTGTGGTAACACTGTGTATTTACCACAGTGTGAAACACAGCGTCACCACATTGTGCAACATAGCGTTACCACATGGCCCAAAACACATATTAAATACTGTGAATCAAACCACAGTCTCACACACTGTGACCACAGGGTTATAACCACATAGTCCATTACACTGTGGTAGTCACCACATTATCCACCACACTATGGTATTCACTACATAGTTCACCACACTATGGTATTCACCACATAGTCTACCACACTGGCAGTCACCACATAGTTCACCACACTATGGTATTCACCACATAGTCTACCACACTGTGGCAGTCACCACATAGTCCACCCCACTATGGTATTCACCACATAGTCTACCACACTGTGGCAGTCACCACATAGTCCACCACATTGTGGCAGTCACCACATAGTCATCAGGTGTATCAATATTTGTAATGCATGAAAGCACGGTTACTGACTAGATAACACTGTCATTGAATATGAAATTACTTTTTCACAACAAAATTTATGATATTGGGTATAACATAACATTATTAGACAATAGTATAAAGGAAATCCCATCATAAATACTTCGAATTTAGAAGTATTTTATGAATTTTCTAAAATTTAGGTTGCTTTTTATGAATATTCATGAGCTATGCAAAAATCTGTACCACAGGAATACCACAGAAAAAGCAAAGAAATACCACATGAAGTATCACATGCTGTACCTCAGCACTCCCACTAAATAGGTAATACTGTAGGAGTATAGAACAGGTTAAGTACTGCTTAAATTAGTTGTCAAAATTCACAGTATAAATCACCTATTAATGAGATTCTGCAATATGCGTTTTGTTTTGCTTTTGCTTTGTTTTTTTTTTTAATTCCAGTTGGTACTACTGTGTGGTACTGCTGTGTGGTATTGTCCTGTAATAGTCATGTGGTATAGCATGTCAAGAAAAAAAAAACCCACAAGAATATCCTGTGACATTTTTCTGTAGTAGGCCCTACTTTCTATTGTATTTTGTGCGGTTTTGCCTGATGGTATTGCTATGTTGTACTGCTGCGCGATATACTGTGTGATTTTGCTGTGTGGTACTCCTGTGCGGTACTGCTGTTTGGTATTGTCCTGTGGTAGTCCTGTGGTATATGTGACAAACTACCACAGAAATATCCTAGGATATTTTCTTTTATAGTGTTTTACTTTTATGTGGTACTGCTGTGCGATACTATGTGGTTTTGCTGTATGGCACTCCTGTGTGATACTGAAGTGCGGTATATAATTGTCCTGTGATATGTGTCCCAAAATACCACACAAATATCCCGTGTCCCATGGAAATTGTGAATGAATGTTTTTTCCAAGCCATACCCTTAACGTACATTGTACCCCCTCCCCAATCACTTTTGGGTCGGTCTGCTGTGACAAATCTGCAAAACTACATTCCAACATGCTGCAACATGTGAAAGGTTCTGTGGTTATTTTGTGGTAAGCTGTGGTGACGAGCCACTGTGTGACTTTTAGGTGGGAAACCACATAATCTAGAATTTCACACTGTTACAATTCGACGGACAATATTCCCACATACTGCAATATGTGACACAATTGTGGGTTTTGAGTGGCAAGCTGTGGTAGCTGTGATTATTATGTGACCTTCGGTGAAGAACCACATACACTCTTAAAACATCCGAGTCAGAACTGACCCGGAACTGGGTCCATTGGGGTCATACACCGTTCCGGGTCAGAAATGACAAGGAATGGGGTCAGATATTACCCATTCAGAGTCATGAATTGGGTCAGGGTGACCCCATTCGGGGTCTTCATGACCAAAATCCAAGTCAATTTTGACCCGGAACGGTGTGTGACCCCAACGGACCCAGTTCCGGGTCAGTTCTGACTCGGAATTTTTTAGAGTGTAGACTAGAATTCCACACTGTGGGAACTCTGTGGAAACACAAATTTCACACATTGCAGTTTGTGACACACTGTGGTCATTATATGGTAAGTTATGGTAACTGTGATTTCTATGAGATTAGCATGTGGTGTACGTCACATAGTCTTTAATACACACTGTGCACTTACGTGAACACATCTTCCCCACAGAATGAAACATGTAGCACACTGTGACTATTATGTGGTAGCTGTGATGACTGTATACAGCTATGTGACTAATGGGAGATAAACCGCATAGTCCATCGCTTCACACTGTGATATCTCTGTGGAGGCACTATTCCCATAGACCGCAATATGTGACACACTGTGGCTATTATGTGGTAACTGCATGTCACCATAAGTATGTGGTTAACCACATAGTCTGAAAATTCATACGATGACAGCTCTATGAACACACCATGCCCACATACTCCAGCATGTGACACACTGTGACCATTATGTGGTAACCTGTGGTAACTGTGTATGACTATATGGGTTGTATGTGGTGAACCACATAGCTTGTAATTTCACGCTGTGACAACACTGTGAACACAGTATATTCAAACATTTTACACATAGTTCACTATGTTTGTTGTTTGGTTTGGTTTATTTCTGCATTTTCTTTCTCCGAATACAATTGCAAATGAAAACAAAATGATACAGATACATACAAATCAATACAAAGAAAAATCATTTGCGTAACAACATTCAGTCTGAAGTGACATAATTATGAATCAAAATAACATATTAAGGCATACTATATCTATTAACAAAGGAGAAATCAATACAGGGGACCGTCATCATAAGCAGAGCCTGACGTGGATGAGGCCCTATCTGAATATGTGATACCAATGTAATACAACACCAATTATATATGTACTCATAAAACTCTTAATCTTAATACACGAAACACATTTTGCTACAGAAAAAAAAAACAGAAAAGAAAAATAGTGACTTGGCGCTTTAAAACAAGAAAAAAAAAAACAGCACGCAGCACCATTGACTACTGCATGGTATAGTAGACAATAAAAGTGTAGGTGTGTGCGAGTGACAGTGCGTCGTTAGTCCATGGGCCAGGCCAGATATTGGTACCATCTGAGGTGGCAAAACCTTTTTGGTGTCATTTTGTTTGTCGGGCATATATGCTTATCAAGCTATGATAGCATTTCCAAATGAGTAGCTTAGTGATAGTAAATGAATTTTTAACCAATTTGGTCTCGTTGTTATATCCCTATACTTCTGAATCGAAACTAACCGCTATACAAAGAAGAGCACTGTCTTCTGTATGTTCCATAGAGCTGTAAAATGCAGCTCTATGGTATGTTCACAGGTGTTCTGTTGTAAACGCCGTGCGCTTAGTCTTTATTCAAGGCAGCGAAGGGAATATCCAAAGATTATGATGTTCACAGCGCTTAGTCTTTATTCTAGACGGCGAAGGGAATATCCAAAGCGTATGATACAGTGTATATCCTTTTATCTAAAAACAACAACAACAACAAAAGCAATTCCTCGTGAATTTTACCGTATCTTTCAATTATTTATCATTTTCCGGCGAAAACGCTACGGTGAAAACGCTGATACCACGCCAATGTCGCTTTATTTCCCTCCAACAATATAAAGATAATGCAAAAACAATGTACCGGTACACTACGATACATTATAATGAATAATATTGTAAATGAACAGAGTGATTTTTGTTTAAAACTGATGTATTTGTTGATAGGGTAGTATAAAAACAGTATAGATAATCCCTTTTAAGAGGAACTTTAGATATGATAACGGTACATTGGTCTAGATAAAGACTAAGCGCACCGCGTGACAGCTGTGGACATCATAACCCTTTGGATATTCCCTTCGCTGCCTTAAAGACGAAGCGCACCGCGTTTACAACAGAACACCTGTGGACATACAGAAGGCAGTGCTCTTTTTTGTATAGCGGTTTAGTTTCGATTCAGAAGTATAGGCACTGGCGTAGCCGGGGGGGGGGGGGGGGGGGGGGGGCGATGGGGGCGGTCGCCCCCCCCCCCCCCCCCCCCCCCTAAGATTTGGACCGGGGATTTGGGAGGCGGAAAAAAAAATGCGTATATACTGTATGCATGCACATGAAGCGGGTCTCCTTTGCAACCTTTCATCAAATAAGATATTTTTTTTTTGAATATTTCACTCAAAGTGTGCACCAGATCGTTGAATTTCAATTCAAAATATGCAAAATCTCTCGTGCTTGGGAGGGGGTATCCCCCTCCCGAAACCCTCCCCCTCTGTGCCTCTTTCCCTAGCTAAGTACACTTTTTAGATTTACAAAAAATTATGAATAATTCTGAGTGCACAAGACTTATCACTAATCATTCCGAAAACTCAAGGTTCCCTCATGTATAAGGGGAATTTCCCCTTTTAATCGACCCTTTCCTCCCTCAGCCCCCCCCCCCATCAGTTTTTTTTTTTTTTTTTTTTGGTGATTTCCCAAATGTTGATTCCATCAAAATATGCGTATACGGCATATCTCAATTTCAACCTTAAAAAGGCAAAAGCGCCATCGGAAGGGAAGGGTGGAGATAACACTCGCCCACGCCTTCTCCCTGCTCGCCCCCCCCCCCCCGCCATACATAGAAGTAGAATGTGGCTATACCCAGATCGCTTTATTTCAATTCTAAAAACGCAAAAGCTCCACGAGCGGGAGGGGGAATCCCCCTTCCCCTAAGCTCTACCTCACTAGACTTTATACATACACACAGATGGTGCACATTCGGAATAAGAGCTAAATTCCGTGATTTTAACACTTTGATGAAAAAGTATTGCACCAAAAATTTGCACCAGATCGCTGAATTTCAGGTCTGAAAACGCAAAATCACCTTCGTGTGGCAGGGGATATGCCCCTATCTACAACCTCGTGTGCCTGCTTTTTCTGTTTGATTGCTGAACAGACAGCGTTCATGATATTCAGTGCAAGAATTAATACAAGAAGACCAGTGTATTTAAATTATACCATTTTATAGGCAAATTGTTCAATAATAATCTACACTAAAATATACTGCAACCTTAAACAAGTGGGACTGTTTCAACTCGTTAAAACACGCAAAAACATGCATCAAATTGCACCATTTGCAACATCAAAATGCAAACAGTTCTCACCCTGGGAGGGGGGACACCCCCCTCCCACACCCTCCCCTCCCCCCTCGCTCGCTCCACTCGCTCGGTTTCAGTCGCGTTCATGATATTAGTGAAAAGAATTAATACAAGAAGTGTATTTAAATTATATCATTTTATAGGCAAATTGTTTAATAATAATCTACACTAAAATATACTGCTACCTGAAACAGGCGGGACTGTTTCACGTCGATAAAACGCGCAAAAACATGCATCAAATTGCACCATTTGCAATATCAAAATGCAAAAAGTTCTTATCGTGGGAGGGAGAAACCCCCCTCCCACACCCTCCCCTCCCCCTTCGCTCGCTCCGCTCGCTCGGGTTCAGTCGCGTTCATGATATTCAGTGAAAAGAATTAATACAAGAAGTGTGTTTAAATCATACCATTTAATAGGCAAATTGTTCAATAATAATCTACACTAAAATATACTGCTAATCCCTTAAACAAGTGGGACTGTTTCACGTCGATGAAACGCGCAAAAACATGCATCAAATTGCACCATTGGAAAATCAAAATGCAAAAAGTTCTTACCGTGGGAGGGGGAAAACCCCCCTCCCACACTCTCCCCTCCCCCCCTCGCTCGCTCCGCTCGCTAGGGTTAAGACGCGTTCATGATATTCAATGAAAAGAATTAATACAATAACTGTATTAAAATTATACCATTTTATAGGCAAATTGTTCAATAATAATCTACACTAAAATATACTGCTATATACCTTAAACAAGTAGGACTGTTTCACGTCAATAAAACGCGCAAAAGCATGCATCAAATTGCACCATTGGAAAATCAAAATGCAAAAAGTTCTTACCGTGGGAGGGGGGAAACCCCCCTCCCACACCCTCCCCTCCCCCCTCGCTCGCTCCGCTCGCTAGGGTTCAGTCGCGTTCATGATATTCAATGAAAAGAATTAATACAAGAAGTGTATTTAAATTATACCATTTTATAGGCAAATTGTTCAATAATAATCTACACTAAAATTTACTGCGATATACCATTAAACAAGACTGGGACTGTTTCACGTCGATAAAACGCGCAAAAACATGCATCAAATTGCACCATTTGCAACATCAAAATGCAAAAAGTTCTTACCGTGGGAGGGGGGACACCCCCCTCCCACACCCTCCCCTACCCCCTCGCTCGCTCCGCTCGCTCGGGTTCAGTCGCGTTCATGATATTCAGTGAAAAGAATTAATACAATAAGTGTATCTAAATTATACCCTTTTATAGGCAAATTGTTCAATAACAATCTACATCAAAATAAACTGCTACCATAAACAAGTGGGACTGTTTCACGTCGATAAAACGCGCAAAAACATGCATCAAATTGCACCATTTACAACATCAAAATGCAAAAAGTTCTTCCCGTAGGAGGGGGGACACCCCCTCCCACACCCTCCCCTACCCCCTCGCTCGCTCCGCTCGCTCGGGTTCAGTCGCGTTCATGATATTCAGTGAAAAGAATTAATACAAGAAGTGTATCTAAATTATACCCTTTTATAGGCAAATTGTTCAATAATAATCTACATCAAAATAAACTGCTATCATAAACAAGTGGGACTGTTTCACGTCGATAAAACGCGCAAAAACATGCATCAAATTGCACCATTTACAACATCAAAATGCAAAAAGTTCTTCCCGTGGGAGGGGGGACACCCCCCTCCCACACCCTCCCCTACCCCCTCGCTCGCTCCGCTCGCTCGGGTTCAGTCGCGTTCATGATATTCAGTGAAAAGAATTAATACAAGAAGTGTATCTAAATTATACCCTTTTATAGGCAAATTGTTCAATAATAATCTACATCAAAATAAACTGCTATCATAAACAAGTGGGACTGTTTCACGTCGATAAAACGCGCAAAAACATGCATCAAATTGCACCATTCACAACATCAAAATGTAAAAAGTTCTTACCGTGGCAGGGGGGACACCCCCCTCCCACACCCTCCCCTACCCCCTCGCTCGCTCCGCTCGCTCGGGTTCAGTCGCGTTCATGATATTCAGTGAAAAGAATTAATACAAGAAGTGTATCTAAATTATACCCTTTTATAGGCAAATTGTTCAATAATAATCTACATCAAAATAAACTGCTATCATAAACAAGTGGGACTGTTTCACGTCGATAAAACGCGCAAAAACATGCATCAAATTGCACCATTCACAACATCAAAATGTAAAAAGTTCTTACCGTGGCAGGGGGGACACCCCCCTCCCACACCCTCCCCCCCCCCCTCGCTCGCTCCGCTCGCTCGGGCTCGGTCGCTTCGCTCCCTCGCAGACTAACCGCCCCCCCTAAGATGAAATCCTGGCTACGCCGTTGAGTATAGGGATATAAAAACGAGACCAAATTGGTTAAAAATTAATTTATTATGACTAAGCTACTCATTTGGAAATGCTATCATAGCTTGATAAGCATATCTATACCCGACAAACAAACTGACACCAAAAAGGTTGTGCCACCTCAGATGGTACCAACAACCCATTTTTCGGGTCTTGGCCCATGGACTACGTGTGTGCAGGTGACAGTGCAAGAGAGAATAAAGGCTGTAGCATGCCTATTTTGGGGGTAAGGTATACGCTTTACCGAATGTATGCAATATCATTATCAAAGAAAGGAACGGGAGGGAATGAAAAAAAAACCACTTTGAATGGATCAGGGCTTACTGAGACTTCAGAAAAAAAGAAAAAATGTACATTGATCAAAGACTACTTACTGGAAACATATTTCAATAATAAATATTCTTTTAAATGAGCTTTAAAGGAAAAAAAGTGAAGTACACTGCTTTAATTGATCAGGTAGGTTATTCCAGACATCGGGACCGTAATGTCTAATTGATTTCTGAGCTAAAACAATTTTGGGGTTTACAAGGTGAAAATCTGTCGAACGGCGAGTTGGATATGTGTGTATATTCGAATTTAAGTGAAAAATATTATGAAATAAAGAGGGAAGTTGATTTGTTGCATACTTGTACATAAATATACCTGTTTGTAAAATGTGGATGTCCTGAAGCTTCAAAGTATGCAAACGATGAAATAAAAGATCTGTATGAGATAAATATGTGGAATTAGTAATAATACGAATAGCACGATTTTGGAGTAAATACAATGAATTCAGTTTAGTAATACTACAATTTCCCCATACAATATTTGAATACAATATATGAGGCAAAATTAAAGAATTATATAAAATAATCAGGGATCGTTCTGATAAGAGATCTTTCAACTTCCAAAGTACGCCAATATTTCTTGATAGGGTCCTTTGTAGACAGGATATATGTTCGTTCAATGTCAAATGAGAATCGATTGTAATGTGGTAACACTGTGTTTGTTCCATAAGGGAAATTCTACTTAAGACGGGTTTTATAGTGACTATGAAGAGCAATTATTGCACTGATGAGTGTACATAAAATCCTTGGCAATAAAGTGAGACCATTGCTGCCATTATCATCGAACCAGTAAATTAGGACATGCGTTGTACGGTGTCACTGGTAGTATCGCCTGCTAGCTCAAATGAATCATAATTTTTAACAGTTCCAGCATCACTGCAATTTATTCACCTGACATTTGCGATGCCGCAAGAGGCAAGCAACAGACCCGATAATTTGATAGGGAAGGAAGTGAATGCTTTGATAGAATGAAGTCTGCAGGTGATAGATCAAGTACATTGTCTCCTCCGTACTTTGATATTCATTATGGCAAAAGTGACAAAAAGAGGAAATGAGGCAATATTAATAGCTGTGAGTTACTTGGACTTTGTCCTCTACAGCTCTCATTTTCCCCTTTCTGATACTTTGAACCTTTTGTTTATAATGACGTAGGTTTGTTCATTGCGAATATAAAGGTGTGTATCGTTAGAAGCGGTTGAGAATGAAACTGTGACAGTGTCACCTTCAGCTTTCCACTCGGAGCCAAGCGAGGCTTTACTAATTTCAGTCTTCAGTTCACTCTATTTTCTTCCTTTTTTTTCAAAGAATACAAAGTACAAACGAGAAGACAAAGACTACACAGAAATTTTGGTAAAATGATATTTTCTATGGAAAATCAAGTTTTTACAAACACATTTAATAAATCACTTAGAGTGCCTAGATACAAGATACAATATACATTGATGCAATTTCTCCTCCATGACACATTCCACGTCGCATGCAGGGGGCGTCTTAATAAACATAATACACGTACGTATTATGCTTGATGAGACGACAGGTCTAATTTCCCTTGTGGCAAAACGTCTAGAAAACTA
The DNA here is from genome assembly GCF_040938485.1 of Diadema antillarum. NCBI lineage: Eukaryota > Metazoa > Echinodermata > Echinoidea > Diadematoida > Diadematidae > Diadema > Diadema antillarum. The sequence goes on along the minus strand of NW_027271931.1, from coordinate 159,920 downwards.
TATTCTCAAGAATTTTCCCGAAAAAGGGAGGGGGCAAAGATGTATGTATGGGGGGGGGGGGGGAGGGGTCACGAATGGCTTCGTACAATTTTACTTTAAAAATATGATAATGCTTAAAGGGATTACATATTAACATAATCATACGTTTCTGTTACAGCTGTCAATGTACATGTAATCATACCATCAATCATAGGGAGTATATACAGGCCCTCCCATTATAGGTTTCCATGACCCCACAATTTCACTGTCAGGTGCCTCTATCGTTAGTAGGGCCCACATGCAGAAAAGTATTTCCTTTTGCCATGCAGTGTAAATTTACTTTCCATAATGCCCTACACATTATCAGTCCCATAGAAAATCTACACTTAAACATTTCTTGAGAGAACGATCCTTGCTGTACACTCTGCTACCCCGTCCCCCATCCCGCTATAAGCAAGGAGATGACCGTATTTAAATGAACACATCCTTTGTTCTTAAAAACTTAATTACAGCGAATGTTCGTCCTCATGACGTACAATTTTTCAGATATAACATAGTTTGAGTTTGGGAAAGTCTAATCCTTACTTCATCTTCCATTTTACGACAAAGTTGTCAGTTATCATTCAATCCACTTCGTAAATGTCGACAGAATTGCGATACGTATACTGCTAAATTGAAAATCAGTAACGGTGTTGATTGCAAACGCATGGACAAGTTCTGGTGTTATGTGTGCATGGTTGTGAGTACTAAACCATGTATTATTTTGTGTAATGTATAATCTACAATCTTGCAATAAATGCTTGTAGAGAGAAGTGTATTTTTTTTTTTTTGGTATGAATGTTACAAGTTTGGCTGAGATAACTGAGTCATACCAATGGAATATTATCATAAATTCATTGAAAAAAAAAAGATTACAGATCGCTATACCGGAAGTTCGTGATTTCGACGGTTCTTGAGTTCGTTCCAAATGAATAAGGATTGCAATTCAAAAGGTTTGTTAATCCATAAATGAAATTAGGTTCGTAATTCCGAAGATTCGTCATTATGCACCTTCTTTTCATTTTCATATTACAGAATCTGATTTCACTTTCGGACTTACGAATCTTAGCGGAACAATGAACCTTATTCAATTTTGTGATTTCGAACTTTCGGAATGACGAACCTTGTTCGGATTGACGAACCCTTTTCGTTTTCGGACTAACGATCTTGTAGGTACAGGGAGGCTGTGTGTTGTGGAATAACGAACCTTAAGAATAACGAACATCACCCTCAAAAAGGAATCTACTTGCATTTATACAATGTTCCGTTCTATTGCTTCTTCCCAACAGGTGAATCCACCGATTATCCTTGCGAAAGGACAGTCTTCCCGGTCTTCAAGTTCGCTCTCAAGCAGATATGTTGCGGCTCACGCTGTTTGCTTTCTTCTCCGTGGTGGTTAGCCCGGCCAAAGTGGACGTAATTTCGAGTCAACTGTCTTCCGCCGAAAGTGAGCTACCCTATGCCGGAGCGCACTCCCCACCATGTGCCTACAAGGCAACAAGCGAGGGTCTAGTGGCAGACTGTTCAAAGAGAAACTTCACCGCTGTGCCGAGGAATCTAGTCGCTGAGGTGACAACTTTGAATCTGGCAGGCAACCACATAACCTCCTTGACAAATTCGTCCTTTCGGCATGTTCCGCGACTGGTAAATCTGACACTTGATGGTAATAACATATCTCGCTTGGAGGCTGGGACATTCTTTCCACTGACGCATCTTGTACAGCTCTCCTTCTCCAACAACGCTCTCTCTTCTGTTCCTAGGCAAGTTTTGGCGAAAAATCTAGCATTGAAGACTTTAATCATGACAAAAAACAATCTTCACTCCGTTCCCGGAAATGTGTGGAATACGTCGAAGGCAATGGATGTTGTTATGATGGACAAAAACGGGATAAAGCTTCTCTCCTTAAGAGGGTGGGAAGGATTTAACATTTTAACTTTTTCTCTAAAGCATAACAAGATCTCCTCTTTTGATCAAAATGGACCCCTTCCTGTTATCAAGACCACAATCGGTGAGCTGGTGCTCAGCTACAACAACATATCATTCATCGGGGACAAGGCTCTTTGGATGCTTAATGGAGTCAAAAAACTCTACTTACCAAGGAATCATATCCAGAACTTTAGCCTTGCTTCATTCCTAGGAATGACCTCCTTAGATTTTCTGGACATGTCTGTAAACAACATCTCCCGCATTGTACCCTTCAGTAACCATGACAACTACTCTTCTGAGATCCCTCCTACAACTTTTTTGAGACTGCTAGGAAATCCCCTAAAATCCATTCCATCTTTTGCCTTCCAAGGGTTTCGACATCTGAAAGTACTTCACCTTCAGGAGTGTAAAATCAAGAGTCTTGAAAACAATTCATTTGCTGGATTGACGTCTCTACAAGAACTTCATCTGACACAGAATTTCCTCAAGACAGTGAGCTCAGACATGTTCACAATACTCCCTAACTTGCGCGTGCTTGTACTCGACAGTAACAAGTTCCAAGAGCTCGATCCACTCTCTTTCAATGGTATTCAGTCCCTCACCACCCTGAGGGTTTCTAGAAATGAAATAAGCAAAATCCTCGGTATAACCACTAAATGGGATTTACCTTTGCTGCAATATCTAGACATTTCTTACAACCATAAGCTTCCGAGATTACAGGTATATTCTTTTCAAGGGCTGATTAACCTCACCACTCTTAACATATCGAACAATCTGATTGTCTCCATGATGAACCAGGTTTTTCACACGAACGATAAACTTCGATATTTGGATCTATCTCAGCCGGGAGCAAGCCTTGGGAGTTTTGACACCCCCTTCAGCAATCTTTATCAGCTGGACACTCTCAAACTGTCTTCCACGAAGGTTGCACTCACCTGCGACTTTTTCAAAGGTATTGTACACCTCAAAAGACTGTACCTTAAAAAATGTCAATTGCAAGCTTCACGACTCTGGGATCTTAACAAGAAGGCCTCCGTTTTCTCGTCACTAAATGATTTAGACAAGCTGTACCTCGATGACAATTACTTGAATGGTCTCCTGCCAGAAACATTCAACGGACAATGGAAACTTACCTTCCTGACATTGCAAAAATGTGGGATTCAAGCTTTAAATGCAAATATCTTTCGAAACGTGACGTCACTGAGGATCTTGTATTTAGATGGAAATGATTTATATCAGATACTCCCTGTTCATTTGTTGTCACTTCGCGTGTTAAATGTTCTGTCTATAAAGAACAATCACATAAAAGAGATTGACGAGAGACTTTTTGCAAAGAACAAGGATCTTCGATATCTTTACCTGTCACAAAATGCAGTTACAGTTGTCCGTGACGGCACAGCTCTTCCTGCAAAACATTTAGACATGTCGCACAATCCCTTGATTTGTAATTGTGAGCTGAGCTATTTCGTGTCCTGGATTAGAGAAAGTAACATGACATTAATACATTCAAATGACACTACATGTTCTCCATCATCTCTGCCTGAATTCGTGAACAAGACTATCCTTACCTTTTATCCGAGTCAGGTTTGTGGACTTAACATTACATTCTTCATCGTCATCCCTATTGTTATAGCCCTTCTTATCGCGGGAAGCCTTGTTATCTATCGGAAGCGATGGTGGCTCAGTTACAAATTCTTTCACTTTCAGCTCTTGATAGTCGGCTACGAGAGAGTACAAGATGATCGGGCGAGGCACGACTACGAGTACGACCTCAATCTCATGTTCGACGCCGGCGACGAGCACTGGGTAAGAACAGTTTTCAAACCCGATCTGGAAGAAAAATTACCCAATTTTCACAGGATCGTCTGCGGAGACAACGACCTTCCGCTCGGGAGGTACTACGTGGAAGCGATCATGGAAGTTATAGAGAGAAGTTTCAAAACCATTCTGATTGTGAGCCCTGGATCAGTGGACGACCACGCCTTCAGCAACAAACTCCGAATGGCGGTAGAGCACATGAACGAAGTTGAGGTGGAAAAGGTTTTGTTGGTTTTCAGGGACGATATACCAGATAACCATTTGCCTTATCTTATTCGCCTGTTTCTCAGTAAAAACAAGCCATACTTTTTGTGGTCTGAGGAGCGAGATCGACAAAGGCTTTTCTGGAAGAAATTGATCACTGAATTACAAAGTAATAAACGGATAAATGATCGGCTTCCAATTTAAATCAACAATAAACAGAAATTAGCAGCTTTATAATTATGGAGAGTGAGAGTCTAGACAAGAGAGACTTACTATACATGTATATAGTCGTATAAAAATCAGAAAGTAATCATGCATCTTCTCGAAACAAACTGGATTCTGAGTAGGCCTTTAAAACGTACTCGGTTTACACAGGTGGATGAGACAGATTATTAGGGAGGCATTTTATAAAATTATGGAGAGGCAACTTTTTGTGATCCATGCAAATACATGCATGGGTTCCAAGGTAATAATGGGACATTTCATATTTATCTACTCCCCGTACCGTTAGATGACTCCAAGACCAATTAATTTTAGCACGAATAAAACGTTTTAGATTTCACACATTCACAGGTTGTAATTCCACGTGGAAAGACCAATTAATTTTAGCACGAGTAAAACGTTTTAGATTTCACACATTCACAGGTTGTAATTCCACGTGGAATTCAAATCGAACAGTAAAAGTCACAGTCTGCTGAGTTGGGTAAAATATAAGGTTTTATCATTGCCAGTGAAGATATATGCAGGCTCGTGTAGATGTGAATAGATTAAAAACGTATATAATATTATAATGGAGAGACCAATTTGGGCCAAACAAACAACTTATAGAAAGTATAGTGCCCAGTTTTTTTCTTTATATCTATAGTACTGCTCGAGAGGAACCTCTGGGTATTACTAAAGTCCGATAGACCTCAGTAAGAAGGAACCTGCAAAGGACCGATTGTCAGACCAATGTGATTGACTTCATAGTAAAATATTCAGCTTAATCTATGATAAACATTCCAATGCCACCCATGTGAGTACGCAAGAGAGAGAGAGAGAGAGAGAGAGAGAGAGAGAGAGAGGAAAACGAACAGGGGATATTTGTGCCTGTCAATGTGCGTTGTTGTAAGTCAGAACTTTTGTCTACGTACGGAATCTTCGATCTATCGGACACTCTTTTCGGTTTATCGGACCTTTGAACTATGGTCTATCGGATCTTTGGTCTATATCGGACCTTCGGTCTATACCGCTGTAACTTCATAAATTATAATCATATAATGAAAGAGATACAGAGTCTACGCTATATAGCACAGCGAGTTACTGAAGTATTACTCCATTATAAAATCGTCTGCCTGTGTATATCGGGCTTAAAAGGGAGCGTCAATATTCTATATTAAATGGGTTAGTCAAATACCGGTTAGTGATTGGTTAAACACAGTCACGTGATGGAGGCACATTGGTAATATTATGTTCGCCCATGGGCAGAACATTTTTGTAATGTTCTCCCATGGGAAAATATTTTCACGTAACAAAATAATGACAAACGATACCAAATGATTGAACGATCATATTTTTCACATAATCGATAGGATCAATCAAAGATCGCACACTGAACCTGAATGTACGATCTTCGATACAATGTAAAAAAGCAGATTTGACTAACACATTGATATTAATGGTGACTTTTGTTGTCGGGAACATATACCAAACGTTCCACCCTTAGGGTTTAAAATGCTATTTCGGGAGGCTATAAGTCCCTCGACTTCGTCTCGGGACTATAACCTCCTTCAACAGCATTTTAAGCCCTTCGGGTGGAACATTCGGTATGTTCCCTCCACTGCCAGTCATCATCGCTATGTGGGTCCTGCCAAGTTCGAAGCAGACAAGGCTTTCATTCTGAACTAGGGGAAATAATGGTCAACATGCTTGACTGGAGAAGTTTTGGCCACGGAATCGTTAAGAACCATCATTAGAAGCACCGAAATTACAGTATTTGACAAGGCTCTAGTGAAGCGATTTCGAGTTTGGTGTAAAAATATACAATGACTGTAATTGCATAAGTATGTCTTAATTTCTGACAGGTTTGTTAAATTCGTTTCTTTCTACTTTTTCTTTCCAATGCAAACATGAATAGGGCATACACTATCTAACGATTTTCTTTTTCAGTCGCGCTATCTTTTGGACAATATTTTGGAGTACTATCGTATGATATTGACAACTGGGTCCCGTTGCATAAAACTTTTTTAGCAACCTTAAAAATTCAGGTTGGGATTTGCCCAACCTGGGGCCCGTTGCATAAAACTCCAACCGATTTTTTTTTTCCGGTTGAAATCACAAAATTCCGGTTGGAAGCTGCTCCCAACCAGAGTTTCTATGCAACGGATTTTACGTTCTTAGGTTAGCAACCTTAAAAAATTCAGGTTGGGCAAATCCCAACCTGAATTTTATGAGGTTGCTAAAAAAGGTTTTATGCCACGGGACCCTGAATTTTTTAAGGTTGCTAACCTAATATTGTGAAAACAGTTGCATAAAAACTCTGGTTGGGAGCTTCCAACCGGAATTTTGTGATTTCAACCGAAAAAAAAAAATCCGGTTGGAGTTTTATGCAACGGGCACCAGATGAATTTAAGATGCTTCCTGACATGGAACACTAAATTCAGTTAAAAGAAGTGTATCCCTCCTTAGTTAGATGATTGCCAATCAAGACTATCGCATGACAAGGCCAGAGGGTTAAACAAACAATAATCTGCATGCGGATATTTTACTTTTTTTTAATACCCAACGTGAGTTTTGTGTTTTTGTATGTACATTCAGGCCCGTAGCCAGGATTTTTCAAGGGGGGGTGCGGTCACTAAAAAAACGGACCTTCGGTACCAATACCAATGATGACACACACACACACACACACACACACACACACAATTATATATATATATATATATATATATATATATATATATACTTTGGACGACCGAACTACAAAAGTTGTATAAGAATCTGCGCGCCAAGCGCGCCGCAAATTGTGAATTTTGACTGTTTTAATGACGTTTTAAAGTCTCGAGGAAATTTGTTTTTTTGTCTGTTGCATGCAATCGCGTTATGGTATTTCATCTAGGAAATAGTAAAAACTCATTTTGCCAGGAAGTTGCAAAGTTCGAGACTCTGCGCGCGTAGCGCGCCTCAAAATTGAGAATAGTGATTTTCCTGGTGTTGTTTTAACTTTTATTTTTTCTATTGTATACCCGCGTTAGCAGGCCTGAAGCCAGGATTTTTAAAGGAAGGATGGATTGCGTTAATTAACAAAACGGTCCTTTGATACTGTCCCGGGAGGGGTAGCGACAATTAAAAGGTGGACACCATGCTCATACATGGACTTTCAAAATGGCCCCTAAACGAGTAATGATCATATGATTTTTTCGGGCCTTAAAAACAAGTATTCCTTAAATGTTTCCTGCACCCTAAAGAAGTACTTCATCATGATTGAACAATATACCATTTTCCCAAATTTCGGCCTTTTTGATACCCTTTGATTATAATCGTATACGCTCGTACATCACACTTTCCATCTAATCCGTGAGAAAAAACGACCCCTATTACGCGTTTTCTTTAGCGAGTATGGTCACGGTGTCCACCTTTCAGTTGGAGTTTTCCATCCCATTGGATGCTGTTTGGAAGATGAAACATTCACTTTACTATACAGTATATCAGCCGTTGGTGTGCGAGCTTGTCAAAAACGAAAATGAATATGAAAATTTTTAAAACAAAATAAATTGTAAATGTGAACCATTTATATTTTGCCTCCTTGTGGTAGGATATTTCCAGCATTTCCGAACTTTCAAATAATCATTTTAGATTTAATAATATTAAAGGTAGTAGATCCGATTCGCAAACATCTCCAATATCAGTCAAATGTCACATTAACCATCATGCTAAGAAGGTTTTCTTTGTGAAATTTGGAGGTCAGTGAAATTCAAAAATTAAACATCCGTTAGCCATTGGAAGAAGTTGAGTGCAAATTCAGACCTCAGGCTTAGTGCTCAGATGTTTTCCTATTTGATTTGATCTGTCTTACTGTGCACCCTAAGATACATACTGGAATGGTTATTTCTTATTTATTAAATTATAGTAGCATATTTGGTTACTAGCTGTCTCTAGGCATTTTCGAATTTGGGCTGCAAAGAGATCCACTACCTTTAAGTTAGAAGAGAGATAAGTAAATAATGATAAAATAAACAAACAAAAAAGAATGAGTTTCTTTTGTAATACTATCTGACAAACTTTTTACTTTACCATTTTACTTCATAGCTCAGCACTTTCCATTCTCTCTCATACCCTCTTACCCATTACATTTAAATGAAATACAACTAAAATGAGTTTGCGTGCCTGCATAATACTCTTTGAAAATTATAAGTGAAAATGTTCTTAGGTTTTGGCTCACTTTAAAATGAGAACCAATAGAACTGTCACAACATGAGAAAATGTATAAGTAATAATCAACAGTACATTTCCGAATTTGGCCTGCAAAGAAATCCGCTACCTGTAAGTTAGAAAAGAGATTAGTAAATAATGATAAAATAAACAACAAAAAAGAATGAGTTTCTACCGCCGTATCCAGAACAGAGCCTGAAACGGTGCAGGCTCAAGAAATCGTTTGTACTAATACGTCTTGAAGTACTGTGTGATACTGTTGACTCAGACTTCTACAAAGCTGTAAGTGAGAATTTTAACCCAATCCGGCTCATTACCTGTGTTTTGATGAAAAATATGAATAAAGAATGTAAATTAAATAACGATGGGTCACAATGCAGTCTAACGCTCTCACAATGTTATCATACATAGGGTTTTTCCCTGACAGTTTTTACTCCGGAGCTCTTGCAATATTCAGGCTTTTGTAATACTATCTGACAAACTTTTTACTTTACCATTTTACTTCATAGCTCAGCACTTTCCATTCTCTCTCATACCCTCTTACCCATTACATTTAAATGAAATACAACTAAATTGAGTTTGCGTGCCTGCATAATACTCTTTGGAAATTATAAGTGAGAATGTTCTTAGGTTTTGGCTCACTTCAAAATGAGAACCAATCGAACTGTCACAACATGAGAAAATGTATAATTAATAGAGAACTGGAGTAAGACAGGCCTTTCATTTTGTTTTGTCTCTCCTGATCGTTCGTAAGAAATGCTAATTCATGACCACCTTTTCACAATTTGATTGGAGTATGCATTCATAATGGAAAATAGTTGACATAATAACCTATCCCCAGGCATTATCATGCCAACATGTACTTATATATACATGTACTATATCTTTGTGAGACGTAGATATAAAATGTCTCAGGTTTTCGATTATAGTAATTTCGAGGAAATTTCTTTAATTCTTATCATATATGTAAACTTGAGGCTATTAGATTTTCATCCACTTACCTCTGTTCCTGTGAAAAAATGCAAGTGTCAACCTCAATGTCATCCACGAATCGCACGTACTCGGGCGGCCAGTGGAAAAAAAAAAAACACCGGTCACACGCGCCAAGGGCCATGGCATGCAGTGCCAATATAATAATAGCTCGCACAAATTGATACATAACATTTGTGTTTGTGTGCATGGGGACGATCCGATGGTTCATACAACAAAAGGGTTTCGTACAATTATATTTAACATTGTTAAACGTACTCTTCCACATTTACGTAGCATATAATGTGTCTTTATATTTATTTGGATTGTTATCTTGAGAATTGCTAAAAACCGTTATTATGAAAAAGTGGACCTTTCAGATTTTTTTTTTTTTTTTGGGGGGGGGGGGGGGGTGCGTACGCACCCGACGCACCCCCCCCCCCCCCCTGGCTACGGGCCTGACATTGTATTTATTGTCTTTGACTATCATTTGTTCTAACAACGTAAACAATGTGGATTCGCTACTCTGAAGTTGAATAAATCAAATTCAATAAAAGTGATAATGAACAATGGTTGCCTCTGTAATTGTTCAATCAGAAGTATCCTTATATTATTTGGTGTAAGGTGTGTTTGTGAAAGTTTTAAGGAGAAAAAAATAGCAAACCCAGATGAACTGTGTCAACAAATATTGTTATCTATATAAAGTATTACAGAAGCCAATATTTGAAAATGTATGTATTCTGCAATGCAAAATATTAATGTTCATAGCATATCCGTGTTATAATGGTGATATCGACGCGGAATGGGGGGGGGGGGGAGCTAGGGGGCACTATAAGGGGGCTACAATGCAATTACCTCCACCCCTAAACATATCCTAATAAAACAACTGCAAACCTAATCCCAGACAATAATGGGTGATAATGAGGGGTAACAATAATATTGTCCTTGTGTATTGTATAAGTTGTCCAAAGGTAAGTTGTCCATATCATAGGCGTATACTCCGATAAATAATGTCCTGACCTCGGGGTAATAATGTCCACAGGCCCAGGGGGTAGTTGTTTGAAGGATAATCGTCTATAGGGGTGGTTTTCTCAGATTCTGTAGGAGTCTTAAGTAAGACACTTGAAACATCCTTGAAGATGCTCGACATTCTTCCCATATTACCTTGGCTTGATAGACCCGACCCTAAGGTTTGTCTCGATCCTTTTCTATCCTCCGTCTTTTTTCGCTATTATAAACGACGGGAATGATATGATTCGTGCAGATAGAAGGACTGGAAGAGGAGGTGGAGTAGCCTTGTATATACATAATCAACTTCGTTACAAACTCCGACCTGACTTATCCATAAATGGTGTTGAAAGCTTATTCGTCGAAATTATAAATGATAAAACTAAAAATATTATTATAGGTATTATTTATAGACCACCAAATAACGAAATAGATTTATTTCTAGACAGCATTGAAATTTTTTCAAATACAATTATTCATGAAAATAAAAGTTTGTTTTTAATGGGGGATTACAATATTGATTTACTAAGTACGACAAACCATAATTCTTCTAGATTTCATAACACATTATCATTAAGTAGTCTTTATCCTCACATTAATAAGCCTACGAGAATCTGTAACACCACGTCAACTGAGACTTTAATCGACAACATTTTCTCTAATATTATTGATAAAAATTATACTAATGGCATACTTTATTCAGATATATCTGATCATCTTCCCATATTTACCATTCACGAGCAGATTGGAAACGTTCAACCAAAACAAAAATGCTATAGAACGCGAAGAAAAGAATCTCACGAAAATATTAATTCATTAATATCTGATTTATCACGCGAACAATGGCAAGATGTGACTTCGGTCAATGACGCGAATTTATCTTACGAAATGTTTTTGCATAAATTTCTTTATTATTATAATAATCGTATTCCCTTAGTTAATAAGAACAATCGCGCAAAAATAAAACAACCATGGATTACCAAAGGGCTAATGCGTTCTATACTCACCCGTAATCGCTTATATAAAATGTCCTTACGTAAACCAACACCACAGAACAAAGCAAAATACAGAACATATCGAAATACATTAACCACATTAATCCGGGCATCTCGAAAGCGATATTATTCAGACATATTAGAATCAAATAAGGACAGTAAAACTAAACTGTGGCGAATTATCAATGACCTTATTAAGAATAAAAAGAAAGAACTCCCGACCGTTATTTCCGAAAATGACCAAGATGTTAACGACCCTGAAATTATTGCAAATTGTTTTAATAAGTTCTTTACCAACATAGGCCCCAATCTCGCCTCAACAATACTTCCAAACGCTGGAAATTTTACAGATTACCTTCCTGAAAGTAATAATAATTCTTTATTTTTTACTCCCACGAATGAAAATGAAATACTGAATATTGTTCGATCTTTTAAGTCGAGTAGATCATGTGGCCACGATGGATTAAGTATGCACTTACTAAAACAAATAATATATTTTTTAGTAACCCCCATAGTACATATCTGTAACTTATCATTATCTACTGGGATCTTCCCAAATTCTTTAAAGATTGCGAAAGTAATCCCTATTCACAAAAAAGATGATGCGTCCCAAATAAAGAATTATCGTCCAATTTCATTATTGCCCGTCATTTCCAAAATCCTTGAAAAGATTGCACATGAACGTTTGTATAAGTTTCTAGTTGATAACCACATTTTAAATCCTAACCAATTTGGTTTTCGAAAAGGTTTTTCTACAGATTTTGCAATCATTCAAACTTGTGACAAAATTATCGATTCTATTGCGAACAAACAGCACGTGATAGGAGTTTTTATGGACCTGAGCAAGGCCTTTGATACAATAGACCATGGAATTTTATTAAAAAAGCTACATAATTATGGCATAAGAGGAATAGTTCTTTCCTGGTTCCGAGATTATTTATCCCAACGTCAGCAATACGTAGCATTTCATTCAAGTACCTCGTTTAAGTCATATATTACTTGCGGTGTACCACAGGGATCCATTTTAGGACCTCTACTTTTTCTTATATATATTAACGATATTATTAATTCCTCAACCCTTCTCACCTATGTATTATTCGCGGACGATACCAGTGTCTTCTACTCTCACAACTGTTTAAACACACTAGTGGATATATTTAATTCTGAGCTTGCAAAAATTTCTACATGGTTTAAATGCAATAAATTATCATTAAATATAGATAAAACGTGTTTCATAAACTTCAATACTTCACATTTGCAACCGATAATGCCTAATAACATTATTATTGATGGTATGCCCATTATTGGAAAAAAATCAACCAAGTTCTTAGGGGTAACCCTTGACTCCAATTTAAATTGGAATAACCACATTGATAATATAACCACATTAATATCTAAAGTCACTGGAATATTTCGGAGATTAAAATATTTTGTAACGGAAAAAGTACTCACTATGTTATACAATGCATTAATCTTACCGTATATTAATTATTGTAATGTTGTCTGGGGAAACTGTAATAAAACCAAAGTAAATGTTATTTTTCTTTTACAGAAAAAGGCAATAAGAATATGTACTAACTCACATTATTTAGAACATACTGATCCATTATTCCTTAGACTAAAAGTTCTTAAAGTTGACGATATACACAAATTTCAAACAGCAATATTTATGTTCAAATACACGCAAAATCTACTCCCACTCTTCCACAACGCATTTTCCCTTAACAGGGATGTCCATGCTTACCCCACGCGCCATCGTAATGATTTCCATTTGAATAACCCTAAACTCCTATTAGCTCAAAAATCAATTCGGCATAACGGGCCTGATATTTGGAATTCACTCCCTCTCCACATAAAACAGTGCACATCTCTCTATTCCTTTAAGGCAAATACAAAGAAATATTTCTTGGCACAATATCATACGGTACAGTAATCATTAAACATGTACCTCTTATACTCAACAACAAGGCAATATTTTGGTCCACCCCCTTTTCCCTTTCTTTTACTTTGCTGCTTGACCCTTCGCCCATATTATAACATATTCAATCATTTTCTTAGAAGTGCTGACCATCAACACTTTCGCGCTTCATCACCTGCACACGCACTCACAGGCACCACTCCTGTTTACCAAGTAATTGTATAAAACTGGATTTACACGCATTTTAACATGGCCCATCCGTATTAGTGTTCAAGTACTACAATAAAAAATGGTAATTTAACTCTGGCTGTCCGTCTGTTCAAGCACGGCTTATAACGGCGGCCCTCTGCATTTTATGTATATATTATATATTGTACTGTGAATCAGGTCATTATTGGCCATATAAACATTTTGTATGTTATTTAACGTTTCATTTGTCTTTATATACAAAATATGACTTACTATGTAATATGTCAATAATTTTCAGAATTGTATTTGTGTAATTGAACCTGCCTTTGTTATTTTTGTATTCTGAAAGAAAACATGAAATGCAGAAAATAAAATCTTTTCAAACAAAAAAAAAAAAAAAAAAAAAAAACCGAGAATACGCGGAAGCAATCACCTGTGACAGTCCCCGTACTCGGACTCCCGTTCCCATAAGCAGTGTCGCTTTCCTGTACAGGACGGGAGCGTATGGACAAGAACGCTGATTGGCTGGCTTGGCTGGCTTGGCTGGCTTGGCTGGCTGGCTCACTCCTGCCCAGCATCGGGACCGAACGCTATTTTGGCCAAGTACCGTACTCGTTTTCCCCTTGCAGGACGGGACGTTTCTCGGATTTGATCATGCGCAGAAGCAAATTTTGCAAACGGCACGCTCAATTCCCGGCCGCGTCGTGCTTTTGCGACATAGATTTTTGCCTATAAGAGATGCGGGCCACCGATACATCTAATAATGCCACTGAGCGAGACCCGGCTTGATCTATTTTCGTTTATATTTGTTTCTGTTTGTTTTTTATTTGTTTTTATGTTTGTTTGAATGTCTATTTTTGTGGCAGCATTTGCACCCAGTCATGTTCAGTCACTTTGATAGTTATAATGTTTTGAATAAACGATACCTTATCAGTGACAAGATACTGTGTATTTGTAGCTTTACGTAATATTTGAAAGAACTTTTGGAGCAGCATTCTTTTTTTGGTACATGTATTTCAATATAAGGTGATGTCTCAAAATAAATATGCTATTATAATCGCCATTATTTCATTTTCATCAATATTGTTTTATTGCTTGTCATAAACGTTATTTTAAATGTTTTGTAAAATTGCCGCAATTCAGCTGATAAGGCTGCGAAGAAAAGACGATTAATTAATGTAAACTCAGTTTCATTAATACGGCGATGTCTGTTATATAACACTCTTATTAATGGTCGAGCGCAATCTTTTCATAGCCTTTTTATATCCTTTTTTTATGCCTCCGCCACGAAGTGGTGCCGGAGGCATTATGTTTTCGGGTTGTCCGTCTGTCCGTCCGTCCGTCCGTCCGTCCGTCCGTCCTCAGCCGTCCGTAATGAATTTTGTGGACAGCGTAACTCAAAAACCTTTTGAGGTATCCTAATGAAACTTGGCATGTGTGTGTATCAGGGGGTGAAGTTGTGCCTATCAACTTTTGGGTGCACATGCTCAAGGTCAAAGGTCAAAAGGTCAAGGTCAAATACGTAAAATTTCACTATTTCCTCCATATCTATGCAATGCCTGAAGATATTTTCTTAAAACTTAGTGTATACATGTATTACCCAATTAAGATTCTCTGGTGAAAGTTTGGGGTCATGAGGTCAAAGGTCAAAAGGTCAAGTAACAATATTAAAACTTCACTTTTTTCTCCGTAACTTGGAAATTGTTCAAGATATCTTCATGGAACATAGTATATATACATGTACTGACTGGCAGTGATTATCTAGAGAATTTAGGGTTCATGGGGTCAAAGGTCAGGGGTCAAAGGTCAAGGGCCATACTTCAACATTTTACTATTTCCCTCATATCTATGCAATGCCAGCAGGATTATTTTTTTTTACACTTGGTGTATGCATGTATAAAATAATAGAGATTCCCTGGAAACATTTTTTTTCTTTTTCTTTTTTTGCCTCACGGGTCAAAAGGTCCATGATCAAGGAAAAGTGCTGAACTAACTTTTTCCTCCATATCTCAGAAGTGGCTCAAGTTATCTTGAAACTTTCTACATGTATGCATGTTCTGCCTGGCAGTGACTATCCTATGAATTTTAGGGTCAAAGGCCAGATGAAAATGGTAACAATGTACTTTTCAATACAGAAATTGCACTTTTTCTCCATACCTTGAAAATTACTCAATGCATAAACTTATGAAGGGGCAAAGTCAAGTTAAAGTCCTTAAATCCCCAAATACATGCTCTCCTATTCATCAAATTAAACCTAGGTCAAGGAAGGTGAACATTCAACACATTTTGTGACAAACTTGTCATTTTAATATTTTGCCAATTTTGTGAAAATGTAATTACACATTGTCCACATGTACTGTAGACCTATTAGGAGAATCATGCATTATGGCGGAGGCATAACAGTCGCCTTAGCGACACTTCTACTGGCTCGTTTCATAAAACTTATCAGTGACATTCCCACATTTCTGTAACAAATATGCTCTCAACCAATATTAGACGCAAGGATTTCAGTATCTTTTAACAACTATCACAACTTGCGCACTGATAACAATTGGTTGGTATCATTGTGATATAGTAGGATGGGCTATATGCCTCGCGCTATAAGGTCAAGTAAGCGTATTAGGCATTTAAGTCGTTCAGCGCCTATCAACAACTCAATAATACTTTCAGTTATAGAAACATTCTTCATAGTTATCAATAGTGAGTGAATATCATGCGTCTGTCCCACTGCTATAGTTAATGAGCATGTCATGTCTACAAACTATACAATAATACACAATTTTCCAAAAGAAGCATCTTTCCGGCAAAAAAAAACAAAAAACAAAATGCAATACATACTTTCAGTGAAACACAAATTCAACAGCTTCCTTAAAACAGCATCCAAACAGAGCATCAAATAAAGTGCCATATAAAATAGGCCTACATTTTAAAGTGAACTCATATAGATTCAAGATTCAAGATTCAAATTTATTTTCACTTCCAACAAATAAAGAAATTATATACATTGCATATGTACAGGATATTTGTAATACTTGCAGAATGTAATTTGACTAAGTACATATGAAAATGAGAAGTAGATGAAAAAATGCAATTATATCTTTGTTAATATACATAACGCGTATAATACAAGTCAACTAAGGATGAGGATGGAAGTGGAGGGTCCCACTAAGAAGCAGAGCTTGTACAATATGGGACCCTCAGAAAATACACAAGACAGCAATATAAAACAAAATAAAACGAACCGATGTCAACTGACATCAAGACGATTGGGTAGGGAAAAAGAAAGAAAAGTCGTAGATGAATGTGTTTTGAGCCAACAAAGTTCTCAGAAATTTACACCCCAGTATGATAAATAATTAATGTACACTATAATAATTCTCTCTTCTTTCCATCACATTCATTTCATTTCATTTCATTTTTTTGCTGGTCCGAGGGTGGGGTTGACAAATGACGATATGACGTGACAATTCAAAAGCAAAAAAAAAAAAAAAAAAAAAAAATGATGATGATGATGATGATGATGACAATAATAATAATAATAATAATAATAATAATAACAATAATAATAACAATAATGATGATAATAACAATAATATAATAATGATAATAACGATGTAAATTGCAATTATTATCATTATTATGTATTATTACTATTATCAAAATAATGATGATGATAATGATAATGATAGGCCTAATGATAATAATAATGATAAATACTAGGGGGAGGGGAGGAAGTTGGCTCAAATAACACCCCTTTTACCTCCCCCACCCCGTCGATCCGCCTCTCTCCTTGAACTACCCTTTCTCAGCAGGGCGCTACATTTTTTTTCTTTTTTTTTTGGCTTTCTTTTCTTTTTCTTTTTTCTTTCTCTTCTCTTTCTTTTTTTTTTTTTTGATGTGAGGGGACCCAGTTTGTTAGAAGAAGTAGGGCCTCATAACTGGCGTCGACTGGCTCTACATAATACGATCACTATTTTTAGGCTTGTGTTTTTGTTTTTTGTTTCTTTTCTATCGTTAGGCTTTATGCTTTTTTTTTTTTTCTCTCTCTCTCTCTCTCTCTTTGCTGGCGCTCATATTGTAACTACGGTACAGTAACTACATGTAGCTAGCACTGCTGCGTATACCGTACAGGTAGTGCGGATATAGATGCGACGACAACATGATACAGCGCCGCCGTCCAGCATCGGGTGGGTCAGTCCGGTGGCCAGGAAGACGCAGAACAGCTGTAGAGAAGCAGTTAAAAGAGTAAGCGCGTGGCGATCTACCTGTCAGGCAACAGCCTTTTGCCTGCATCTTCTTTCAAATTCTTGCAACTAGCAGTGTAAGTTATTATTATTATGTTTTCTCTTGCAACAAAACTTTCAATTCTGAGGCAGTAGTTCCAGCCCAAAAATATATCCCCTCGTAGTCCCACCTACCAATTATTATGTGATTTAAACTGGCCAGTTCGATTACTAAGTACAGTACCCTATTAAACGTTACGGCTACGCTACGCATGTGTGATATGATGTGAGTGAATTAGATTGCCTACAGTAACGATACCTGTAGGGGGAGTAATTTATAAAATCTAGTCTAGGTCCAAACGTTAGCAGTAGCTTAGGGCCCTAGTATCTAGAGTACTAGATTCTAGACCAGACTCCTTTGATTTTGAGCTGTGGCCTCGGCTCTGCCATAGCCCATATAGAGTCTAGGTTGTGAATTAATAGAAATTTATGCTGCTTGATGACACAAGCAGCCTCGGATTCTGCAGTTGGCTCTCCACTTTTGTTGTTGTTGTTGTTGTTGTTTTTTTTTTATAATGCTGTTAGATTAGCAACGTAATATGTGACGTTAGATATTTAAAACTACCCTGTTTGTGGCAGACATGGCATGGCACTGTGATTGAAGGGGGTGCCCATTCATTCATAATATTAGGCCCTAGAGTCGCGGCACCAGTTTGCTGTCGCATATGGCACAGGGGTCCAGTTTGCGGCACCCCTAAATATTTAACCATATCTTCAAAAGTAGAAGGTTATTATTTTTTTTTTAATTGTTTTATTTGAAGAGCAACTGAAGAGCTTTCTGTTGATACCAGAAATCGAATCATGAAATAACTCGAAATGATGGCCTTCATAATTCTAATTTAAACCGTCTGTGTCTCACTGATTTTTTTTTTTAAAGTATGACTTTCTTAACAAAACATTAAGATTTTGTTCTGTTGCAAAGGCAACCACCATCATCCCTTGTTTGTATCTTTATACAAAATCTATTTAGAAAAGAGGCCTGGCATGGTAAGGATTCCTCGTGTAACTGTGTTAAATATTCTAAAATTCATTTCCCTTGTCAGTTTTGAGGATTGCAACAGTGACCAAAATGTCAAGGATGGGTTTGGTTTGCGACACCTCTATGGGATTAGCACACATAGCGCTATTTTACATGTCAAAATGGGTGGAAATTGATGAGTATGTGATCTTGAAAAACTATGAAAAACCAAAAAAAAAACCAAAAAAAACCAAAAAAAAAAAAACAAGGTCTTCGCTTCATCTCATTCCACTTCCTGGTTTCTTTACCTGACAACCAAGCAAAAAAAAAAAAAAAAAAATGAAATTAAAAAAATAACACAAAAAAACAACAACAACAACAAAAAACAAACAAAAAAAACTTCAGCTCATCTTTCTCATTCCACCTCCAGGTTTCTTCAGTTGACAAGCAAAAAACAGTCTTCAGTGCATAGAATAACCTTACCGCACTCGCGCGTCAAGGTCTCTATCTATTTCTTTCTAGTACCACTTTAATATTCTTCGAAAGACTAGTCCCTTGACTAATTTAACTGTAAATACAACCCCAACCTAATCCAAAACTAAGTACTTGCTTTATATGCAAGGATGCATACAGTGCACTGCGGTGGGGCCGATTTCACGATTTTGCTGTACAATGTAACTCTTTTTCTTTGTGACGACTGAAGTGGGAGCAAGCACATTAAGTAAAGGCTGTGTCACTCGCACACCTTTCCGGGCAAGCTATTCGGGCTTGTTGTGAGGAGGGATTTTCCAGCACGCAGGAGAATTTTCCCGGGTGGACAATAATGTTTGCGAGTGTCGCACTTGTGTCTTACCTACTAGATGCATGTTACTTATCTTCTACTTATGTGTATTCCGTGTGACCTGCCTGAGAGCTTTGAAACTGATCCATTTTCTGTTACGAGCAACTTACAGGTACTGAGAAGTACCTGTGTTGGAGTTGCCTGACAGGTGCTGCCAGTAAGGGTCTCCTACTGGCGTTCTGCGTGTACCTCTGAGAGCAAACCCCCACGACTCACTAGGAACAAGTTTTGAGCATGCTCTAGGCCTTATCATACCGAATCTGGGGAAGTTTTGCGGCCTGATCTTGCGGGGAAACAAATTTGCTACCCTGAGCTCTCCGCAGTTGGTCCGCACCTGACAGTAATTATCTCGTATCTCGCCTGTAGTTGCCCCGAGGTGCGCACGCAAGTCTCATCTAACCGCAGCCAAGTTTTGAGCATGACCAAAACTTTTTTCCGGGTGAGTCGCGGGGAGGCCAGGAGAGGTCCACGCAGAACGCCAGTAGGAGGCCCTTAGCGGCAGCACCTCGCAGGCAAGTCCCACGAAGGTACTCGCAGTCCCCGTATGCAGCCAAGATAATGACATTCTGTGGGACTTCTGCCATTCCTTCAGAGGAATTCCTTCACTGAGTTGTCAGCACCCATGTGACTGGTACACAGGTCGCACAGTATACCCGCAAGTAGAATTCAGGTAGAACACGTCCAGCAAGTAAGACACATGCTCTGACTCGCCCAAATCCTTGTCTGCCCTCAGAAATTGTCCTGTATGCTGGAAAATCCCCCACACAACATGCCCGCGTAGCATGCCCGGAAAGGTGTGACAGGGCCTCCGGGCGACTACGAGTGAGATACGTGCTAGGTACTGTCAGGTGCGGGTCATCTGCGGGGACCTCTGTGTGGTAAAAATTGTTTATCATAAGTCGCACGCAAGGCTTGATCGGAAAGGCGTGACACGGCCTTAAGTCACATTATGCATTCTCTTGAATTCAAGTGAACATGGCATTCAAAAGTCTTGTAATACGTGAATGAAATGAAATTGTGTTATTTTACAACTTAAACAGGTCAACTGGTGATGGATACAGCAGGGAAAGGTTCATCTATGCAGGTGCAAGTCAGCGCTGTGATCGTTCTGCTGTTTGTAGCGGCTTCGTGCGAGATAGCAGCAGAGGCACCGGTCGTGCATGCGACGCTGGAGAGAGTGTCTCCGAGCGGTGGCTCCGTGGCTGTCTTTGACTCCCTCCTCCCCCCAGAGACGCTTTCTCGTCTGCAAACCTACGTCACGGAGTTCACTAGATGGCAGCTCAATGAAAAAGAGGGGGAGTGTGTGTCCAGCGTTTCATCCTGTGAAAAGCCTGCTGTGTCAAACGTGCCATGGACATCCGACTTGGACCCAGACCGGTTTTCCAAATCGCATACATGGAAGAAACTGACCAAAGTACTGTCTGCTTCGGCAGGCACGTCTGATCGTACCTTCTACCCTTATCACGTTCAGGCGGAAATGATGCACAGGGGAGATGCGGTTTCTCCTCGTGCTCTGGCACCATCCAAGTATGCCGGTGAATACGCTTTTCGCATCTTTCTCGTTCCAAGTTGGCAGATGGACGACTATGGAGACATGTCATTTTACACAGCTACATGGCAAAATAGAACGCAAGGGTGAGTCTATGAGATAGGGATAGTTAAGAAGAAACAGAGAGAAAACATGAAGTAAAATTAGACAGTGAGGAATGACATAAGAATCATATGAATCAGGACTGCACACCAATCTA
Organism: Diadema antillarum; assembly: GCF_040938485.1. NCBI lineage: Eukaryota > Metazoa > Echinodermata > Echinoidea > Diadematoida > Diadematidae > Diadema > Diadema antillarum. Next base: position 138,635 of record NW_027271931.1, on the reverse strand, counting down.
ATTTCTTCTACTCGTCTGACCTGTCTGTCGTACCTGTAGGTACCCAGTTTTCCCATTTTTAACTGGTCCATTACTGAAACTGTTACTGGTTCGATAGTGATTTTTACTGGTCAGGGACCGTCAGACCAGTGTAAGTGTGCAGTGCTGTATGAATTATTAATAGAATGAAAGTGTGAAGAGCCCTGCATCATATGACAGACAGTGATAACTTTCAACTCTGATATAAAATTTTGTCTGATACAATCATATTCCTTTCTCCTGTGCCATCATTAATTTCAGACATTCACATGTAGTACTTTTAAGCAAAGTACTTACTAAGGAGTCAGTGCTTTCTCATATTTTCATATGGAAGTGATTTTCCATGACAACAGTACGGTATGACATTAAATCCTGAGGAAACGCTGCAGAAAGAGATTTGTGTTGAGGCTTGCATCGAGATAATTGGCATCAATGACTTTGCTTTGCTGTCTTTAAGGTCTGAGTATGACATCTTCCTGACAGTGCGACCCCATCCTGGGAGGGTGGTCCTGTGGGATGCATTCATTCCAACCCTCTACCGTCCCCCATCCATGGGGTACTTTGTGGAGCTGCTCAGTATCTCCATTCAGCTGACACCAGCGAGGGAAAAATTTGAGGCGGCTTGCCAGGAGTGGAAGGTGCTTGTTTTTTTTTTTATAATTTCTGCTGGCAATTTACCCGTAGGCTGTGAACGACATTAATCATCTCCTTATGCCCTTATTTTCATCTGAAGATATTTCATAATGATGTGCTAATAAAGGCATTATTTACCATTTGCAGATGAAACAAAAAACATATTTACTGCTTCAAAATAGTTAGTTGTGTTAGGGAGAGAAACGACCAGTGTAAAAATGTTAATCAGTGTATTCACTGTTAAGTATTTTTACAACAATATAAAATATGAACAATAGTTCTATAATAAAATTGTTTCTAGAATAAACCATCTACAGTTACATGCATGGTTTATTGAGACAAATCGTGAAATGTCTTTTTATTTTAGACTTTATTGCAAGATTTTTTTACATGGTACAAATATAGGATGTTTCTTGATACAGCTGACCTACACATTATATGCATCAAATGTGATAACTCAAACATAATTTGTTAAAATACTGCTCCCAATGATAAACAATACCTTTAACCCTCTCTGTGCCAGGGACTTTGGGTGATGTGTACAATGCTTTGGAGTTTACTGTGCCAATCGGCACTCACAGCATGCAAAGTCAGTTCCAGTGGTAGTGCAGCTCCTCATAATATAAACTATTGACAGGTTCAAACTCCAACCTGGTTCCTTCATTTCTCTTGGTCTATATTCATCCAAATTGATCAATGCAATCTCACGTCATAATATGGAGACCTACATCTTGAGCATGTCATTATTATTTTTTTCCATTTGAGTCAGGTGTACTTTTATTGATGAGTTTATTGTTGCTTGTTAATCCTTTGTCAGTGGGCCAATTACGGTACTGTAAAAGTGGACTTTTTTGTGGTGTTGAATTTTTCATGCACTTCGCACAACCAGAAACAAGCACAAAAGTAAAAGCATGTAAATAGTTTTGCTTGTCATATGTTCCAGTAGTAGTTAATGTCCTGAGTGCACAGAATAAAAAAAAAACCAAAAACATGAAACTCCTCTTACTTGGCTGAGCATGAAAAAGTACTCACACGAAAATACCCACTGTACACAGTCCAAACTGAGTTTTGTGAAAAAAAAGTTAGTTTGTGAAATGTGGTTTGAGCTAATTATAGACAGTTTTCTTGTGTCTCCCCCTCAGAAATTGGATCAGGGAAATGTGCAGCTCTCGAGAGCTGTTTTCCCTCAAATCTCAGCTCCGGTAGGAACTCTGGACATTGAAAGCCACTTGGTCAGAAAATTTGTGACCAGTGATGAAAGGTGTGTATCATGATCTAATGAGTTTGACTTGCTTCCATGGCTAGATATTGAAGAAGCTTCATGTATGTGAATTTCAATGGGAGACAGAGTATTAAAGTACAAGTTGTATAACCAGTTTTATGAAAATAGTCAGAATTATTGATATTTGCAGAAACTGGAACTATCATGCAATTAAGTCAAATGCTTTAAAACTGCTCATTGTTTATTGATAGCTATTTCAGTAGCAACTGCAGGTATTGCACCTTTTTTAAAACTCACAAACTCGTGAAGCTGGTCTTGGGTCTAAGCAGGCTTTTAGTGGACAGGCCATTATCATTGTCCGGCAAATCCCTTAATTCTGTAGAAATTTAATCCACAAAATTGGCTTGAAGATGTATCGATTACCGTAAAGCAAGAAATGTTCGCAGCATGAAATTTTTACAAATTGGAGCCGTCGGCCTTTTTTTTTGCAGCATGAAATTTTCCTGTATTGTTAATGGGCACTCAATGCAAATAAAGTACAATGTACCAAGGTAGACAAAACTTTTGCATGCATGTAAATTTCCCAAATCTTAGCTCTTGCAAAATTTGTTAAATTGAAATGTATGCAGACATATCTGGTTATATTACAGTACCCTACCCAGAAAGGCAGAAGGCAAATGATCAGATCGACAGCGTAGTTTGATGTAGTGAAGATTTTTGCAGACATCCACTGGCACTGGTAGTGGCCAGGTACTGCAAGAATAGACAGGGAGATGAGCTGTCATCTTTGTGATCTGAGGGAACACAATTATTAATCAATCAATTGATTGAATTGATTGATTAGTTGATTGAATGGACTGTCAGTCAGTCGATTTAGAAATTGAGCTGTCCCTCCGTTGCTCAAGTGAATGATTGATAGTTGTGGATGTGCTCACAGTTTGAGGAGAATCTTTGATACAAACTTTGAAGATGTACTGAAATTCAAAATCCTCTTGTATTGTTTGCTTCCTGTGTCTGATGCTGTTTTATTGCTCATTCCAATACCACCTGTTGAAAATGTTGGCAATTATTGCTTTTAAATAACATGCAGCCTTTCTAGACCCAGTCTACATTTTTTTTTTTTTTTTTACAACTGTTCAAAGGCAGATGATGATTGTGCTGGTCAAAACAGGTAGTAAGTGATTCCACCCCCCCCCCCCCCACCCCCGCCCATTTTTATGCCTCCGCCACGAAGTGGTGCCGGAGGCATTATGTTTTGGGTTGTCCGTCCGTCCGTCCTTCCGTCCGTCCGTAATGAATTTTGTGGACAGGGTAACTATCAAAACCTTTTGAGGTATCCTAATGAAACTTGGCATGTATGTGTATTAGGGGGTGAAGTTGTGCCTATCAACTTTTGGGTGCACATGCTCAAGGTCAAAGGTCAAAAGGTCAAGGTCAAATGCTTAAAATTTCACTATTTCCCCCATATCTATGCAATGCCTAAAGATATTTTCTTGAAACTTAGTGTATACATGTATTACCCAATTAAGATTCTCTGGTAAAAGTTTGGGGTCATGAGGTCGAAAGGTCAAAGGTCAAAAGGTCAAGTAAAATGTTAAAATTTCACTTTTTTCTCTCTATCGTGGAAATTGTTCAAGGTATCTTAATGGAACAAAGTATATATGCATGTACTGACTGGCAGTGGTTATCTAGGGAATTTGGGGTTTGTGGGTCGAAGGTCAGGGGTCAAACGTCAAGGGCAATACTTCAAAATTTTACTATTTTCCTTATATTTATGCAATGCCAACAGGATTATTTTTTTAAAACTTGATGTATGCATGTATAACCCACTAGATATTCTCTGGGATTTTTTTTTTTTTTTGTGCCAAGAAGGCCAAAGGTCAAAAGGTCAAAGATCAAATGAAAGTGCTGAACTTACTCCTTTCTCCATATCTCGGAAGTGGCTCAAGTTATCTTTAAACTTAGTACATATTTATGTATGTTCTGCGTGACAGTGATTCTCTTATGAATCAAAGGCCAGATGAAAATGATAACAATTTACTGTTCAATACAGAAATTGCACTTTTACTCCATACCTTGAAAATTACTCAAGTGTGTAAACTTATGAAAGGGTCAAAGTCGAAGTTAAAGTTCTTAAATCCCCAAATACACGCTCTCCTATTCATCCAATTAAAGATGGGTCAAGGAAGGTGAACATTCGATGCATTTGTGACAAACATGTCATTTTAATATTTTGCCAATTTTGTGAAAATGTAATCACACATTGTCCACATGTACTATAGACCTATTAGGAGAATCATGCATTATGGCAGAGGCATACCAGTCGCCATAGCGACATTTCTAGTTTAGATTTGTATTACCTGCTTGTAGTTTAAAATCTTCAGGTAGTTTTTATCAACCAATGGGTTAGTATGTGCAAGTCTATATGTATTTCGTGTAGATCTATTGTAACATGTTCTGATGACATCGTCGATTCTCATTCTCTCTCCTCTGTGCTTTCTCTTCTTTGCTATTCTAATTGCAGGAAAATCCTGATTTTTGACAATTTATTTGACAAAGATCATCTGGAGAGGCTCAGAGCATCCCTCGTGCACTCACCAAATGCCGTTCTCAGCGGATTTGATGTTGATGCTGCGGAAATGGTGGATAACACACGCTGGATCAAGACCTTTGATGTGAGCACCAGTTTGAAGTTGCAGCTGCTTTGAAGAGCTGCTCTTATATAGTGCTGTATTCAAGTAAGGAAAAGGTGTTGTGGTGTACATGTTAGGGAATACTTGAATTAGCTTATGATAAGTACAACACTTCAGATACTTCAGCTTTCTGGAGAAATGTGTCAGGCAATAAACGAACATAGTGTATCATTGGTTTTGATTGAAACTGAGGGTGATAGATTTTGAAAAAGAACAATCAGCATGTTTGAAAAGTGTACACAATTGAAAGAAGCCTTATAAAGAAACATCTGAAGATAAAGGCTGTGCCATTTTCTTGCTATCTTTCAGTGTTTGGAATTCGCAGAGAGCAGTACGTGGGCAGTGATGTCGCAGGTCGCTAATCATGTTGGCAGAGGGCAGCAGACGTGGTTCCCCTACGACGTCAGCCTGAATGTGGTCCGCTCAGCAGACCACACTCGTGTGCATGAGGACTGCGAAGAGTGGGAGGTGATTGCCTTGGACAGGAACTCCTGTTCACTCTAATGATCTTGCAAAATATCAACATTTTGAAATACCACAGACACTATATGAAGCTAAGCTGTCAATCAGAATGAACCAAAATGAATCCTTTTGTATTTATTTTCATTTTGTTGTTGTATAAACTTGTACCTGGTAACATCCCCAGGATATGTGATATGTTTTTGTCTACTATTGTGCTTTAGCGAGATTTGCACAGACGTTTGCAAGCTACTGGGATGAAATGAGAATTCAAGTGTTTTGGAATTGTTTCTTGTACTAGCAGCACAAAATAATCGCACATCGGGGGGGGGGGGGGGGGGGGGGCAGGTGTTATTGGTTAGAATGGCATAGGCTAGCATACAGTTCATGACTTGAATCCAAACCACTACTGCTCTTTGACTATGGTCAGTCCAGACGTTAGTCCCACCTCACTGTCCGTACAGACTGCAGCATTTGTGTTGAGCAAGACACATCTGATCACAGCTGAACAAACAAATCAAGAACTAGTAGCTTTCACCTGCCTCGTTTTTGTTTTTTTTTTCCTTTATCTCGCCAGGACGAGTACACCATGGTAGTGTACCTCAATCCAGACATGGGAATTGCAGACTATGGCGAAACCATCTTCTTTGACGCCAAGCCCTTTGATTCCTACTCCAGGAAGCTCTACGAAGGCATCAGCGAACAAGATTATGACACCGTTGGAGCCGTCACGCCCAAGTATGGAAGGCTGGTCATTTTCCCTGGTGAGCATAGTTGCAGTTTGTAGTCTTGTACATAAGTAATCTGTGTGTGTGACATATATCATCTTAAAGACCTAATAAAATGGTTTAGACATTTTTTTCTTAATGATGTAATAATATTGAATGTTAAATTCTAAGTAATTCTATGGTCGTGCGGAGTTTTTTACTGTTCTGAATTTTGTTCTATACTTGTTAACATAATGGATGCAATTTCCTCGGTTTTGGAAAACTTTCTATACTTTCGCCACATGCGCACTATCACTTCTAAATTGTGATGACGTCTAAGAACGGAGTCGTCGATATTGATTGTCCGACCAGCCTAGCCATAGCCAGCGAGCTAGCAAGGCTATGCTAGCGCAGTGCATCAACAGCCAGCCGGCGGCTAGCGCTGGCGGGGGAGCGAGCTAGCGAGTGCATACCAGGCACTGCGCTGCACTATTGTGCCTTTAGACAAAAGAATATTTAATGAATTGTATCGGATTTAATACTGCCAATAATACAGATTACAACTGTGGTACGCTTGGATATCCATTATTTTCGGCAAACTCGTGAAATAGGCCCCACCACTGCGTGTCTGTACTAATACTACGGCGACTCTGAATTCAGCCCCACCGTGTGGCGTTCGTCGGTAGGTAAGCACGGCGGTGGGGCTGCCTTCCACAGTCAATACTTGTGAATGCGGCAAAAATGACTTCCTAATATGTCCCTCGACTAATTTAACGGCCAATTTAACCATAAATACAACCCTACCTAACCCTAAAGCCTAGGACCTACCCTTGCTTGCAATAAACGCACGGGTACGGTGCACGCGCACTGCGGTGGGGCCTATTTCACAATAGCCCCACTACCACTGCGTGTCTGTACTAATACTACGGCGACTCGCCTGCTTTATAGGCCTAGACCTACTCGTGAGTTCAGCCCCACCTTACCGTGGCGTTCATCGGTAGATAAGCACGGCGGTGGGGCTTCCTTCCACAGTATGATTTGTAGCATAAAACAAAAACTACTCGACCAAAATTGACGATCATTCTTGGTATCGTTTTTCTTAGAAAATGACGCATCTAAATTACTGATAACAAATATTGAAGAAACTGACCATTGGAAAGTGGTGAGGCCTTTTTTTTTTTTTTTTTTTTTTTGAGCCACGACCCACCCTGTAACATATCCCAGAGTGTAGCCTCTGTACTACCGTACTACCAAAGATTCTGCTATTACTACTTACTAGTCTACTAGACCTAGTGGTAATAGTACTACTACTACTAGTAGTACACCAAGTGTAGTACTAGTAGACTACTACTACTAGTAGACTGCTACTACTACTAGACTACTACTAGTAGTTTAACTTGTTAGTGCCGGCCGACGGGCCAGGCCACGGCCGGGACGCTCCCGCTTGCGGCGGCTGGAGTAGCCGCTCACTTTGTGAGCGAGCTGGGTCTGTTCTTCTACTACTTACTAGACAAACAGTTACAACTTACAATGTCAATCATGTAGAATACAGTATATCCTTTCTAACGTTAAACTATATGGGGGCATACGATATCACACATACCACTCTGTATTTCCCAGGCGATCGTTTCCGTGAGGTCTATTCTTGGACTTGGTGCTCTTGCACTGAAAGCGGGGGAGATGCAGCTGGTTCATATCGGTAAGGTGCAGCCCCACGATAACGTTCTGGTTCATCGGCTGCCTCTCCCTCCCCATCTTCCCCTTCAACTTCATGTGCCTCCTCTTCTTCTCCGCTATCGTCAGAGCTGCAGTCATCATCATCATCATCATCAATGTCGAAGTTTACCCATATAGGGGAAGACAGTATGCTCGAGGTACCAGGTATTTGTGCAAGCTAACTTAGTGATAATGTACGTGGTACTAATGCGTACCCGTCGACAGTCAGTGGGTCGACCGGGAGCGCACATCCCGCGGGGCCCGGGCCTGGCCGGGCTAGCTAACGTGTACACGCGTGTACCAAGCTAGTAATCTAAGTGCTTGTGCTGAGCGGCATCTGCTAACTGAGCACAACTCCGTGCTTATACGTCATCAATCGGTTCAGGGATGTTGGTCACGTGACGTATCTTTTTCGCAAAAGCTGCAAGCTCCAAAAATGTGATATTTGGGGGAGTTTCTAGAAGCGATAAAAACCAGAACGACACTGACAACATATTTACATTGATAATCATGACATATATTTTTCATTTCTTTTGCATATTAAAACATTTTGCATGCATTTTATTAGGTCTTTAATGTGCATTTTCCTTTCCCCATGGCTGGGTTGAGACCGAAAAAAAAGAAGAAAAGAAAAGAAAAAAGAAATACAGTTGACTGCACATACATGGCAGTGAAAGGCCAGAAGAAAGTTTTGAGAAAGTATGTAGGAAGTTTAAAGATATTGATAAACCTTTGTATTCTTTCTTGGGTAGGTATGTGGCCCCAAAAAGGGCCTACCCACCACCCAGGGAATGGATAGGCCCTTTATAGGGTTGCTTATACAGCGCCAAGAAAGAATATGGGGTGGACCGTAAAGCCTTGCACCATGCAACGTTCTACTGCCACAGAAACTTTCAAAAATTTCTTGATAAATTTTCCCCTGATCTTGCAAGTACAAAAGAGATTACTTCAAGTATCTTAATAGCAGAACATAGCATGTTGTAAAGGACGAGATACCAATAATTATATTAATGAATCTCATTTCCAGTGTCTGTCAACAGACATTGCTAATAATTTCAGCTTCTACGTTGTATTCTAACATGTCTTTTCAGGGATAGTCCCTCACGCGGCCAGACCCCCAAGTCCTGGGTACGGCAATGCCAGGTACACCTTTGCTGTCAAGGTTGCTGTTAACAAGCAGACTGGCCTCATCAAGAAAATAAATGAGGTACAAAGTTGATACTATAGAGTGAACCTTTCTACAATAATGATTATGATATTAAACAGTATGAAAGCTCTTTATTAGGTGTTAATGCTACCTAGTAAAGATACCTCCAAAGCTGTGGGATCAGAAGATGAACAGGGCATAATATGTTTCAGCATGATTATCATAAAAGAGAAATATGTACTTATAGCATAATTATCATAAATTATGTTTAGATACTATTCATGCAAATTAAAGAGGTACGTTTTAAGGTTAAATGTCTGGCTAGGTTGATACAACTTCCGCTTTAGCATTTGAAGAATATATGCATTGATTACTGTATAAGCTGTTATTTTTGTGAGGGTTCAACTTTTGGGAATTTTGCAAATCACTGTTGGACCCAGAATTTTAATAACAAAACATGTAAATATCACGAACTGACAGGCATTAGTACACTGGTGACAGCCTTGGTGTCAAAATCGCAAAAACAACATCGTAGGAAAATGTCTGTGACCTCTTCATTCGTGAAAACATATGTACGTGAAAATAACAGCTTATTCAGTACATCACGTTCAGTCTAGTAGTACATGATTTGAAGCTTATCGTCGCTGGGGCGACAAGACCTCGTATCTACAAAATGTCAAATGTTCAGGAGAGCCAAAAAAACATGGCGGCCAAAGCACTGTGGCGAATGGGATAGCCTTTCCTTTGACATGCCGTGGTGGCTTCATTTTTGGAGTAAGACAGTTGGGATTTGGACAGGACATCACTTAACCCATTATTTGACCATTAATCCAAAAAAGTCATTTTCACCAAAATTGCAGATACAAGGTCTTGTCACCCCAGCAACGTATGCTGCAGTCCTAGTATGAATATTCGCTCAACTTTTATTAAACCTTCAGATGTCCAGGTTCTTGATAGCTTCAAAACTTGCCTAGCTTTTTCATCAGCACTCGGTAGTCCATACAAACTTAACCTGGTTTTAAAGTTGGTAAACCTACTCAGGTGTAAGAATGTGTCTTGCTTGGACCAGAAGGAAGGCCAAGGTAACACAGGAGGGATTGTGGGGCATTAGATAATATCGAATCCGTTGATGTAGGGCAATTTGTCAATCAGTTGCAATGAAAACATCTCGACGGAAGAATTTCATGAATTTGAATAGGTAATATCTGTTAATAACTTATTGACACTAAGTTGCCACATATCTGTGACAATATACTGTTTTTGTAATGTATTCATATACTGTATGTGAATGTTTCATTTTCGGGAAGATAGAGACGAGCTATTCCACTAACCTGCTCTTCTCAAATGAAAATCAATTGCCGGAATCCAGTTTAATTATATTACTTGTCACGAAGCCTTGGACAAGCCTTCAGATTTTCAAGAACAGCCTGTGTTTTAAAAGATATGCATAAGATTTTAATATATTACGAAACCGCCTATTGGCAAAGAAGGCACTTCAGCCAGTCATCAACGAAAGCTCAGTGTAAAAGGTAAAAGCAAGCCGACTGTTTCTGTGGCTGTCTACATCATTCTTGAAACTTGATGGTCAAGCAAGTCTTTTAACACTCTTTATTGTGACCTTTGACCCCCTTGCAACAGCATCTGGAGGACATAGAGGTCAAGGCAATGAGAGAAAGGACAGCCAAGGAGGAATTCCTCTTGACCAAGTTCACCAAGGCCGCTACCTCCTGCAGAGGGGGGTTAGGGATGTCCGATGAGGAGCTAGAAGCAGAGTGGAAGAAATTTGTTGCCTCTCATGAAGAAGAGCTTGCCAACATGAGAAGGGAGCTTGAGATGTTCCTCTAAACATTTTCAAGTTTGTGCTGTCTACGCCGAATATTTCGCGAGGTTTTATTTTCGTGAATTTGGCAAGTCGGGTGCTATTCACAAAATTAAAGACATGCAAAAATTTTGACTCTGATCCTGATATGAATGTGTCGTACACATATGCATTTCTGTGCTCAGTACAGTATTCCACGATTGCGAATTGAACTGCTTGCGAAATTGACGGGAAGTCCCACTTTGCAAAAATTTAGACTCACTAAATATATGGCATATACAGTACATTAGAGAATGGACTTGTTTCCATATCATTTACATGTATTATCAGACTTCTCGTCTCAAAACCCGCAAAAAGTTGCTGTATAGGATTTTCTATAATGGACCAAAATAGTCATTTGGATTTGAAAGACTCAAATTTGTACAAGTTTGCCTAATCTGCGAGAGTGATGTTTTCTCTACCTACTGTCAAATTTGTCACAGCTTCATATCAAAACCAAAATTGAGATATTAGCATTTTTTGACCATATTTTTTCGGACAGGCATTGCTTCCACTGTGTTTTTCATTGATACACCTGCGCAGCGCGCCTGACAAAGACTGATCTCCCTTTTCTATAAAAGTGCACCTCTTAACTATTTTTTCTTTCAATCACTTTTTGAATGGGTTTTAGATGGTCCAGTTTTAACAAATTACATATCATTTTAAAGCTTAGAGCTTATACTTATAAAGTATATAAAAAAGTGAAAATTCATACTGGCCACATTTCTTATGTGGGTTTTGAGCTGGGCTGTCACTGAATTAAAAGGGGAAGCTTCCCCAAACATACATGTGGGGTGAGTGAATACAGAAAGCATGCTGAAACACTCAGTGAAAGTTAGTGGTAAAAAGGGATGTAGATGGATATGCATATGATAATTATAATGTAGACAAGAACTTTCGCGTGCATTTTAATTTCGCGAATCTGGCGCTCGCGACATTCGCGACATTAAAATGCACGTGAACGTTCCTCGTTTAACAGTATTTGTAGAGTATGAAAGTGTGATGTCATAGTCATTCATCACCATGGAAACTGGATCTAAACAACCTCATGAATGCTGTCATGCCCTGATGTAGTAAGAAGTGCACCAGAAAGCAAGAAGCTTAGCTAAAAGAGAGTGGAATTGGTGTATTGGCTGTGCAGATATGATTCCAGTAATACAGGTACAATAATAATAGTACAGAGGAACCCACGTATAATGATGTGATCACTGAAACTGCAGATTTCACCTTGTTAATAATAGTTATTCACAATATAAAGTGCTTTAATTCCACATTACATGTCTCTAAGTGCTAAAATGTTATAACACCAGCTAACTACAGTACAGCGGGGGAAAATGGGACTGCAAAATGCATCACATTCAAATCAGTACCTCCTTGTAAGTGAGATCATTATGGTGGGTTTTCTCTTTATGTTGTAAAGTGTTCTATTATTTAACCAAAAGCACAACTAACTTTTGGGAAAGGTTTTATAAACCTTTTTTTTTTTAAGTCTTCATGGGAACATTTGGTTTTAAATACTTTTATTTACATTCCTTAGCTGATCATACAAAATATATGCACTTCAATAATGTGTCTAAAATATTGTGGAGTTCATGTAACATCATAAGTGTTGTTGGATTGGTCATTTACTGCAGATATTTTATGATATTGTCAACAGGATTTTGTTGTGTTTGTGTGTTTCATTGAAATAGCTTAATGGAGCCATTGTTTTATCTTTGTCTTTCTAAAGGTGCTGAAGATATCTGTTACATGTATTTGTACATGTAATGTATGGATTATGATGACAAAGTTCCATTTTTGTCAGCAATGATGTGACTGCTAGTTGTTGTAATCATATCTTAATTGATAAGTAAACATTTTTTTTTTTTTTAATATCTTTATATCTATCGTGCTATGTAGTGTTCATTGCTGATTACATGTACATAACAAATTCCAGTTGTGTCAATGATAATTTGACTGCTAGAATATACAAAATCTTGTACATCTTTCTACCTATTGTGCTGGTCAGAGTCTTTTGCTGCCATATTGTAGGTAAGCATCTATTCCGCTTTCAAGTGCAGTTACAATGTATTTAGAATGGTTTCTGATCTGCAGAAGATAAGGACTACAGTATTTATTTATGACCCATCATATTCCAGTTCAAATGTGGGAATTGAGGTGAAGTTTAACATGTCAAACATGATTGATATGTTGGTGAAATATTAACTCTGTGTAGGGGCTGTGATTTATGCCATTTTGTATCAGTTACCTCTGATTATTATGGTGATGAATAGGAACATGTAACAGTTTGTGGTACACTGTATAGAAATATGGAGTTTTAGAGTCTATTGGATAGTAGTGTGGACGTTATGCTGCGTCCAAAGTGAAGTTACAAAAAGATACGCAAGTTTGTGCTACTGTGGTTGATTGTTGGTGAAGACTTTGGGGGGGGGGTGGTGGTAGTCTGGAGATAAAAAAAGAAACAGTGTGGTCATCTCAGGCACCAAAATGTAAGATCAATTCTGAGAATCCACTGCATCATGAATAAATGAAAAAAGTGTGGCATGGAAGTCAACCAAAACTACTGCTAAATCTCATACATATAATGTTCTGAAATCTCAATATTTTTGAAATACTGCATCTTGCCTTATTGTTGAGTTGCCAGAAGTATGGGTCAAACACGAACAGCCCATAATTATGATATAAAATCAAAAAGGCAGGACACGCGCAAGGCCAAGGGGATACCCTTAATTAGCAATTTTCCTTTGCCAAAATTATAATGCCTGAATTTCTTCATGCCTGTGTTTAGATTTCATTTATTTAGAACGTCAAGTCGATTGTTTGATTAGGATTTAATTATTTCCTACTTGATTGTGAATTATTTTCTAATCTGGCATCATTATTGGCCATTACATGTACAGTTCATGTACTGGTTTCAGTGATACTTTGTATCAGCTTTAGTAAGAATAATATGTGTGAGCTTGTACAGTGTACTTAGTTTGAGAGTCATGGGTCCAATATTAAAGGTGAGAACATACCTTGCATGTCCTGCGTGACGGCCAGAGCTTATCAATACAGTATCTTGATGTTTGATACAAAGTAACAAAAATCAAGTGAAAACCTACTAGCGAAGCTAAAATCAATTGGACAGTATATTAAAGGACAAGTTCACCTTCATAAACATAAGGATTGAGAGAATGTAGCAATATTAGTAGAACACATCATTGAAAGTGAGGAAAATCAGACAATCCGTTCAAAAGTTATGAATTTTTGAAGTTTTTGTGCAGTACCCGCTGGATGAGAAGACTACTGCAGTGTATGAATAACTTAGATGTCACATGCGTACAACAATATAAGGAAAATATAAAGAAAATTTCACAAAATTCCATCTTTTGAAAAAAGTACACATTCCCCTGACTCGTTACCGATAAATGTTATGGGTAATATTATTCCCCCTGCCTTTAGAAAGAGGCAAGTCAATTGCTCTTTTATTATGCGAAAAAAGTGAAAATATGTAGAATTTTCTTTTATATTTTCTTTATACTCTTGTACGCATATGACTCACAAGCTGTAGTAGTCTCCTCATCCAGCAGTTCCAACACAAAAATTTAAAAAATTCATAACTTTTGAACGGATTGTCTGATTTTCCTCAAACTTTCACTGACGTGTTCTACTAATATTGTTGCATTTTCTCAATCCTTATGTTTATGAAGGTGAACTTGTCCTTTAACATTATTTCTTTCATTTTATATTGTATTTATTTTTTTTATACGCGTAATACAATTGCAGCAGCATACCTTTTCCATGAATTTTTGCTGAAAGTTGTAGGCTTTTTGTACATTGTATTGTTCTGTGTTTGAAGATCATTTCAAGCCATTAACCCATCTGTAGCTATGTAGATAGGTTTTGTGGAGGTTTGGATATCAGTTTTGTTGGTCTTTTATTTGGTATTTTTCCTGTGCTTCCAGCTTACATGTATGTAGTACTATCACAATAATTTGTGTCTATAATCAACTGAGTGTTTTTGTATGAATACAAATTGCCATACAGTACTAACTACAGTACTAGAATCATATTTTGTATGTTTTGTATATTAAAGTATAACATTTTCATGGTATGACATAATAAAAGATAACATTATTTTGAGTCTCTTAACAGCTTTGTGTTTCATGGTTTGAGCGTGTGTCAAGCAACATAGTGCATACAGATGCTAGATGTTGAGAAATTGTATACTGTGGTTTATAATTACTGTTGTTGTATCATTGGCTGTGGTCACATTGGCAAAACATCGTGAAGTTTAACTGCCAGATAACTTCTCTTGATACTTCTAACTTCAAACTAAAAGGCAATCTGAAACCCCCACAAACTGAAGCTTGAAACTTTGTCATGTGATTGGTTTGATTCCTGTGTGCACTGTCTCTGAAGCATGTGCTCATTGAACACATGTGAGTGCATTGTTTGCATAGCAATCACGCATCAGCTATCGGATTGTGCTGTTTTCTTAATAGTCCAGTCAAAATAGGGTTTCACCCACCACTAATTGCAACAGTACGAATTCCACTGCAGTGCAACTTGTTATGGGCTCCTAAACACCATACTAAAAGTCCCAAGAAATCCATTGGGGTAAAGTGGCTAAATTTGCATAATATGCAAATTAGCTCCCATAATGATAAAAATACAGTGTTTCCATGAAAACTATGCTTCTAGGTTTCAGATTGGAAAACCGAAAGTGTTTTAACCTATGTTTACAATGTCAGCTAGTGCGATGCAAACATTTCCATGGACATGATCTGGGCCTCATTTGCATAATATGCAAATTCGCTCCCCATAATGATAAAAATACAGTGTTTCCATGAAAACTATACTTCTAGGTTTCAGATTGAAACACCGAAAGTGTTGAAACTTATGTTTTCAATGTCAGTTAGTGCGATGCAAACATGTCCATGTACATATTCTGGGCCTCATTTGCATAATATGCAAATTAGTTCCAATAATGATAAAAATGCAGTGTTTCCATGAAAACTATGCTTCTAGGTTTCAGATTGGAACACCGAAAGTGTTGAAACTTATGTTTTCAATGTCAGTTAGTGCGATGCAAACATGTCCATGTACATATTCTGGGCCTCATTTGCATAATATGCAAATTAGTTCCAATAATGATAAAAATGCAGTGTTTCCATGAAAACTATGCTTCTAGGTTTCAGATTGGAACACCCAAAGTGTTGAAACATATGTTTGCAATGTAAGTTAGTGCGATGCAAACATATCCATGTACACATTCTGGGCCTCATTTGCATAATATGCAAATTAGCTCCAATAATGATAAAAATACAGTGTTTCCATGAAAACTATGCTTCTAGGTTTCAGATTGGAACACCGAAAGTGTTGAAACATATGTTTGCAATGTCACTTAGTGCGATGCAAACTTATTCCATATACATAATCTGGGCCTCATTTGCATAATATGCAAAGGGTACCGAGACAACGGAATATTCAAATGCACCAAAGTGCCCGATATGAACATATCAAGAGTGTTCAAATGTGATATTTCAGTTTCTCTTCACCAAAAACAAACTTTTCAGCATTAGAAACCTAGCATGAATAATTTTAAGCGAATAATAGTTTGTTATCAGACAGATAATGATAGCTTATCCACTAATTACGTAGAATCAAAGTACGAATATAAACAACTGTCAACATCTATAACTTGTCCAATTTTGTAATTAATGAACTCTATTTGGAGAGTTGCTTATTCGAATCTGGATGATTCAGCTCTTGCATCCTTGAGGGTTTTGAGATATTGAAGATAGCACAGTCAAAGGAAATTCTGTGGGTAGTGACCAAAGTTACCCCTATCGATCATATCTCCACGGCCATTTGCAAGACATGCATCAACCAACGCGATTTCCGTTGTTCTAAGCGTACAAGATTTTTTTTTGAAGTCGTTTGGCCGTCTAGTAAAGACTATTTCCATGAAAGTATATCTTTAAAAAGTGGTGCACATGAGTCAAAGCGACTCGGAGGGAGGTACCCGAATTTATCCCTAAACCCTCACAGCCCGGTACAGAACACAGTATATACACGTGAATACAGCTGTTTGAAGCGAAAAAAAAAAACCCTCTATAATGTCGTTTTCGTTTCATTTCCATTAAATTTCAGTGGAAGTTATAGAAGAATTATTGTTCCACAATATCTATAAGATGAAAAGGTGAAATCCTAAAGGCAATGAAAAACATGCAGTATATACAACAGCGAAAAAAAAAAATGTTCCATGGGTACATGCCTCTGAAAAGTTCTTCCGCCTATCTAGCACATACTCTTTTATTTTCGTAAAATGCAATTCCGGTAATACAGGAGACGTTGCTTTATAATATCGATATTGTCAAAAAGTTGGACATTCAAACGCAAGCCCTTGGGAAGTGCCCAAATCACCCATACCTTGACCTTCGTGGTCCCAAAACAGGTTAAAAAAAACATGCATTTATCCATATGCCAAAGCAAATTCAGTTGTACATACACGTAGAAAGTCGTTTTACCGGGTTGTAAATTAAAACACTTTACTTTTTATGATTTTTAAATGGTAGAGACACTGCTTTACAATATTCATATAGTCAAAGGGGTGCACAATCAAAGGCCACCGAGTGGGATGTGTTCAAATCATCCAACCCCCAGGGCAATATAGGAAACATGCACTATATCATTTAGCACGAATATGTTCCAATTTTCCAACGGTTGTACAGCAAGTGCCCTATTGTTTTCAAGAAATGCAATATAATTAAAAGAAGAAAAAATTGCTCTACCTTAACTTTATTGTCAAAAGGGTGAACATTTCAAAGCAATCCCATGGGAAGTGTCCAAAATTACACCTCCGCTCAAGCCCCGTAATTACAACACACGGATACTATGAACGCAAATACTGACGTTCTTTGGTGCATGGTCTTAGAAGTAGTTCCGGCAATACAGCTACACACTTTTATATCGATGAATGTCGTGGAAATGATAGAAGAAGCATTGCTTCACAGTATCTATTCAGTGAGAGGATGCACATTAAATTCCAATCCTGTGGGATGTGCCCCAAAGTACCCCACCCTCACGGCAATATAGAAAACATAGAATATCATTAACGCAAATATACTATATGTTCCAAACGTACATGTTTCAAACTTCGATCATGCCATGCAGCATGGGCACTTTTGTTTTCAAAAATACATTGTAGTTAATAGAGGAGACATCCCTTAACGATATCCATGTATATTGTCAAAAGGGTGAACATTAAAGGACAATCCCTTGGGAATGGTCCAAAATTACACCTACGCTCACGCACCCTTAAGACAAAACACAGATATTAGCAACGCAAACACCGTTGTTCTAGCATGGATGGTTTTAAAAGTAGTCCCGGCAATACAGCAAATACACTATTTATCAATGAAAAGTCATGGAAATGATAGAAGAGGCTTAACTTTACAAGATCTATACAGTGAAGAGGATGCACATTAAATGGCAACCCTGTGGGATGTGCCAAAAATATTCAACCCTCACGGCAACTTAGAAAACATATAATATCATACAACGCGAATATATATATATGTTCCAAACGTACATGTTTTCAAACTTCCATCGTGCTGAATAGCAAAGGCACTTTTGTTTCCAAAAAATGCAACTAATTAATAGAGGAGACATTGCTCTACAATAACTATATTGTCAAGAGGGTGAACATTCAAAAGTAATCCCTTGGGAAGTGTCCAAATTCACATCTACGCTCACGCCCCCTTATTACAAAACACAGATATTAGCAACGCAAATACCGTTGTCCTAGCGTGAATGGTTGTAAAAGTAGTTCCGGCAATACATCAAATACAATTTTCATCGATGACAAGTTATGAAAATGATAGAAGAAACTTAACTTTACAAGATCTATACACTTAAGAGGGTGCGCATCAAACGGCAACCCTGTGGGATGTGCCAAAAATACTCCACCCTCACGGCAATATAGAAAACATATAATATCATATAACGCGAATATATATATGTTCCAAACGTACATGTTTTCGAAATTCCATCGTGCCGTATAGCAAAGGCACTTTTGTTTCCCCCAAAAATGCAACTAATTAGTAGAGGAAACATTGCTGTACAATAACTACATTGTCAAAAAGGTGGACATGCAAAGGTATCCCTGGGGAGGTGTCTAAATTTACACCTACGCTCACGCCCTTTATGACAAGATACGGATATTAGCAACGCAAATGCAGTTGTTCTAGGGTGAATGGTTTTAAATGTAGGTCCAGCATTACAGCAAATACACTCTTATATAAATGAAAAGTCATGAATATGATAGAAGAAGATTTGCCTTACAAGATCTACACAATAAAGAGGGTACTTATTGAAGGGCGACCCTGTGGCGTGTGCCCCCGAAATGCCCTTTATCCTCTTGGCAACATAGAAAACATATGATATCATATAACGCGAATATATATGTTCCAAAAGTACATACTCTCAAAATTCGATCGTGCCTTATAGCAAGGGTATTTTTGTTTTCAAGAAATGCAATGTAATCAATACAGGAGACATTGTTTTACAATACTTATATAGTAAAAAGTGGTGCACATTTAAAGCGGCCCCTTGGGAGGCGCCCAAAGTTACCCCCTCAACCCCGCGTCCCCATATGCAAAACGTGCATCATGCCAACGTGAGTACTGTTGTTATGAATGTACTCTTACAGTTACCGCTAATTTGCATTTTATATAAATTATTTTTGTACGACCAATTCGAAAAGGCATCTATCGTGTTCATTGACCTACAAAATATATTTAAATCTTTAAAATTGGATAACGGGAAGCTGAGATCTGTCAATTTCCTCTCATTTCAGGTGCTAATTTGCATATTATGCAAATTTTACTATTTTGCCCCGCTGGATTTTTTGGGACTTTTAGTATGGTGTTCAGGAGGCCTCAACGACTTGCTCTGCA
This sequence comes from Diadema antillarum, assembly GCF_040938485.1. Lineage (NCBI taxonomy): Eukaryota > Metazoa > Echinodermata > Echinoidea > Diadematoida > Diadematidae > Diadema > Diadema antillarum. Next base: position 119,237 of record NW_027271931.1, on the reverse strand, counting down.
GTGAAATTCCTACTGTTGCAATTAGTGGTGGGTTACCCCCTAAAAATCGCTAGATTGACTGGACTATAAGGCCACCGCACACTACACGATCAGACTGGTCTTAAAGTCTTAAGCCAAGCTGGGTCTTAAGACCAGTCGTACGACCGGACACCGCACACTATACGACCCGACTGTAAAGCGCGCGCAGTGCGCAATGCGCAATGCGCAATGCGTGCGCTTGCATTTTACTGCATTGTGAACGGCTGAAAGCCTACGACCAGTCGTAGAAATTCAACATGTCAAAGCTCTACGACTGGCACTAAGACCCAGTCGTACGACTTGAAAATGGCAAGACTGTGACGTCACACTTATAGTCTTAACCCTAAAAAGACTGGGGGGGGGGGGCCTAAAAGGCCCCCCCTCGACATTTCGCGCGATTACTCAGCAACACGCAATGCTCTCGCCGCGATGCTCTATGACTTTTTTCTTTCGAGTTTCCCGCACATTTTGACACCAAATTTGTGACGCCCGGGGGTACGGTTCTGAAGTTACATAACTTTTTGTACATGCACGTAAGACCGAAAATGGCTCAAAAATGTGATTTTGTGTACAAAGTCAATACAAATTGAGTTTTATCACATGGTTCATATAAATATGCTTATTTTTACTCTCAATGGCTAAAATCAATTTGTTTTAGTAGTATTATGCTTCAAAAAGGGTCTGCCACAAATTTTGCTGAAAAAAACAAAAACAAAAGGTCGAAAAAACAATGAAATACATAAGAAATTCATAAAACAATAAAATAAATAAGAAATTAATTTTGATACCGAATTTTTTTTCAAGTACATTTGCTAAGAATGCTACAAAGAATATCTAGACCAAAAATGAGCACTTTTGGAGCTTTATTTACTGATTTAGATAAAAAAGTCTGATTTCTCGCATAAATTAGCATAATTAATCAAAATAAAATAAAAGAAGACTATTTTGGAAAATTTGAATATACGATCTTGTAGATTACATCGCACACTACCATTGTGCAAATTTCCGCGGCGATCGCGCGATCCACGGCCGAGATCTTAGGGGGGGGCCCTTTAGGCCCCCCCCCCCCCCCCCCCCCCCCAGTCTTTCGAGCTACCAAAATAGCCCAGTCTTTTTAGGGTTAAGGTCTTAAGACCGGTGAATCGGGGCAAAATCGTGTAGTGTGCGGCGGGCTTTAGTTGCGCATGTTCACATGTGACCCATTCTTCAAGAACGTATCGAGAACTGAAACTTTTAGAAGTTTGGCCATGAGTGTAAAGGGATGAGCAAACTTCACAGTGTTCCCAAAGTTGGACCTCAAGAAGTTTTGCAAGTGTGACCATGGCTACTATTAGTGTTTTCATCCTGCATTCCTTGAAACCACTCGTTTGAGGGGAAACTTCCCCATAAAAAGGTGCGTTCGAGTGCTAAAAAGCGATTCAATGCAAACTGAACCAAAGCAAACTGAACCAAAGCAAATCGTACCATGCTGTGCCAGACTTTGAGCATTTGAGTGATCTGTTGAGAAAGTGTACCTCATGAGTTATTTGTAGAGGGGGGTCAAGCATTTATGGTACGCTATAACTACATACACGTGTCCTGAACAAAATACAGTAGAATGAACTCTTTGCATCTTGACATAAGTGCATGTTATGTGCATTCTTCACATGCAAACTTGTACATTTTTGGTACCCTTTTGGAACACATCGGGAAGTGGTCCACTTTTGGCTCGAACGCACCCAAAGACATTACAAAGCATGGGGCTAGCCAAATCAAAATAATGTTACTGGTTGTACTAAAGTGAAGGATGAAAACGCTACTGAACTCTATAGTGGAAGGGGTGCTGTGCGCACTTAGTGTGCACTACACACCGAAAAGTCACTATGCTCGTGTTGCAGTGTGGGTACAAGTTTTGCCGGAAGTGCTGGCTGGTGGTGGCCATTTTGGGACTTTGCTATGGGGCACCAATAGTGTCACGTAGCTATTTTGTTACGAAATTAGTCATGTGTGGACAAAATGGCATTTTGAAATCAGTCATTCCATTGAAGAAATGTCAATACTGTCACAATTAAACCAGTTGTCTTGTTAGGACATGTTCATTTTGTCGACTAAAGATCGGAGCCATTTCATAATGAAATAATCCATGCAATTCTTGGTGGAATGCTGAGGAACGCACACTTCTTCTGCGTACCCTCTGCACAACAGTAGCATATAGTGAAGTGGGCAAGGCCAAAGGGTGGAGTCCCAAAATGGCAGTGCCAACTATTAAGCAAAGCGCTGGCTTCAAGCACTGCGGGTAACATCACTTCCACTATAAGAGTTCAGTGGCTGCATACAGAATGTTAAGTTTCAATATACAGTGTACATCTAATAAAGTAATTACTCAAAACTTCATGGCAAAATTCAGCTATGACACGGCACAAGAGCTGTATGTCTTTCGGTAAAAAAATAATTTAATTGTTCTAGAAAACATTTTTTTTTTCTTTTCTCTCTCTTTTTTTTTTTTTTTTGAATGTACATAAAACTACAAAAGCTGTATGAAGAACATGGACATATTATGATCTCACGCCTAAAGGCCATGTAAGCCCAAGATCATGAAAGCTTGTTCATTCACTGAATACTGATTGATCAAACACACTACTTCTGTATACTTTACATTATACATGTATAACAAATACATAGACAAGAAATGCAACATATAAAACATCTGGCATCAGCAACACTATCATCTGCAAGATGATATTTATGGCACCTTTTTTTCTTCTTCTTTTTCTTAATTGATCTATTCTCTCATTTATCTATATCTTTATCCATTTTCTTCTTCCTTTTTTTTTCTGCAAATAGGCAAACTGACAGGAAAGGTTACAAGAAACATCTGTAACTGCCATCTAATAAGATTTTTATTTATTTATTTATTTATTTATTTATTCATTTATTATTTTTTTTTTAATTATTATTATTATTATTTTTTTTAAATTTTATTTATTTATTATTATTATTTATTTATTTTTTTTTTTTTTTTTTTGGGGGGGGACTTTTTGTGGCTATGAACTGTAGTTAGCATCTAATTTCCTAAACTAAATCTATGTACTAATTTCTCACATGGTATAATGATCCAATTTTCGGCAGCTTTTATTCAGGGTATTTAGTCACTTAGTGGGGTCAGAGACTGCTCACATCTTAGTTGTCCTGATTACATGGTGGCAACTGTATTCACTTTAATGTGGAGGTAATGATTTAATAGCTTAGAAAAAATTTATAAAAATGACACTGTGTGTACTTTACTCAGGGGAGCACTATGAGAATAAGTTTCATCTGTTGCTGGAATTGTGGTGACAAACCCTTTCGATCCTTATGGTAGACAAAGTGATAATTTGGCACTTCTTAATGATATTTCGCCAATTTGCGCTTCTCATAATTCATGATAATATTATCGGGGTGAGAATGAGAAGGGCGTTAAGTTGCCACTAAGCCCCTTAGTGTGGATTACTTTTAACGCCCTTCTCATTCTCAACTGACAATATCTACACAAGAAAGACAGTGGAGACAAAAGAGAATTGAAACCTGCAAGTCTAACCGCAGGTAAACCTATAATGAATAGAAACATGAAATGATGTGGTACACCATACACCACGATAGGTTGCCAGTGCTGAAGATGCATACATTCTTCGTACAACAGTCATCATAAAAGTGAGGAACACAGCACCATGACACATGAAGTGGAAAGATGGAAGTGTACACAAGTTTGACAGTGGCCGACCAAACATGTGATGAGGGAAGAAATGCTGTGGAAGTTAGCTCCCTTTCATCTTCTTCATTGTCTGCAGTTTCTCTGTAAGCTTCTTGTTGTTGCGCGGCCTCTTCGGTGGTTTCTTGGTCCTGTCCTCGGTGTCGTCCCTAGGGGGCGCCCTTCCCTGCCTGCGCAGTATGTCTCGTCGCTCTTCCCGCTCGCATCGCAGAATGTCGGAGTTCTGCCAGATGAGCATGTTGACCCCTGTCCACATTAAGAGAAGATGCTTTGAGCAGTGATTACTTGAAAACTCACACTGACTGGCATGCCAGGATTCAAAAAAGTTTCAGCGAGTGACATCTTACCCCCATTGTAGAGTGCAGACGGTCAAAAGACAAGGACATATCTTACAGATATTATACCCTCAGTTGAAAACATAAAGAAACAAACAAGGTAATAGATGTGCACCCAATTATCAAACTTCCACGCAATACTGATAAAATTGTCATTATGAGAAAATATCATTTTACCTTTTAAAAGAGCACAAAATCATTTCAAGAGTGCAACATTATTTTCATAACAACACCAGTATGCAACTACACAGGTGCCTTTTTTTTTTCCTTTTTTTTCACAGTGAAAAAAAAAAAAAACTACCAAAAAAAACCAAAACATGAATAGCTGAATCATTAACATGCAAAACTTTTTTTTTTTTTTTTTAAATCTGATCAGAACATTTAACTCCTAATATCTAGATGTCATAAATGTCAGTCATGCCTGCAGCAAAACAGTATTTTCCTGTCATACTCACAAAGGTATATGAATATTTTAAATACAGGGTATATCTTCCTACTGCCAGGTTACTACATAGACAATGTTGGGGGGATTTGGAAATTGTGGAATAGATATAGAAACAGAACAGATGCAAATTTCTTTTAATGGTGCACAAACTGATCACCACTTTTCATACATATTGTGTCAGAAAGCTTGCATTACAGCTTCTTTTGAACATGGCATGAGAAAGTGGAATAAGAACTGAAAGTCTTACCCATTCCTGTAGCAAGGGCATCGCCACTGGGACTGAAGACATTAAGCTGCAAAATCAACAAATAGAGAGCAATACATTATTTCTAAGCTTTTATCACAGATGGAAACAATTTACAAAAATTAAACATCATTGAATGAGACTTACATAAATTTCACAGAAAGGTATAATTACAAATCCACTATTCAAACATAATTTGAATTTTAGACAGTGCAAGCATCTACTATCTCACCCTTGCACTGGAAGGTCACAAATATATCATAACAGAGAAATGTAGCATCGCAATTATCAAATAAGCAGACTAGTTATTATTTCCACCAAGGGAGGAGGTTCTGTTTTCATCACCGTTGGTCAGTTTGTTTGTTTGTCTGTGTGCAAAATAACTCAAAAAGATTTTTGAATTTTGGTAGTGATCTGGAAATTTTTGTGGATTTTATGAAGGATTTTTTATATTTTGGCAAGTAGGGTCAATGAACTTGGGAGTTTAAGCTGCGCATTTTTGAGGTTTTCATACGTGCTCTGAAGTGCATGCTCTAGTTTCTGCAAGAGCGAGGTGCGCCGCCCAACTTGAAGACAGAACACAAGTACAACAGTAAACATTCCACAATGTGGACAAAGTTAGGTGGTCTTGTATGCTACATCAGAAATTAAAGAAAGTACAGTGAGTTGCCTTAACTCCTTATGTGCCATGTTCACACACCCGACTTAGTCGACGGCATGCCAACTTCACATATTCTGCTCAAATGCACAAAGCCGCCCGAGCTGATCGATAAATCGTAAAATGCCACAGCGCGATGAAAGCGTGTCTCGCGATTCCATTCCTGTCAAATGTAGCTTGCATTTTATGTGGTGAGTGGCTATCAAGTGGTGTTCCTTACTAGAATTGTGAGTGAATTCTGGCATTGTTTTCTGTGCTAAAGTCAAGCCTCTTACAATAATGTAGCTACTGGTCATTAGAAAGAAAAACAATAACGGATTTGTCATGCAATTTACATCACAGCAATGCTTGGCATTTTCTCTACAACTTTGCTCACTATATGTCCAGGGTAACAAAAATCTATTTAACTTGCATTGATTTGAAAAGCAGGATGTTTCCCCATAGCACGACTACATCGCCGTCTCAGAATAATGTGCCACACAGGGGGTTCACATCATGGTACACAAAGAGTCAAGTGTGGAGCACAGCAGCAACACCTACCGACTGGATGCCTCTGGCTATCTGGTCCACGAGCCTGCACACAAGCTCTCCGCTGATGGCGTCGAAGATATCTACAGAGCGAATGTCATCGTGGGGAAATCCCTGCAGTGCCTCGTGGGGGTATCTGCCCACCACAATCAGCTCCTGGAATGGATGCCATGAGGCCTGGAGAAAGAAAGATATAATTATGTTAAAGCCTCGAGCTAAAATTTGCAGAAGAAAAAACAAAACTAGAAATGTTGGTACAGCAACTTTCTTGTATGCCTCAGCCATAATGCATGGATTTCTAACTAGGTCTATGGTAAGTCCTGATAATGTGTGACAACAGTTTCACATAATTGGCAAAAGACTGAACAATTAAAACCCACAAACCCGCCCAAACAGGTTGATAAGTCGCCACATGCCACAGCACAGTGAAAGCGTCTCTTGCAATTCCATTCCTGCCAAATGTAGCTTACATTTTATGTGGTGATTGACTATCTAGCAGTGCTCCCTACTGGATTTGCAAGAAAATTCTAAGTTTCTGTCACTGTTTTGTGTGCAAAAGTCATGCCTCTACAATAATATAGCAACTGGTCATTTGAAAGAAGAACAATTATAGATTTGTCATACAGTTTACATCTAAGTAAAATTTCAAATTTTCTCTACAACTTTGCACATTAATTTTCCGGGTAACAAAAATCTATGAAGGTCGCACAGATTTGAAAAACAGAACGCTTTTTTCAAAGCATGACTATGTTGCTGTCTCAGAATAATGTGGCACACAGGGGGTTTACACCATGGCACATAAAGAGTTAATCTTTTAATGTTGCCTGATGTATGCAACAAATGAGGCCTATCACTTATTGCAGACTGCAAAGGATAGACACTCGCCTTGATTGGAGTGAGATGCTGAAAGAACCGGTGTGGATGAGTGATGGTCCTCTCTAGGTGGCTCCAATCTGGACCACGGTAGATCCGAAGATCACTGAACTGGTCTGTCGTAAGCAGCCTTGTCCCATCAGGACTAAAGTAGGCTGAACATGGAAGAAGAATGACAATGTTTTGATGTTTATGATTGATTTTCTGCAGTCAGCACATCCTCACTTTGTGTCACATATCTTGGCCAAGAGTGAATGAAATCCATTCAGGGATTTCCCCACATGGATTCAAAAGCTGTGGTCACACTGGCAAAAGATCACAAAGTTTAAGATTGGGAAGTCTTCGTGAAGTTGCTTTCCCGTTCACACTGGCAACCAAACTTCCTGATCTCTCAGTTCTCCAAGTTAGGGTCACAACAAAAAAGAAAAACTGCGCCACCTGACGGCTATTGATTGCGATGTAATAATGAACACAGGTGCATCCAGATAATGCATCAACCGAAGGGAAACCATCGTTTGATACTGCAAACACGTGGTGAACTTGTCACATGACAAACTTCACAAAAAATTTCATAGCACTCACACTGCCCAATTTTGGAGAAGACTGGCAAGGGTCCTGGAAATTCCCCTAGTTTGAGCGGGAAGTTCCCCAAGAGGTTTCGCAAAAAGTTTTTGGGAAGTTTGTGGCCACACTGGCAATACTTTGAGAACTTAAAGATCACGATCTTGAACATATCTTTTGCGAATGTGATGACAGCTAATGAAATCTATAGTAGCAAAGACAGATCCACAGACAATCCCTAGGAATCATGGACCTACAGTGTAGACAGAACAATGCACATGTGTGCAAGCATGAAATTCACAATTTCTGTATTTTTATTACAGCCCCACCTCCTGGACTCTGGAGGGCTAATGGCATCCCCTTGTACAATTATCTTTAATATACTGTCATTCCCACTATACTGTAAGAGACACTAACCTGAATTGATCGGTTTGTTGTGTTTCAGTTCGTGGAGGTAGCTCGTCTTTCCAGAGATGTTGCGTATGTCCCAAAGCTTCACCGTGGAGTCGACAGACGCGGTAGCCAGGAGCCAGGGGCACTTCGGGTTGAACTCACAGTGGGTTACCTTCTGCTTGTGCAAGCGGTGACTCCAGAGCTACGCCCAAAAAAGAGCACAAAACGAGCACAAACCAGTGTCAATTTTGGAGAGAAACAGGTGCATTTTAGAGCTACATAATCCCAGTGGCCTGTCACATGTTATTATGTGGCTGACATCCTTGGGAATGACCCTAGAGCCATTGTATGCTACCATTTATAGATACACATAACAACTGCACATTACATATGACTTCCAGTAGAGGAGAACTCTTGTTTCATCACTCCGTTGACTTGCATTTTAACATTGAGCTATACAACGTAAAGTGAAACAAATTGAAGAGTCCAAGCGTCAGTAATATCAGGCAGGAAATGAAAGGTAGAAGAAATTGAAAATTTCAGTGGAAGTAGTCTTTAAGGGACTGTACAGTACTGGTTGAGGTGGGGATTCATGTTTTCAATATTCTTACGTGAGATAATGAGAAACCTCTTAAATTAAATATGAAAGAGCATGTAATTTAAGAAGGATTCAACATTTATTCAATGAAAATTGGTTTTCAAATGGCTGATAATAATAAAAGGCGACAGGCCACGCCTTTTATTAGGATCTCTTTGTTTCACCTTGTTTTTGGATATCTCAGCCATTTCAAAACCGATTTTCATCAAAAAAAAACTTTTTATACCTCGTAGAATTGCATGCTCTTTGACATCTCATAGAGTGGTTTCTGAATATCTCGCAAAACATTAAAAGCTTAATCCTCACCTCGACCAGAACTGTACACATCCTTTAATCTTGTAGATATGATGCATAATAGACACTTTTATATGTCATCAATTCATGACTCTTGCAATTGTTTTGAACCTTGAAAGTATTATGAAATCATTGTTTTTTTGTTTGCTTTTTTGTTTTTTTGGTTAGGCCTACTGTTGTAGCAACTTCAAACCATTCCCCTGACAAAGTCACAATTTTTGTAATTGCTGCAGCTCCGGACTAAAATACACAACACTGTAGACAGAGACTTAGGGGGCTACCGTAATAACCTCATGTCAACAAAGCACAGTAATCGTGACAGACTACAACATTTCATGACATGGCGAAACCTTAAAATTCCAGAACTTTTTTTTGGCCATTTCAATGGAGCTTTCACTGCTGAGTTTGATCGATTGTACTCTACACTGTATCAACTGAAGACATCTTGCACATTGAGGATTCCTCTTCAAGAAGATTTCATGACCTGCTCCAAGTCTTGAACTCACACCCAAAACTTGATAACAGAGTTCTTTCTCACCTGTTCCCCTTCCAGCGACATCAAGACAGTCTTCCCAACGTTATCTCCTGCCACCAGCACACGGTCCGTGTAGTTGATATCCAGGGAGCAGTACCAGAAGCTGCAATTTTTGCAAAGGAGTACATTGCATAATATGCATAAAGTTTGATGTGTTAGAACCAGTATCACCAGTTAATGATCATGAAAGTGATGGAAAGAAATTATCATAATGGCAATAATTCTATTTGTTCAAAAATTATAAACATGATAGTTCCTATGTATTTTTGCCTCCTCAGACTCTAGATGTTTGTACAGTTTTCATAGCAATTACAATGTTTTGTTTGTTTGTTTGTTTGTTTGTTTGTTTTAACATAGTGCTCATCATGAACTAGCTTGTTCCTCCTCCAAGTAAATAATAATACAAAAAATCACTTTGGTTTGAAAATACTCATGCACTGCTGTTACACAAATATTCCCCTGTCTAAACTAGTCTAATGAATACAATGGTATGATTAGATAAATTCATTTTGCAAAAACTTATAGGCAACATGAAAGACTGATAGAATATTACCTATCAGTGAGCAACTCTTCATAAAATTGGGGCTCATATGTGCCCTAATTTGATAGCTGGTAAAAAACCCCCCGAAAAACAACAACAACAACAAACAAACAAACAAAGTGGGACATAATGCTCTGAATTTGATGATGAATCTGCTTGATACCCCCTCCATTGTACGTAGCTGGAGTAATAAATGAATATGCGAACAAAGAATATCTATTGACGTCATTTGTGAAACAACAATTTGAAACAGAAGACAAAATAATACGGGGTGGGAACAGACATTGTGCTGCACACTTCTGCAGCACTCTTCTATACTTCCATAGGAAAACTTTCCTCCTTTTTTTTATTGAATACTTTATAAGAAACATCATCCCTGAATACACAAAGAGGGTTTCATTGCACTTCAAGGGTTTTAAATTTTACTGCCTCACTTTTGAAATATGTCTCACATATCATTACACCTGTTCTTGGCAAATCACATAGAATCTTTCAAGACACATTGTTCCATGACCATCTTCACTTGTTGACAACATCCCACATAAAACACAACTCTTCCAGTGAGCATGAGTTCAAATGGTAGATTTGACACCTGTTTTCTTTAAATCTGGGCAGTTCATGAACACTAATGCCAATACGACGCCTATCAAACCATGACCAAATGCAGCATATGTGAACGAGTAGGCTGCGACAGTAAGTCTGTGTATTTCAGAATACTAGTATGCCCAGACATGACATCATCATTCTCATATGGAAGCTACCCCTTCTACTGTCTTATGTTTACTTCAAACAACAGTGCACTCCCGTTATAACAGACACTGTTATAACGAAATTCCAGTTACAATGAAGTAAAGTTTAAGGCTGCAAAATTATCCCTTCAAGGTTTCTTTACCGTTTATTTGTTCGGTTATAACAAAATTTTAGTATAACAATTACAAAAGAAAGCTGACAGTCCAGAGGACTTCATTAGTCCACTGTATTTGCCTTTGGTAAATCTCTCAACTGGGGGACTGTGACTTACTTCCAGTCAGCCGTGTCAAGGTAGACCCTTCTCTCTTGACCATTAACCCTACGACGGCTGACTGTCCCATCAATGGAGGAGGTATATAGCCACTGGGGGTCACTGCGGTCAAACTTAAGGGCTTGAACTGAGCCCCCTTTTCCAATCTAGTGGTAAGAGACAGTGACAAAGGGACACCATATACACACACACAAACAAAACAGAGAGAGTGAGAATGTGACATTTTGACAGAATGAAGAGCTTTGTCTGTTAGTTTTAAAGTGTTGTAGTTGGGATTACCTTGTAAATGCCATTCAGGAAAATATAAGTGACAAAAGCAACCTTTATCTCAGTGGAGGCACTATTTCCAAATGATAAATCCCCATCGAATGAGACAACCTTGCAAAGTCAACACTGCCATGCTTCTCTCTCTCCTATCTTTTGACGCAGATGGTAGCTAACCTCCAATCCATAGTGTTCTGATAGAGCTGCAGGACTCTCCCCCTACCGAGGTCCTGCAGTCTGACCTGTCCATCAAGGGAGGCTGTGTAGAGCTGGGAGGTATTCAGGTGGTTGAAATGGAGACTGGCAATGTTCCCACCTGGGCCAATCTGTCTTCAGCCATGGTTCATTTTCGACATTAAATGAACAAATAGTGATAACGAAAATGTTGCAAAGGATTTTAATAGTACTTTAAGCCCCAGCATCGTTTTCCATGCCATTTTTTCCATTTAGAGCTTGCTAACTTTTTGCAAAATGGTCTGTGACAAGAAGTCTCATGAAATCCTCACAATTGATACCTTACATACGAAAAACAAAATGCCTTGCTTGCATCTAATGGCAAAATACAAATATACATGGGACCCCTGTGAATCACTGTACTAGAGCATACAACTCAAAATATCTTAATGGAAAAATATTAAATTCCCTTGTGAAAAAGATAATTTCAAGCCATTAGACAAAATGTGACCAGGGACGATCTATTCCATAATTTGTCTCGCTTTGATAGTGGCAATTCTTTACACTCTTTCTGCCCCACTGTAGACACTTAAACCCTCAGCACAATCCTACGTACTAATCCCCTGTGATATAGCTATTGCCATAAAATTCCTATTTCCATTTAAAGGGGATGGCTAGTAACTGATCAGTGGGAATCGGTGGGAATGCTGGGGGATGATTATTCCAATCCTTGCGGGATTCATTTAAGATTACATTACGTATCTATTGTTGGGTGGAAATTATTTGCTTCAGAATGGTCTCATATTCAAGTAATGTGCAGTTTAATCGCCCGTCACTGTACAGGTATGCTAACCTGGAAACATTAAACTGCACATTACTCAAATATGAGACCATTCTGAAGCAAATAATTTTCACCCAACAAAAGATACATAATGTATTCTTAAATGAATCCCACAAGGATTGGAACAATCATCCTCAACATTCCCACTGATTCCCACTTATCAGTTACTAGCCATCCTTTTTAAGTACAATCAATCAGAGACCCCATGAAGATTATCTACAATAAAATAAGGAACTTGTTCATTACATAGAAAAGTATATATGGCCAATGCACATATTAAAAGAGAGTATTGCAGACATGTCAGCTCACAGAAAACAGTGCACATGGGGGAATGTCAAAGTTGCATGAAAGTCTGTGCACTTTTTGAGCCTCTGTACTCAAATCATGGCTAATCCATGGGAACATGTCAAAGGACTAAACCAAAGTGATATCAGTTCAGGGGTAAACAAAATTCCATATCTACCTTGGAAATAGAGTGTTACAAAAGTTGAGAGTAACACAGTAACAAAGTAAAATGTATAACTGATTCGGATGGAACCACCGAACAAGTGACTGCTATGTTGCTGAAATGAAAAGGTTGACATGTTTGATATGAGACTCACCTTTTACCTGCTTGATATGCTTACAAGAGTGAGCAAAAAATGATGGCATTATTTGGCAATACTACTGGCAGACTGTGAAGATTCAAACTTTGATTGCAATTAATTTGATTGGACCTAAGTTGATGCTATCTAGTAATATAATAAGCATTGTGAAATTCTGAACAGAAGGCTACCTGCAGCTCAAATACACCTGATCCAAAGCCAAGAAAGGTGACAATATGTGACCCTGCACCAAAAAAACGAACAAAAAGTCACCAGACATGAATTTTTACTTGATGGCAGATTCTGAAAGAGCAGACTCAAAGCTTTAAAATGATGTATAACTCAATTCAAATGGACTCTCCTAACCTATCTAGATATTGGAAAGAAAGCACACACTCTGTTAAGTCTGGACTGAGAAAAGAGGCTCTGAAGTACAGGGTCTATTCAAAATCTTTATCTTTACCAAGCCGTGCTAGCTGTGGTATGAATGGGACAAAAAACAGGATGTAAACCACAAGAGCAACAACAATGAAGGGATAATCAGATTAAGCTGAAATTAAGCATGCAGTATTAATACATTCTGTCCGTAAATAATGCCAACTTTCAAAGCAGTAGCATTATCTCTTCAAAAGTTATTAGAGTTGAAAGTGAAGAGTGTGAAAAGGATATGAAAAGGGACCCCTGAAGTCACACCTGATCTCACTACTCTACTAGAAAGGGTTGTAGAAAAACTGCTAAAAACACGCTTTCCCATTCATTCTACGATCCCAAACTTTAGGATAATGTAGAAGAAGAATTACTCTTTCAGATAATATGAAAAACTCAAGATTGACTTGGCTGACCCATTTCACCTTTTTTATTCCTCACATAAATTCAAGGGATGCGACTTTTTGTTTGTTTTGTGGTGCACGGTCACATATGATTACCAAATTTCAAATAATTATGCTTCATTTGACAGTATACAAATAATGACTGCTATGAGGGGCACAGTTAAAATTATGGGCCCAAGGTGATGTGAAAACCGTAACTATGCCCGAAGCGAAGCTGAGGGCATGGTTATGGTTTTCACATCACCGAGGGCCTACATAATTTTAACTGTACCCCGAATATCAAGCAGTCATTATTTGTTTTATATACCGAAAATATAGATACCGAAAATATAGATTCTAGTCTCTTTTACAGCACTCGTAATCAATGCTGATCGACAGCGCGGCGGTCGTATCATTGGTGCGTACATGAGTGATCATCTATGTGTACAGTGTACGCGGGGTTCGACTGTCTCCAAACCAGTCCGCTAGTCTCTTTTACAGCACGCGCATCGAATGCGCGGCGGTCGTATCATTGGTGCGTACATTATGAGCGATCTATGTGTACGGGGTCGCGACTGTCTCCAAACCTATTTACTAACTGTGCCCGGGCCCCGGTCACAGTAACTCAAAAACAGGGCACAGCTATTTTCATGACTCCCCTTTTAACCAATCAGATGAGAGGATTCTAGAAATGAGGTATATAATGTACATTATCTCACCCCTGGTATGAAGCTGCTTCCTTTCGAGTAATCCCACAGTATCAGATCACCGCCCTTTGAACCAACAGCCAGGGTCTTTGGGAGGCTAGGGTGCCATTCCATTGCAGTCACTCTGCGGTCTAACTGGCACTCATTGTTGGTGACTCGAAACTCTTCCAGTTGTTTCACCATGGGCTGGACAGTGATCTAAAAAACAGCGACACGGGTGAATGAAATCTAATCATTTGAAATGTGCAGACCAACTTGCTTGGGCTTGACACATAGATGAACACACAAACTGTAACAGCTATTCTTAAATGAAAACTTCTATTGACAAGACTGTTTTTTAAAAGAAAGAGGAAATGCAAAGTTTGATGAGTTTGGTGAATACAGCTTAGTTTTGATAAACAGGCACTGGTGCTAGTGCCCTCTTTAGCATTTCAACTGAATTCTTATACTTTTAAAGCAAGAAAAGTGTTCAGAGCTCAGGTAATTAAGAATTTGAGATTATATTTATCTTAACCCATTTGATGGACTGAATTTGCTACAAACACACATTTTCCATTTATAGACACTTGCCCGTGTATATTCAGGACTCGTCCTCAACAGGTTAATCAAGGCATTTGTTTGGATCTTTAACAGTTTGACCACAAAGGAAAGTCCAAAAAGTACCATGGTTTGCTCAAAGCAAGAGCTACCATTGAAGCTACAAGATATAATGACAGCATACCTGCTTAAACCTCGTCTTGCCCAGCTGACCCGACAAATGCCTGTACAAGCCATGAACCAGATTGGAACTGTGACTGTCCACTGGTAAAGCAACTCTACTTGTAGGTATTTGTCTTTTACTTCCAAAATTGAAGATGAGATCTCCTTTGCCACTGATCTGTGCCTCTGTGGCTGTCTGGATATTTTCCTGCAGAAAAGAATCAATCTCATAGCATCAATATTTAAGGAGCAATGGTGCCAGTAGTTCAAGGTAGACAACAACTGGAGAAGCTCTCTGCTGAGAGCACAGACCTCTGCCAAGCAGCTCATTTCTACCACTGATCTTGTTCTTCCGTAGACATCAGAGATTTCAATCTATATGTACATGCATGCTGAAAATCGTCCAATTTCCCAATAGAGAAGGGTCTCCGCCTTTTATTACATCATCCACTTCCAGCTGCGTGGCACGACTTGCAGAAACTAGAGCACGCGTATAAAAGCAAACCTCTGAAGTATGCAGCTTGAAATCCAAACTTCATGACATTGACCCTACCTGCCAAAATATCAAAAATCCTTCATAAAATCCATAAAAATTCCCAGGTCACTACCAAAATTTAATTATCTGTTCCTTGTGTCATTCTGAACCTTTCCTGTAAGTTTCATCCAAATCTGTTTACAATTTTTTGATTTATTTTGCACCCAGACCAACCAACAAACAAACAAATCAACCAATGCTGACGAAAACATAACCTCATCCCTTGGCGGAGGTAATAATAACAATTAAAGTTCTTACACACAGCATAAAAATGATATCAAGACCCCATCATCAAACACAGAATATAGTAATTAGAACCGTCTAGTACTGTCTTCTTCTTCTTCTTCCAGTAAAGTACAGACCGCCGTTGGCATATTATCGTACTTGTGCTTGTCAAGTGCCCAGATGAAAAGTGCGAGTAAAAAGATCACTACAGATTCTATATGTGCAGTTAAAAAAGACAGAAGAGGCTTAACGAAGCCTAATCTGTTGCACCCCCTGTTTGAAGATCTGTAGCAAGGTGCTTCTACTTATACTTGGTGGTAAAGAGTTACATAGTTTAAAGCAAGTGGCCCTTAATTCGACAGGGTTCCATGAATAGACCACTCTTACAAATAAAAATTAAAAAATGGCGCATATCAAGTGCAAAATTCAAACTATGCAACTACCTCCACACGTGTTCCGAAGAGCACAACAATGGGCCACGTCGCCGGACCCCCGAAATCATTGTCGCGACCCTCCCGGGTCAACTCGCATTAACAAGCAGTTCAATGGGTAAGTAACACGAACAGCTAAGTAAAGTTGCACAGCAACACATATAGACTCGTTTCATTCCATGTTTCAAAGTTACTAGTCCGTTTATCTGCATTGAATCTGTACAGCGTGTATACTGTACCTACAGCCATGATGGCAGCCGTTTCTGAGATAACTTGAGCGTTTACGCGATATTTATATTTTGCATTCCACCTGTGCCAGAATTTGCGGTATCACCATGGTTCGTCATTGTGTTATGCGTTGAATCTCTTGCACAGCGTGTGGAGTACGTGGAGTACTGCGCTCTCGTAGTGCGATACCGTGCGATGTACTATGTGTTAATACATTTACATAGGCAGGGCGAGCGCACAGGGCCGTACGTCACGAATGTCGAACCACGGTCACCCGGTGCCGAACAATGGTCACAGGCATTCAAATGATGGTTGCAGCGCAAGTGTATGGATCATGCACGCTATTTTGATTCCGCAACTTAAGATGTCCAATCAAGGGCCACTTGCTTTAATTGCGTCAGGAAAGAATGTCTTCTGATATGTTTGGGTTCTGGCATACGGGATTTGAAATTTGTTTGGATTCCCTCATGTAGATGGTCCAGTGGCTGGTACGAAGTGTTCATCCGGAATGTCGATCAGCCTGTGGATTATGGAGTATACCATGCACACTCTCTGCTGAGCCCTTCTCTCTTAACACTGCATGACACTTATCTTCATCTGTACAACTGTGATTGATCACAAATTCATGATTTTAATATAAATCATAAACTTGCATCCGGTGAGCAAATGGCCCTCATGTCCACTCACGCTATATAATATTGGAAAGATTGTTGCATTTGGGGGTAATCGCATCATAATCATTACCAACAAATCGAGTGTGAAGAGTGGAAGCAGTTAATTTTACTCAAGTCTACTTTGGGCAAGAGTTCCATATGTACCCCCTGCTATGTGTCATGCACAAGTAACATGAGTAAGTTTAGGTGGCTTTGAGCTTCGGGACTAAGATTAGAGTTTACTCAGTTTAGGGTTAGGGTTCAATAGAGACTTAGAGGGAAGACTTCCATATGTACGTACCCCCCACTTCACACCTACATTGTATGAGCTTCCTCTGAAGTCCGCATTTCCCTCGGACACTGAGATCAATGTTACCTTTACTCTAACCCTAACCCTAATCCTTAACTGAGTAAACTCTAATCCTAATCCCAAAGCCACCTAAACTTATTCATGTTACTTATACATCATAAACTTAACACTTGATAACGCATAGCGGGGGTACATATGGAAGACTTCCATATGTACCCCCCACTTCACACCTACATTGTATGAGCTTCCTCTGAAGTCCGCATTTCCCTAGGACTGGCACTGAAGTCCGCATTTCCCTAGTTAGGGTAACATTGATCTCGGTGTCCTATAGGGAAATGCCGACTTCAGAGGAAGCTCATGTTTATAGTGGGGGTACATACACATTATGGAAGTCTTTCCCTACCGGTACCTACTTTGCTTTAATTCAGTGATGACACAGGATGATGCCTATTCATTGATCTAGTACGAATGCTTTGATCTTTATTTTTATGGCAATTTCTGAGACTTATCAAGTTGAATGTCTGGGAAAGCTAATGCCCTTAATGGACAAAAAATGCACATGTCTCACTCACACAGCCTATCTTATACAGTATAGTAACTACACGCAGCGCTGTCGCGAAGCGACAGCGCTGCACCTCTATTCCTTCGCGGACGTTGTTATCGTTCACTGTTTCCTTCATGAATATCTTTATTAATCGTGGAAACTAAAATATAAGGAATTATCGTAATCTATGACCATCATTCAATAACCGGTATGCGATTTTTTGCTTAATTACGTCTAAAACTTACTGAAATCTATGGCTGAAATCAGGTCTGTAAACGTCCTTACTGCTTCACTCCTCATCTGCGTGTTATATGAATGGCATTCACTCTCGTATACTACAACGTAGGTAGTCGGGGCGGAAGTGATGAGATAGTCGGATGACCCCGACTAAAAAAGTTCAAATCATTGCCGGTGCAGCACGCGCGGATCTACTACAAGCTTTACGTAACACATGAAACGCACGGGCGCACGGGCGCACGGGCGTACGTAAAAAGCAACCACTTCTGAATGTGCATGCGTGGTAGTTTGTTGCTTTTGTGAAGCTCTCGAAGGAAAAGATGCCACCGCACGATCTACTCCGAAAAATTCAACAATAAGGTCTGGATACCAACAAAACGCCGACTTCAACTCAACCATCAGGAAAATACGCTGTAGGTAAGTGTTGCAAATTATATTACTCTTAAAATCATACAAAATAAAAGGTATTTTATGTGATTTTGCCGTCAATAGTGACGGTCGTTTACAACGTTGAAACACTAACACATGTCAGACCCTGTGCGCAGCACAGTGTCTGGTCAGGCTAACAGTATAGTAAAGTTTACTGCTGGCTTGTAAACGAGACGTGAGTTTGCGGACGAAAATAAATTCACCTCTAGCAAAACTAAGAGTAAGACAGTATAAGTCAGTACAAATGTCGGTCTTTGTGGTGACTAGATCAGAACCAGAGAAGTTATGACTTATCAATACAATTACTAGTAATGTGTAGTACAGGATCTACTGAGGAAGTTAGTAGGTCCTACTCTCAATAGTCATGACATGCCAATGTGGTGGTAGCATCTCGAACACACCTTACTCCCAGTCTCATCGCCATCGGGGTCGGTCTGGCGCTCTTCTGCAGCCTGCAACAAAGTTTTATCTTTTTCTTCCCTCCTCGCTCCCGACTGCTGTTTCTTTCCTGCAGCTGGAGTTGGCAGGCCCTTCTTCCTCCCTGCTTTCGAACGGTTCCTCGGTGCCATAATGCGTCAGTGGTACTTGATCACAACCTTCGAGAGGAATTCAACGTTAACTAGAAACCTTCGTTTCTTGATGCAGATGATAAACATTCCCTGGCCTGACACCGGGGCCTGGCAGAATGATGACAAAGTAGGATATAGCCTCATCAATGACATGTGTTTACGTGTGTGTATGAGCTTGCATGCTGCGCTTAGCTTCGATGTTATTCAACTGGGTTATTTTTCTCTTGCGTAATTCCCGGTTACCTACACATGCTTAGGATCAACATTATTTGTTTGATAAAATTTTAGTAATTATTAGCTAAAAAAACAATAAGTTTAAAAATCTCTATTCTTATTTTTTTAATATTCTATATTTTAATTTTAATATCCATTTTTAGGTATTTAAATGATAAATAGTCATTTACTTCAATATCAAACTTCATTACCGCGAACGTGGCTGCTTTTCTTGCTGGACTGGGAAACTCCGAGGTCAGGGGTGAGGTAGCGACGAATGAACGTCACGTTGTACGCCCGTGGTCCACGGTGCGGAATGGTACTGGTGTACGTGAGTGCGTGTACGTATGCTATCTATCTCGAATAGGCCTCCGACTGTGTCTCTAGAAAGCTCTCGGTCTGTCATTCTCATCATATCCACTCCAAGTTCACCACTCGTTGAGGCTCAGACGATACATTGTTAAAGTCAAAGATAGGCCGACGTAAAATACAGCAAAATGGCAAGCGGCAGACGTTTCTGGGTAGGAGGGAACTACAAAATGAACGGGAGCAAAGCTGTCCTTGACGGACTTCTGAAAACACTGGAAGAAGCTCAGGTCCCCGGAAATACTGGTAAGATACTGAGACTAGAGTAAGACTAAGAGTTAAATTTTTAAAGACTAAAGGTCGAACTGTTGTCTAGACTAGTCTCGAAGAGTAAGACCATGATTAAAGAATGTGAAATGAAATTTACGAAAGGCAAGGCCTAACGTCGTTAGGCCGGCCTAGACGTCTAACAAGTGGTAAAGAATGGTAGGACCTGAAACGCTAAAGACGTTAGTCGTTATGCAAGGTGATGTCTGATGATCATGATGATGTCGTGTCCTGCAGGATCAGGATGGAAGAGCTGTAATGTATCCACCTGTCAAAAGGTGATGATTACGAGGGGGGGGGGGGGGGGAGTTTCCTACATCAATTGACACCAAAATTGCAATGCCCAGGCTGCCTGGCCCCAGGTTATGCATAAATATGTACAATTGTACGTGCATATCACACCAAAAATGGCAAGGACACTCCACAGCTGTGTTTTTATTTGTCATGAATTCTAGATCTATTAAACTAGCAATTAACATTCAACAATGTGGCCATTTTCCTTTCAGATGTGGTGGTGTCGCCTCCAGCTGTCTACCTCTCCTACATGAATTCCAAGATTCCGGCAAAAGTCAGTGTCGCTGCACAGAATTGCTATAAGGTGGAGAAGGGTGCCTTCACTGGAGAAATCTCTCCTGCTATGCTGAAGGACCTTGGAATTGGCTGGGTCATTCTCGGCCACTCAGAGCGGAGACACAAGTTTGGAGAATCGGATGAGGTATGCAGTGACAATAGCTGCCATTATGGGATTTAGTATGTAAAAAATCTGCACCAATGTTTGACCTTTCCTTCCAAAAGTTGACCATGGGCCAAAGCATAGGTTTCTGCATGTAGCCTGCGACTTAGTTTAGCAAGCTGTTTCTCAATGTAGCCTGCGGCTTAGTTTAACAAGCTGTTTCTCAAAAATTGATTATTTGTGCAACTATTCTAGAACACTTGGATGAGCATACACTACAGGTAATGTGAAAGATTCAAATCTCAAATTGGATTCAAGAAAGCAAGTAAAACTGAAATCTGATTTTAATCACGATGCACGCTTCAATGTTATCCATAGATATCTAATGCAACAGTTGCAAGGAGTTTTTTTTTTGTTGTTGTTGGGTTTTTTATTTGTTTTTAGTTTGTAGGCTTACACCCAAATTCTTCCAAATTTGTCAGAAAAATTGACGTCTACCATACAACTGAAAGATGGTTTGCATTTGAAGCTAGGACTATGAAGTCAGTGTCATAATAGATGCCTATCATTCTAGCTGCCAAAGAGATGGCCCCATGTCTAATGAAGATACCACATGGTGTGTAGCCAACACTGACAGAAGTAGTATTGGTAGTCATAGTTAAGATTCATATAGCCATTTTGGAAATGTATTCAGCATTCATCTACTGGTATAGTGTCTGTGAAGTTGATGCCAAGGCAACATGATGAATTTAATGATACTTAGCTTTTAAAACAAAGTCTATAATGTGAAGGTTTATGTAGACAGGAAATGTGTGTGAGAAATGACATCACCTCACATCATAGTCAGAAAATAGTGATTGTTGTTACCGGATTATCCTTATCTGAAGTGCATTTTGAAGATTTAGTACACGGTGTATCTATTGTGAGAATGTATGGTATCTTGCGCACAATTGGTCTCCAAATGCAAATCAGTGAATACACATTGTGGAGATACCTTTTTTTTTTTCAAAGTGTAGAGCTACAGAAGATAGCTCTATTTTCAAACTTATTCTTTCGCCAACACTGACTTTGTTCTGAATGCTACCCCCCCCCCCCCCCCCCCCCCCCCGTCAGCTGATTGCAGAGAAGACGCAGCACGCCCTCAGTGCTGGTTTGAAGGTCATTGCCTGCATCGGTGAGAAGCTGGAGGAGAGAGAAAGTGGACAGACCAATGAGGTTGTCTATCGCCAGATGAAATTTTTGGCAGGTGCGCACTGATTATCTTGAAGGGATGGTACAGTTGTGGTTAAGATGGGACTGCAGATTTTCAACTTTTTGTGTGTGTTTGTGAAAAAATGAGAAACCTCTTTGTGAAATATGAAATAATATGTAATTCTTAGAGGAATTCTTATTTTATTTTGAAGAAACTTGGTCTTACAATGGTTGATACTTAGTATATCCAAAAAAAAAAAAAAATCAAAATGGTTGCAATAAAATGCAACATGTTACAACTTTCATTAGCACCTCTTTTTTTTAACCTTGATTTTGTTTTTTGTTTTTCGGTCATTTCAAAACTAATTTTTATCAAGTAACTTCAATTCGTGTTAGAATTGTATGCTCCTTTATTCCATTTCATAAAGTGGTTTCTATATGCTTGCTTACCTCAACTAATACTAAAACCAAAAGCCCAAATACATGTATAAATTTTTGTGGATTGAGTGAAAAGCAGCAATAGTGTATTAGTAGAACACATTCGTGAAAGTGTGAGGAGAATTGGAAAATCAATTAAAAAGTTAGGAATTTTCAAAGTTTGTAAGACCATTGCAAAACTAATGCATCATCTTCTTATTGCTTTGTATTCTAATTTTCAAAAATACACATGATATGCAGTAAAAAGTTGATTTATATTTTCTGCTTGTATTTGCAGTATGACATGGCTGGCCAAGTTTGTTACAACATTGAGTTGTCTTTTTTATTTGTTTGTGTTTATTGATATCTGGTTTTCTGGCAAATTCTCATGTTTCTGCTTAAGACATTCTAGCACTTGAAAATTAACTCAACATGTAACTGTCAATGCACTAAAATTGTGTCCATTCCATCTAGATGTGATTTCGGACTGGAGTAGTGTGGTCATTGCCTACGAACCTGTGTGGGCCATTGGGACAGGGAAGACAGCCACTCCGCAGCAGGCCCAAGAGGTCCACCAAAATCTCCGCAGCTGGTTGACGGAGAATGTCAGTGCCGCGGTCTCCGCCAACACCAGGATCGTTTATGGAGGTTAGTGACATTCCCACTACGACCACCAGCACTAGACCTTTATTTCATGTAGATAATTGGCAGCACATTTTTGTAGCTTGATGTGCTTACCTCTCAAATTGACAGATATTTCTTGAATTTGTTTTGATATGCAATTGTGAAAAATTCAGAAATAATTTTGACAGATCCACCAAATATTTCATCAATGTAAGATAAAATGTATACAGTAAAATCCAGCGGTACCAAAATGATAACAGCAAGTTGATATTTGTTGCAAAAAGAAAAATAAGGCAAATTCTTGAAGATCTTTTGGTTGAAGCAGTACAACCAAGAAATATATCAGTATTTCACTTTTATATTTTTCCCATTTAGGCTCTGTAAATGCAGCCAACTGCCGTGATTTAGGATCTCAGCCGGACGTGGACGGGTTCCTCGTAGGGGGAGCATCCTTGAAGCCTGAATTCACTCAGATTATAGCCGCTGGAGGCCAGTAAGATTCAAGTTGATAGAGCGCCCTCATCATCAATGTAGGCATAGGCAAATCGGTATTTCCCTCCCACGATGGAGTCCCGTGAGCTGTGATGTTTTGTGACTGGAGTGTTGGTTCGTATCATGGACAGGACATTGAAATATCTGGGGTGAATGACATGGAGTATGCCACTGAATATTATCAATATTCTACATACACATAAGCCAATGGTCTCCTCTGAAGGCTTGTCAGTATTAGAACTCACTAAAAGTGGTTTTGAGGTACTTTGATTATTTTGAATGCTTGGACAGTATAATAAATGGTTTTGGATCAGAGTAACTGAATGGAAGGTGCTTTGAAGTGTATTCAGCCTTTCAGAACATTTTGCACACTGTTTCTTCCAACAAGCAGTCCCAGTTAGATGAAGAATGAGACTCTATCTCTTCTTCCAGTCTGAAGAAAATTCACCTTGGATAGTCTGAAATGAATCACGTTGAGGATGAATACAAATCCAGTAAGTTATTTGCCCTTGTCAGAATGCTGCTACTTTGGAACCTCGTTATGACATGGTATTATTTAGCACAAAACCTTTGTATGTATAACAAGGTAATTGTGTGAATTCCATTCTTTTAATATTCTTTTTTCTTAAATCCCTGATATGACAAGATATCCATTATAGTGAAGACATTTTTATTGTTCCGAACAACTCGTTGGAATGAGCTTCCCTCGTACTGCTATAAATGGATGTTATGATGAGGAGAGTATAAAGGTACGGTATATCAGTAATTTCACTCTTGGATCTCTACCTCCTCCCAGAAAGGCATTTTCAGGATATCAACCCCGAGAAGACCGTTTTAGATGCACTCTTTGCCTTCTTGTTTAACAGTGAGAAATTTGTTTTTGTCATGTCAGAGATTTTAGAGAGGACTTATGAAGTATTTTGTAGGATCTTGTTAGAAAGTTCTGCATAATTCTTTATTTTGCAAGTGTTGGCGTATGGTCTATTTGATTATACACTTGCTGATACCTGCTGTGTCCAACGAAGCAACCAACACACCGTGTGGTACATGTGGTGCTACCTGTTTTTCGATATCATTGGTTTTTCCTCACCTCATGAAGTGTATGACTCTATATTTTGATGATCAGTCATTAGTCTAAACTGGATGGCAGTAAGGTGTGATAACTTAAGTCCATAACTTGTTAGAATTGAAGTTGAATGAAGTCTTGCCCATTTTGGAGGTCAATTTCCATATGCGTAGACATGCCGTAGCATAAAATGGTGTAATAGTTGCATTTTGGTATCCTTTGAGTGAAGTGTGATAACAGATTACAGCGGTAAGAGGTCTGTATATTGTTTGAAATGAAAGCAAGAATATGGAAAGCATATATGGATAACGTGGTGTATATCGGATCATCAATATTGGTCATTTATGAAAAAAAAAAATGTGTGGCTGACAGATGATCACTATCTGTTATCACATATATGAGATAGAAGTGATGAGAATGACGACAGAAGTATATAAACTGTCCTGATACGTGTATAATGTGTATCTCTGGAATATTTTTTATGTACATACGATAGTTTAAAGCAGAAAAGCCCCTGGGCTGTGTTTCCCTCTTGCTCTAAGTTTGTTGTCCTCTCACCCTGCAGACAACTGAAACACACACACAGAAAACATTGTTTGTTCACATTTTCTTTAAAAAAATACAATTCACATTTTCTTTTAAAAAAATACAATATTTATCAAATCGGGGGAAATTTGTCCAAGATCTGAAGGGCTCCATCCAGTTGAGGACTCATGCTGGTAACCGTGGACTTTGTCACATCGTGTCAGAGTTTTAAACGTATGGACAGAAATATTAACCCATTTCATAAGTTGCACTGTACCTATAAATTATGAATACACGGTGTACCTGTAGTGTATCACTGAATTTCAAAATATTAGGTGAACTGTTGTGCCAAATGGAGTCTTCACAGGTGTCGATTTCTTGGGATATGGCGTTCTGTGAGAGAACAAATGATACCCTCTCAATCCAAGTTCACGGTGAGTGAAGTTCAACATATTAAAGAGAAACCCTGTACCTGTCGATGTCAAGCTTGATTGCTGTGTATTGGCTGTGTAACTTGCCTGTGTTAAAAATGTTTTTAGAAAGAAAAGGTGCATGATACTCTGGTCAATGAGATTTCACATCATTTTATCGAGGAGAACTCAAATGTGTGATTGTCGATGAGTAGCATTATGATTGGACAGGCAGGGATACAGTGGTGTAGAACAGGATACAATCATAAATGACAAATTGATAATCAAAAGTAAGTTTCATTTTGTATTTCTTTGAGTCCATTTATTGCAAAGTACATGTGTTCACACACTTTAATTTAGAGATCTTTCATTATAAGCCATGTGAACAGTTATACAATGTTTTGCTTTGAGCTCTGAAGCATAGACCTTTCAATTCTAGTGTACTCTTGTTATAACAAACACAGTTATAACGAAATACCGGTTACAACAAAGTCAAAAATTCGGGCGGCAACGTTATCCACTCTGTGCTTTTTTATTGTTTATTTGTTCTGTGGTAACAAAATTTCGACATAACGAAAGAAAACTGCAAGTCCCGAGGACTTGTTATCACTGTATTATATATATATATATATATATATATATATATATATATATATATATATATATATATATATATATAAAAAGATGACGAAGTAGGGTGGTAGTCCATTTCAGTCCAACAATGCTATAGATGACTCTATTTTCTATAAATACATAAGTAGGGCCCTACTAACCATAGTGGTAACCATTTTTGTATTATTATATAGAAAATAGAGTCATCTTGTTTGCTTTCATAATTGTCATTGACGACTCTGAGGAAGACGAATGTATTCATCGAAAATTTGGTGTGAATAAATAGCATTGTTGGACTGAAATGCATTGCCGTCCTACTTCGTCATCTTTTCTGTACTGGTACCCACACGCGGACTACAAGTATCATATATATATATATTTATTTATGTGTGTGTATATATACATACATACATACACATGGTAAAGTGGTAATTTACAAGTAAATGTTGTATGAATGGCTTCTGTTGGTTGGGATGAAAAGAACACACTTGCACCTGTTCTGTCCAATATGCACCAAGATCATACATGGAATATCTATTACAGAGTTTTCATGAAAGACCCTCCAGCATTTCCAATACCGCAGGTACAGCATGTCAATAATAAACAGTCTTCAATGACCTTAATCGCATACAGCTGTATGACGAGATTGTGAACAGGAACACAGATCAATTGAAATTGTCTGATTTTGGGAAAGTCCCCTTCAATTGCAAAGTTTAGTAGCAGAGTAACTGACACACAGATGACAAACTTATTTGTTGACGAAAGAAAATTTAATACTCCTTCATTACAACTATTTCCAACTTGTGATGTTGGAGTGAAAATTATGCATTTTTATTTCATTCATTGAGAGGAACGAATACATGATTATAGTAAAAAACAACAAACAAACACATTTTGCTCAAAGAAACAAAAATACACCGTACAGTTGTGCTGATGATTGATTGAACACTCACAAAAAACATGAACAATGAATAGAAGATATTGTACCTGCACAGCGAAATCTAATGAAATCTGATGTAACAAAAACTTTGTTTTTATTCTCTTTTTTGTCCGACTAAAATTAATAATTTGTTCTTGTGGCAGATACATTGTAACAAGAAATGTCGGCGACTGGCGTGTTAATTCCGTATTATTCATCGCATTATTCTCCCAGTAGGTCTATGCATTTATTTCCAATGAGAGACGGCAATTTCACATGTTTGACGAATAATCATCTGGTGATATTCACTACAAACTGTAGTTTTCTTGACAATACTTACGGTGCGCCATACGTTCAAAATATGAAGTAAGGTGATTTTTTTTTCATTTCTCTTGACTTTTAACTCCATGTGACCTAAAAATCTATTCCCTGCATAATCACTATGTGGTAATGTACAACGGTACAAATTGCATTTACTAAACACTGCTGGGAGTATGCGTTCAATTTGCCGGGTATGGTGAAAACAGTAGCATCAAATAGTTTTTATGTCATTCTTAACCCGATATTTGACCCTTGACCTCTAACACAAAAACGTCATGAGAGAAACCATGTCAGGCAATACCTCCATCTAAATGCTCAATATACCGTGACCTATTTCCGAGATAAAGAAGGAAAAGGGGAATTTTAATATTTTTAACTTGACCACTGACCTTGACCTTACGTCCCAAAACATCTCGTAATTCACGTACATGTATACACACCGAGTTACATGGAAATAATTTAGGCATTGCAGAGATACATGAACATTATAACCCAGGGGAAATTGTGAAAATCTTTGGCATTGGACCTTGACCTATGACTTTTGACCTTTGTCCACTCATATGCCAAGTTTTAAAGCGTCCGCAAAATCGATTGTGGATGAACAGACGGCCGAGCAACACGAAAACAACACTTCGTGGCGGATTCATCATTGGAAACAAACTTAGAAATGCCGCTACGGCGACTGGTATGCCTCCGCCATATCGCATTATTCTCCCATATAGGTTTGTTGTACATCTTGACATTACATGTATTAGACGACCAGTTTCACATGAGTGGTTAAAAACTGAAAAGATGTGTTGAAAGTTTGATGGCACAACGCCAAATGTGTTTCAGTGTACATTGTATATTCCTTGAACGTGATTTCACTTGGCTACCACTGCTACTTGATTCAGAAAGCAAGTATTCTTGAATTTTACGATTAGTGTCACTTGATCTTTGACCCTTGCTCCTTGACCCCATGGTCCAGATCTTTCTTCAAATAATGCACTAATTGATGATATCTTATACACTTGTATAGGGAAGGACGGAAAAATCCATAAACAATGCGTCTGAATACACTTAATGTCGGAAGCATAAAGTACCGCACACTAACATCAAAATCTGTCAGAGTACTGCGCTGTACATACACATACAAAAAAATGAAAAACCATGTACGAGAGACGATTGTAGGCTACATCAGCCTGATTCCTTTAAAAAAAATAAATCAAAAATAAAAACCCCACACGAGCGTCCGTGCGTGACCACCGATTTAACTACATGAAGATGACCTGCATTGTTCATTTTCATTTTACACTTTGATTTCAGCACGAAGTACTTTCGGCACGTCAGCCCCGAGCCTACGTAGAATCACAGACGTGTATATAGCGAAGTTGTCAGCCATCCTTTCCGTGGTGCCCATTAGAACGACGAGATCATATTCCCCTTAGATGCTACCCGCCAAGTTTGGTGAAAATCGGTCAAAAAAAAAAAAAAATACGCACGACGCACGACAGACGCCGGACGAAGCGCGATCGCAATAACAAGCGACAACGTTCCGAATCTGGATGAAAAGTAGTCAAAGATAGAATAGTGAGATAGGCCAGAATGAATTTGAAACGTAATGATGTCATTTTGAGATTTCATTCGTTCCGATTTCATACTCGAATTTGATAACGTTAGGTTGTTTTACAAGCCTCAATATCCCATCAAACTTACAAGTAATCACTTCTGAATCTCGAGCATCAGCTTTTAGAATATTGCAATGTGTATAACGTACCCTGTGAGAAAGATTGTCAAGCATACAAAATAGGAGTGAAGATAAGAGGTATAACTTGTCATCAAAATTGTTTGCCCTATGTATAAAAGAAATTTGTAAGATCGCAGCTGCTGATCTCCATTTGCAACAAGCATTGTACAACAAAAACAGGAATCGAACCTGTCATCCACTGCACTAGATTTCATGGGAATTTTTAAAGATTCTGAAGGACAACGAAACGTTTTAAAAAAGTTGCACACGACGACGGACGCTGCCGGAAGATCGCAGGTCCCGTGACCCTTCGGCTCATATGAGTTTAAGATGCAGTTTGAATTGTTTAGTCACTTTCAGTCCCACACCAAATTAATGTAAACTCGTAATAAAATCGTGGTATCTAACGAAGTTGTCTTCCGTCCTTTCCGTGGCTAACCTTCCACGTATGTTGCTTAACGTCACGAAACTCGCCATCCTTGAAATGGAGCATCTCATGCCGATGTCTGGCATCGGACTGCTTAAAAGCCATGTCGCAGTGTCGACACTTGTACGGGCGAGCATCGGAATGAATCTTTATGTGACGCCAAACCAGTTCTTTCCTGCCGAACTCTTTGCCGCACACCTTGCAAGGGAATGTCGTGGGCTTCTCGGTGTGGCAGGAACGTTGATGCTGTTGTAAAATAGTGGGGTGAGAAAAACTGCGGCCACACTTCTCACATGTTGCGGTAAAAGGGCGGGGAGGATGACACGTTTTCAGGTGAGATTGGAGTTTTCCTGCAGATCCAAAGGTTTCCGGGCACTTGTCACAAGCGTATGCTTCGATGTCGGCCTTGTAGTACTTGTGTATTTTCATGTGAGTATTGAGCGTTGCCGTGGAACTGAGAGCTTTACCACAAACAGGACAGGCCAGTTTCTTTTTGACAACTTGGTGTGTATTTTCGTGCATCATGCGAACCTTTGAGTCCCGAAACCTTTTGTCGCAAACGCCACAACAAAAAGGGAATTCTTCTTTGTGGGTCATTTTATGGAATGACAACAAAGCGTTGGTGGGAAAGAACTTGTGACACTTTTGGCACGTGTACAGGCGGCTGCCTGGACCAGGGATTTCTCTCCACTGGCCCTGAGCATGGAGCCGTAAGTGAATGTCGTAACTGAATTTGCCTTTGAATTTCCGCCCGCATTGGTCGCAAAACAAGTGCTTTCCTTTGGCATGTGACCTGGCATGTTTGATTATAGGAACCAGTTCGTAAAAAGTCTTTTGGCATAACTTACACCTGTAGTATGTGCATCTGTCAATTACCACTCTCTCAACCTTGTCTCGCACTTCATCTATGCAGACATCCGTGAACTTTCCTCGTGATTGGTAATTTTTCAAGCCTCGATAAAAATCAATAGACCCATGATCATCATTAAGGCGTGGACGTGTTCTAACGATGGTATCGATATCCCCATGACCTCCTGCAGTGCTTCCCATCTCCTCGCGTGCCTCAGTCGGTACGCATTGTTCTTTGTGTGCACTCGAGGTTGTTCTCGCATCATTTCTTGTCGGGGTTTGGTGTTGGCCAGCTGATTTTGACATGATCGCGGTACTATCTAGCGAGTTATGTTGTTCCGTGCAGAAATCGCTCAAAACGTCTCCCTGCTCGTATTTCACTTCAAAGACATCGAACTCTTCTTTTATCTCTCCAAACTCTTGGACCTCAGGACACTCAACTTTGACGCCAGTTCCAACTGTCTGGGATGAGGATGTAACGGTATCACGTGCTATGCTGGATCGATCAGTATCGATTACACCTTGCAGTGTCGTCTGCGTGCTAACTCCGTAGTCCGCTTCCGTTCTCGCTTTTCCAAGTGATGATGAATTTTCTTCTGCTCGGACATACTGCTCGGTCGGTTCCGTATTTGCATCCTGGGAACATGGCACTGACTGGTAACCGCGGGAGCTTGGAAAGTCATCCGAGCACTGTCCGATATAACAAGGAATGCGGCTCCATGCTTCTTCAAACAAAGCGTCGAGCTCTTCCACACACTTAGCCATAGTTAATATTCGGTGTCTCCTTTCCGGTACTATTAAGCTCCTGAAAAGAGGGCTTCTGACAATAGAAACTGCAAGTCAAGAGAAGCTAAGTGTTCAAAGGATTCCTGTTGCAATGTCTTACATGTAGTTGTTCACTGCTGGAGTCCAAACGCTACTCAGTGATTGAGGTTTTCCCAGCTATCTTGTATTCGTGGGACCACCTGTTATGCACAAGAAAAAAACCCGGAAAGAGTTAAAACTAAATGTAGTGCACTCTATACTCTTACACGTATATAACTGTGTGGTGTTTAGCACCAAGAGGGTTCCTAAAACGAATTCTGCAAATCAGAAATCCGTAAATTCAGTAAGGTAGGCTAGCTTATCTGTATACTAACCGCTTTTTATTTTTGTTCTCCTTTTCAAACGCCGTGCAGGGGATGTCAGATGTCATGATCGCATGCATACATAATAAATAAACTACAGTGTAGTAAAATTAACTTGTTGGATCCCCCTCCCCCGAAAGAATAACACTAGGGCGGGGGGGGGGGGGGTACCAAAACCTTCAATTACATTGTATATGAAAAGCTACAATGTACAGAATGCGTATAAAATAAAAATGCAATTAAAAGTCAACTATGCTGGGATATCACCGATGTGCGATCCGCAAAGAGAGCCACAATATTGACCGCTAGTAAATATAACTCCTCGAAGATTTTTTGTTGTTGTTGTTGCTTTAAAGGGGAATTATAACCCCTGTGGATTGAGTGCATGCAACAATACTGTACATGTATATTAGTATAGAACACATCAGTGAAAGTTTGAAGAAAATCGGACAATCGGTTGAAAAGTTTTTAAAACTTCGTGACGAGACCACATGGATCTGAAGGCAGACATCGTGACATCACAATAATATGGACTACCATAATAAAGAAAATTCCAATATCACTTCATATGAAAAGTATCCATTCCCTGAACTCGTTAGTGTTACAATGTATATGTCAAGGGTAATACCCCCCGCCCCTGCTTTCTGGAAAGAGGTGAGTCTATAGTGCTCCTTCATTATGCTACAATGTAGAAAAGTGAACAATGTTTGATTTTCTTTTCATTTTCTTTATTATGGCAGTCCATAATAATCATGTGATGTGATGATCTGTAGTTTTCTGATCCATAGGTCTCGTCACCAAAACTTCAAAAATTCATATAACTTTTGAACGGATTGCTCGATTTTCCTCAAACTTTCACTAATGTATTCTACTAATAATGCTCCATCCACTCAATCAACATGACAAGTATTGTACATGTATTTTGGGGGTGAATTCCCCTTTAACTGTCCAAATATAAGCTTTAGGCCCCGATTGCGCCATATTTATGACTGACCTCATTATCTGATACTTGATGCTATCACCCGACGATTCTTCCACTATTCAGACTACGTACGCATTCTACCGTGCCGCAAATTGTGATATTCATCAACTAACACTCTCAGTTTGTACTATCAACGGCCATGCAATCGTGGCCTGTGTATTAATTTACGACAGTTTCAACAAAAAATTATGCCTAGATGAGTAACAATAACTATACGACTTAACCAGTCTTAAGCGCGCAGAAATTTCCGCGGGGTGGGGATTTACGGAAAGCGGGAGTGTGGGATCGAGAGGCTTTGTCTGCCTTCAACCACAGAACGAGCGAATACACAAAAAAGAACAATAAAATTAATTTCGGCTCTACAAAGAACTGCCGAGGCATAAGAAGAATATTCTTACACTACGAACTACGAAAAGGGGGGGGGGGGATAATATGAAAATACAAAAAATTTATACGAGCAGCTAGCAGCATGCAATATATGACATTAACAGTAAACATATTTCAAAAGGAATAAAAAAATCTATAGTGATTGGTCTGCAAAGTGTACAATAACCATCGCCATTACCGTATTTTGTTTGAAAAAAAAAAATCAAAACCTCCCAATCATTATTGGAGTGGGCAAAATTAGGAATAATGCACCTTTCTGAAAAAAATGAGACGACAAAAGACCGGGAGAGATAACAATACGTTCAATTATGTGAACGTATCAAGTGCGTCAAATACCAGTTGTGTGATATGAACAATAACAATCTGTACTTACTGACGTCATAATCACGATTCTTCTGTTTATCGCCCCCGTCAGACCATGGATGTAGCCTACTAGGTGAGCGGGAATCTTGAACTGGATGTGTGAAAATTACGCAGTTCTGTATTCTGGCACCCAACATGGACGCCGATGGAAGAAAGGTTATTGCAGCGTTCTGCGATTAACAACGTGAATGCGAATACATGTCGTTGAAACCAATATCCAAACCAATGAGGAGCCTAGAACATTGTACATGTACTTCGTTGAAGCGTTGAAGAGTATTGGGCCTATAATCCACTGTTACCACTAGAAGTGTCCCTATATTCAAGGAGATGAGACACGATATTCGCCTGATGACGTCTCTGACGTCTGCGCCTTGTATAATAAAGAGAACGTTGCTGAACACTGATTTTTACCACCACACTCTTTGTTCGGCAGTGTATGGAGTGTATACGAGCATTATAGCAGCTTGTGAGTGCAATGCAACACGCGCAGCGGCTTGGACCGGAAAAACACAATAATGATGGCTAATGACGGACCATGGAGCTATCTGTTAATAGCTCCATGGACGGACTGAGGATGTGGTAATTAATGTGGGTGCACTCGTGCTGCGCGACAATGAATAGGGGCATTGGCACTTGCAGCTGTCTGGTCAAGTACGGAATGTCCACTGATGCGTATCACAATAACTATGCTTTGTGGATGGTATAGTATTGGTAGAGATGATTAGTCTTTTAACTATTTGCGAGCTATCAAGAAACCACTTATGAAATAATTCAGAGCATACCATTCTAAGATGAATTTAAAGTTTATATGATGAAATTCAGTTTTAGAACTGTTGAGACATCCACAAACAAAGAAAAACAAAGCGATCGTAATAAAAGGTGGGTCCCACCTTTTATTAGGATTGCTCTATTTTGGGTATCACGGCCATAATTATTAAACAAACGTTGAATTCCTCTTCGAGTTATAATGTTCTTTTGTATGTCGTAAGAGGTATCTCGTGAGTCACCCAATGTTAGAAACATGCTGTTATGTCTCAACCAAAACTATATGATCTCCCTTTTTTCTTTTTTTTTTTTGGTTGTTTAAGGGATGGTATACAGTTTCCGTTGAGATTGGTCTTAAGGTTTCCAACTTTTATGACGATGATTTTGTGAGATAATGAGAAACTTCTAATGAAATATGAAAGAGCGTAATTATAATTCTAAGAGGAATTCAAAGTTTATTTAAATGAAAATTGTTTTTTAAATGGCTGAGATATCCAAAACATACCGACCCTATAATGAAAGGTGGGACCCACTTTTTATTAGGATTCCTTTGTTTTACTTCGTTTTTGGATATTAAACAAAATAGATAAACAGAAAAAAGTGGGAGGGGTGTGTGCGCCCCCCTCCTTTAATTTTGTAAAGGCTCCTCCCCTTCACAGAACTCTTGGATCCGCCCCTGCTTAGACCCCGTTGCGTTGTTTCTGTTTACATATTCTCCGATGCTTTTTCATTATTATTATGTATTTACACCACCCTTTGAAGTAGAGTTTTTGTGAGCACACTATATACCTCATAAAATTGTGCTGATCCTTTAATGGTTGCAGAGAATTTATTGGAAAATCCAACTTTATTATTCTGTTAAAATCACGGCTGAGCGGCTCCATCCATCCATTATACCTCTCGTGCTCTTATTGTCTTCGTTGTTTTTTTGTCGTTACTTCACTCCACGTAATAACTATCTATCTCCTTCTCTCTCTCTCTCTCCCACACACACGCACACACACACACACACACACACACACCCTCTCTTCCCTCTCTCTTTCTGCATGACAGCGACTTATAGTGTATAAGGGATAAGTTGTTTCGGGTGTTTGTTTCGGGTTACTTAGGCTATAGTTATAGCCGGATACAGGTCTCTATAGTTTCTGTTGTTTTTTCCACTTTTTATGTAGGCCTTTATCAGTCTTATTGCTGTATTACGTGTGTGTGTGTGTGGGGGGGGGGGGGTGCACCCTATACAAGCACTGCTTTCTAGCATTCCTCCCCATTTCCAGCATTTCTGTATACTTACAATAATTATGTTGTAAACTTATCCTTGAATATGTATCATGATGAAATTTATGTATTCAATTTCTGTTAAATATTTAAGGGCCTATATGCTTCGGTTGGAAATGGAAAAATAAATGAATGAAGGAATGAAAAGAATTGATATTTCTATCTGTAACTTTTTTTTCAGACCAGGCACCATATATTACGGAAATAAACTTCAGATGTTAAAAAAACAAACAAAAACAAAAACAAAAACAAAAAAACTTCAGATGAAAAGGGCAATTGAAACCCCGGATATATACCTCATAACAAAATGAGAATAAACTCCGCGGAAGTAAACAGATATCTGAAGAAAGCAAACCCCCGATGAAAATAAACTCTAAATGTAAACAAACTTCTGGCGGGGAAAGAAATTAAAGGACGCCAGATGAAAATAAATTCTAGATGTATGACAATTAACAGAAGAAAACAAAGTTAGGATGGAAACAAACACATCACGCGAGTTACATAGCATTGCATGAACATCTATAGTCACTATTGATATATATATTACGAAGATCTCTCACGTACTATCAATCTCCGTAAATGCATTCTGATTGGTTTGAACAATTACGTAACTTTTGGCATGATGGCGGCGAATCTGAATAGACCCTTATCTCACTTCAGAGACTATACATATTGAAAAATACTGGTCATTCTTTCTGCAAGATTTATATATATATATAATATATATATATATATATATATATATATATATATATATATATAAACAATGTGCATCATTTTCAACAGTGTCCCTTTGAGCAGCTTTAAATCTCTCAAGTCTGTGATGTAGGTCGAAATATCATTTTGAAAAACACATTAATGGTTAAAAGAAATAATTAAGAATGCGACCTTTTATAGGGCTCACTCCTGTGAATATAATGGTATATCCCTGACCGTCAAAATAAAAAAATAGAAGAAAAATAATTAAAAATCAGAAATGCAGTTTGGCATAAAGCTGAATAGCTGCAGGTATTGAGTATGTGAGTATGAATTCCTCTACAAACTGCAATTTGGTTGGAAGATGAAAGCTTTCCTCATGGAATTTGAAGGGATTATAATTGATTCGGTGCATATACAGAAAATATATTACTAGTATGCTATTTTGAGTAAAAAGAACTCGTAGTCTGGCTTTGTGAACCCTACAGCTGCCAGGTTGTTGGCGAATCATCGCCAGCGGTTCACGAGCAACATTGGAGTGACACATTTATTGGCAATTTGTTTTATGTATGTGCAAGTATATTTAAATAAACACCCAGATTCGAGAAAGGCGTATTGTTAAGATACAATTATCAGGTATAGCTCGACTTTCAATTCACCGTGTATAAGTGAAAGTCGAAAACTAATCCGTTTTCGAGCGCTTGCTCACGTGTGTTGCTGTGTCACGTACTCATGACTCGTGCTCGGTATCACATGTGTTTTCCCATTGACAAGAGGGACACAGTTCATGCCAAAGTTCACCAGACGTTGTGCGAGACTCGACTGTGTACATACAGTACATGACATAGTACGGTTACCGACGTTGTAAAGACGCCGTACACTCTGCACTGTGGCTCCATACGCTGCTACCAATACTGTATACTAGTACCGCGGCCGTTCGCTTTTTTACCACGCAACTTCATTTGTTGAATATACTCAAGTAACCAGCCCTGGCCCTGCCTGCTTGTGAGTCTAAACAGAAGCAGTGAATTCAACATCAAACCCTGGCTTGACGCATATTATCATACGTAAGTACAGTACAGTACAGATCGTTGTTGTCCATGTAGCCCGATCAGACGCTGTTACTCGAGAGTATTCCGTTATGCGAATCGCTATACTAACAGCGACTGGGCTGTGGTTGCATGTAATACCCGAAAGTATTCGCTGTAACAGTATATTCAGCTTGCACACATGTCTACCCTCTATATTACAGCTGTGTGTCAGCACCTGAAACGCACATGATAGTGAAGCACTGCATTATGAATCATAAATAAACGTTCATTCTTGAGCCCTGCTACAGGCTCTTAAATCCACAGAAATCATATTACGATTATGCCGCAATACGACCCCACCACCAGGTAGATATAAAAGCTGCTGAGCTGGGTATCTGATATATGTATGTATATATATATATATATATATACTACAGTTCTACCAAACAATCTCATTCTCACGCTTCGTATACTCTCATTGCATGCCTTTACGGAAATAATATATCGCTCTTGCTTGTTACAACGTCCATAGATCCATGTTGGTCACACTCACAGATTGCCGCATGCATGTGCTCACTAAACGGAATACAGGGAAGGAATTCAATTTATCGGTAACTCATAGTACAAGCATTATAGAACAATTAGGCGCTGGGCTCCTACAATTTGTATAGCTATTACGCAATCACAGAGGTATAGACTACAGTTTGTTATTGCCGTGGTATAGCGACCTATAGCACGTAACATACATGATTTTCTACACACAGATGTTGAATCCAGGAATTTCACCTTTAAAAAAAAAGACATGCATAATTATTCATTTGATGTAACTGATTCATGCAGGCGCGGGCGTTGCACAACCAAAGCAATTAAAGATGGACACCGCTGGAAAAGGGAAGTCTTAATTCCCTTATTGTATTATATTACGACCTCTATACACTTGGTAATGTTGCTAGTATAGTATTCTTATGTGGGGATGCAAGTTGGGTATAATACTATTTTCATCTCATATTGTACGTGCATGCATGCGTGATCGGGGTAGTAGTGCAAAAGATCGCTATGGTAAAGTTATGGGGGCGGGGGGGGGGGATGAAGTGTTTGGGAAGATTTCATGATGCCCCTCCCTCCTGACTAATATTGCCATACC
Organism: Diadema antillarum; assembly: GCF_040938485.1. Taxonomy (NCBI): domain Eukaryota; kingdom Metazoa; phylum Echinodermata; class Echinoidea; order Diadematoida; family Diadematidae; genus Diadema; species Diadema antillarum. Next base: position 81,359 of record NW_027271931.1, on the reverse strand, counting down.
CCTTGATGCACTACTTATAGTACTATGCACGTATGTACGCTGTCGGGGCAGGGAGGTGGGAAGAGTAACCACGCTGTCCCTACCATTTATCGGAATGTGCGTGCATCCGAGCGTTTATAAGCTAACGAGGGTAAAGTAGTGTAGAATGGTGTAATTGGGGGGGGGGGGGGACATAAGGAAGGCCTACCAGGGATAAACTAATGTACAAATTTGGCTCTGATATTGAATTGATAAATATCTAATCACGTCTGAAGGCATCTTATGCCATCGTGGAGTTTCTTGGGCTCCTGTAGCAATCTCGTGAGCGATCACAATTAATTTTGTGCAGGTATTGTATTTTTCATGTCTGTCCTTGTAGAGGATAAACATCTTGATATTGGATGGACAATATTTACATCTTCGTGTAGTCTTCGTTTGTGGGACAGGTTGGATTGTGTGACGGCCCTACGCTTTTGAAAGTGAGGAAGCCAAAATCGGCTGAGTAAAAATGAAAAGGTCTTCACCAATTTAAAGTTTTTTATTATATATATATTTTTTAGTGCCACTTTCTAATTCTGAAAATCGGCTGATAAGCCCCGCCCAACGCCCCTCCAAATGCAACCCCCGATGAAAAAAATAAATAAAAATACATATATTTTGGATTGCACTTTCCTCCCACCCTCTGTCCTGGGCTGGGAGGGGGGTGGGATGGGACGGTTGCCGACCCCCTGTTGAACTAGATTGGGCTGTTGAATGGTTCTTTTAATGCCATGTTCTGGTCTAGGAGCGTCGTACAAAATTTAAAATGCCATATTCGTTTTGCCAACTCTTGTCAATATTGGGACAGTGCAATGGGACAGTCTTCTGAACTTCTTTTTGGTGGAATTCGTTTGATATACACTTGTAACTTTTGTTGGATGTTATAAATACCATATCCCAGTTAAAGAAGCACATAGTACCACTGCCATTCTTTTTTTTAATCGGGCTTTGTATTTTGTTTTCCCATGCGTAACAGGTAGAATGCGAGACAGCTGGAAAATCCTTTGTCCTTCGTCTTACCACCAGCCATGGACATGCAAGACGCTGGACAGAGGAATCCTGCGGACAGATGGGATTGTATGCTCGTGACTTTGCAATTCAATTCCTGAGCAGTCCTCTTTTTATGGACTCAGGCGCCTACCTGTACTAGAGAAGGATCCCATCTAATCTGTGCTATGGCTGAGTGTAGGAAAGATGGTGACGCTTTGTTTGAAGACGCGTGGAATCGCATTCCGTATTACTCTGAGGGACAAAGCTCTCGTGATTGTCCGAGCTCACTGTGCGATGATCAGCTGACGCCAGGCGCCCGGTATGCGAACGAAGAACTGACTGAGCACAATTTCAAAACGGAACAGGAAACATCATCACTAGGGAAGGCAACGATGGAAGCGGACTGCGGACATTGTTGGCAGGCGACGCAGCAAGATTCAAGTGATACGGATACATCCTCATTTCCACGCGAGACAGAAAACTGTGCGCGTCCTGATTCCCGGACAGACGGAATTGGCGTCAAAGTTGAGCGTTCTGAGGTCCAAGATCTTGATGAACAAAAGGAAGAGTTCGATGTCTTTGAAGTGACGCGGGAATCAGTAGACAGTTTGAAAGATTCCGATTTAAACGCCAAACAATATCATGTAGGCCTAGATGTTCCCGCGACCACTGACCAACACAAAATGACATATGATACGGGAACAACCTCGAGTGCACATTTTGTCAGGGCAATCGAACACCCAGATAGAAATGGGGGAGAACCATGTATATCGACTGATGTACCTAGGGAAAAGCAAACCACAGTAGAAGGTCCCAATGATATCGATTACATCGTTAGAGCACCTTCACATCTCAACGATGACCATGGGTCAATTTTCTTTTATGAAGGCTTGAAAAATTACCAATCACGGGGACTGTACACTGATATTTGCATAGATGAAATGCGGGACAAGTTTGAAACAGTAGAAATCAACCAATCTATTTACTTCAGGTGTACACTATGTTTCCAGACTTTTGAGCAACTGGCTGTTGCCATCAAACATGCATGGTTACATGCCAAGGGGAATTACTTTATCTGTCGCAAATGTGGGCGGAAATTCAAGAGCAAATTCAGTTACGACGTACACTTAGAACTTCATGCACAAGGGCTGTGGAAAGAGACCCCGGGTCGAAGCAGCCTCCCTTTTACATGTGCAATGTGTCACAAGTTCTTTCCCACGAAAGCTTTATTGTCATCCCACAGAAAGACACATACAGAAGAATTCCCCTATCGGTGTGGTGTATGCGACAGAGGGTTCCGGGGAACAAGCCAACGCGAAACGCACGAACATACACACCAACGTGTAAGGAAGATTAAGCTAACCTGTCCAGTGTGCGGTCTATCACTCAGCTCTCCCAATTCGCGTGCTCGACACCTAAGAAAACACAAACACTACAAGGCCGACATCGAAGCATACGCTTGTGACAAGTGCCCAGAAACCTTTGGATCAGGAGCAAAACTCATTGCCCACATGAAGGCGCGTCATCCTCCTCGTCCTTTTAGCGAAACATGTAATTTGTGCGGTCGCGGTTTCTGTCATCTTGCCAGTCTTCAACAGCACCAACGGGCTTGCCATCCCGAGACCTACTCAACCGACGACATCCCCTTGTAATGTGTGCGGAAAAGAGCTCTGCAGCAGGACGTTGGTATACCGCAGGATGGTCCTCAACTTTGACTTTGAGCATGTTGCAAGCTTAGAATATGAGAATATTGCAGAAATTGTATTGCACAAATTGAACATCACGAGCATGCAGCTTTAATACAGTTGTACCTCTTTTTGTGCTACTTACTTTCAATGTTCTCTGTCATATTTTACACAGAAATATCAAGATACGGGGTAGTTTGATGTACTTATGTTTTGTACATACTAGATGTTGACCAAAAACTTACAAAATCGATTATTTTACTTCATGGGTATCTGAAAATAATGGTTCCTACAATACATGAAAAATGTGTCATTTTGTAGTACAACGCCCTACCACTAGCTGTAAGGGTGGGTAGTTGTCTCTGGTGTAATTTCAGAAAGTTCGTAAACATTATATCAGTACATCGAAAGTGAACATATTAATAAATTTCAAACAAAGTAAATTGAATGTTTTAAGATTGATGGAGACATGTTCAATTTCTTTGGAAAGTTTGGTTTCAGCTGTCTGTACTGTGTTCCAGTTCTTGCTAGTTTCATTGGCGTTCGTGGAGAGTAACAGATTAGATATTTTATTAAGCTTGAAGAACGTACAACAATGCGCCAATATCGCCTGCGTCTGATACTGCCAAGTCGGGCACAATCCTGCTGGGCCATGCAGTGGTAGTTGGGGGCGACCTGTTTGGTATAATGTAATACGTTTAATATTTAATAGATTGTACACTCTAAAAACATCCGAGTCAGAACTGACCCGGAACTGGGTCCGTTGGGGTCACACACCGTTCCGGGTCAGAAATGACAACGAATGGGGTCAGATATGACCCATTCAGAGTCATGAATTGGGTCAGGGTGATCGACCCCATTCGGGGTCTTCATGACCAAATTCCAAGTCATTTCTGACCCGAAACGGTGTATGACCCCAACGGACCCAGTTCCGGGTCAGTTCTGACTCGGGATTTTTTAGAGTGTATAATTTATAATAAGTTCTCGACATTGGCTAAATCATGGCGCAGAAAATGATGTACAAGAAGTGTTAATTTCATTTCATGGATTCAGTGCAGCCCCTTTTTGGAGCCACAATAGTTTGTTACTTTTTTGTCTGTAAAGGAGAAGTCTGTCTGACTACTAATAATTTTATCTCTGATAGTATAATTCCTTACAATACTGTAGTACAGTGCATTATCTGTGACGGGAAATAACTTTGGGCGATGTGCTATGACATTTTCTGTGCCAGTCGGCATTAGGAGCACACAATGGGTATAGGGCCTAATTGTTGTGAAATTGTATCGGTCCTATGTGTTCTTACCGTCTGCAGATGAAACAAAAACCCAGCTTTAGTACTTAACAAGTCCGTTTTAATATGTCAGTATGGGATAGAGACAACCAATTTAAAAATGCAAATCAGACTATGCGATGTAAAGTATCGTTGAATATACAAAAAATGTGAACAATTATAGTTTTAATTTAGTTGTTTCTAGACTAAAACATTATGTAGGTAGAAAAAAATAGTGACATCCTCTTACATTTTCAGGCTTGATAACAAAAATTTTTTTATGCGGTAGGATGTTTTGTGATACGACTGACCTACTCTATAAAAAAAAAATCGCGTGAAAATTATTCACTCTTAAGAAGTGAATACAAAAATGGGTGAATTTGAGTGAAACTGTAGTGAATTTTGAGTGAAAATTTTCATTTTCACTCGTTTTGGAGTGACCTCAGGGATCACTTTAAACTCTTCGAGTGATCCCTGAGATCAGTCCAAATTATTTTCACTCAAAATTCACTCTCTTTTTTTGTATTCACTTCTTCAAGAGTGAATATTGTCACGAGAGTAGACATACATGTTGTAGGCATGTGATAACTCGAACATTTTTAAATCTCTGCCTCAATGGTAAACAGTACCCCTCTCATATACGATTCTTCCAAACGCCTGGGAGCCCCACACTGAACACACTGAATAAATTGCTTTATTTGAACTAAAAGAAAATGGTTACAGTTGTATGCACTTCTTAGACACATACACACACACACGCGGAGGAAAAAAAGTTTTGACCTATCATATTGTAATGTATTACATAGCCCTTCAAGTTCAATGAGTTGTCAAAATGGATTACATACTATGTGAAAATGTAATATTCTTTTCTTTAATGTTGTAATTGAATGCACATCGTCTGCTGTTGTTTTTGACTATGTTTGCCCGTAATATACATCGGGACAGATTTGTGAAGTGTTTGTGAAGTGTTTGTGATGTGTGAAGAGGTAACCATCTTATATGCTGTTACAAATGTCAGAATTTGTCTCATGGTAGGTGTACACTGAAGAAAAAAATCGAGACGCATTAGGGATACATGTACTTAATTACCTTTCTTTTCTCACTGTGACTACGTTGAGACTGAGTAATGACCCAACCTTCTTTAGCAGGTTTTGATGAAAACACATGTACAAAATATGTTTCTCTTCTCACGGCGAGTGATCAAAATACAGGGCATGTGTACAAAACTTGATTATGTGTGTGTGTGTGTGTGTGTGTGTGTGTGTGTGTGTGCGATTGTGGGTGTTGGTGTGTGGTTACAAATAGATAGCTGATGATATACACTGTATGTATGTACAGTGTATACATAATGATCATATTGCTCATGCATACATGTATCGAATATGTTATATGACATGCTATGTCATACTAGTACCTCACGATTTTGATTGAAATGGTGTTTGTCACAGAGTTGATGAAACGATGAAACATCTACAAAGCCAATGTACCAGTCGGAACCCCCCCACCACCCCCCCCCCGAAAAAGGGGGGGGGGGGACGGATACTGACAGTTTTTCTTTATACATGGTCCATGTTCCAGTACACTGTATTTTGTTTTCTTTGTGCTGTATATCCGCTTCTCCTCTTTAGCAAAAATTGTGTTTACTGTTTTGGTTGGGGTTTTTTTATTGAGGTTTTTTTCTTATAGTGTATTAAACATGGACTATCCACAATAATATATCCTGTTATTTGAAATAAAAATATGCCACCGCGTTTTTGCGCCATGCGGAATTTTGAAATGATTGTGAGTCATGGAAATGTACCAAATTTTATTCAACATAATAATTTAAAAACATGACTAATATGGTTATTTTGTATAATATCCTTTTTAATTTGTTTGGGTATGAAACAAATGTAGGCCTATTGTACACTGTTATGTCTAGCCTCTCTAGTGAAATTGAACACTTGCTGTTTCAAATTCAGTTTCTGAAATTGAGATTATCAACCCTGAATGGATTCATCGTATTCGAGTACAGATCATTATTTCTTCTTGTCACTTAGGAATCCATAACTTCATTTACGGTTCGCCATGCATTTTTGTGGTTGTTTTATTAAATGTTATCGTCATGATAATTAATCCACGGAATAATTCGAATCTAATTTACCTCAAACAAGCGTTGACATGTGGACGTCTATCAACATTACAAACTTTTAACACTGATGCGCAATCATGCACGTAGGCCTACCTGCTACTGTAACATAAGATGTACGAATTCATGTTATTTATTTACAATATATATATATATATATATATATATATATATATATATATATATATATACATGATATTATATATTGCTTGGGCCCCGTACAAGGGATAAATTGGTGTATTTAGACCCCCTTAGTACACTGTATCTGCAATCATTGTGTAGTTCTGGACCCTCCTTTATTGATTCTTTCTCGCTACTTTTCAGCGTGCAGTTCTCGAGACAGCGCCATCATAGTCGGCAAAAGAAAGAATAGATACTAGTCAAAGGGGCTAATCGCAATTCTTCTGTGGCTGCTATGCAGTGTCAGTGTGATTGCGTAAGTGATCCGCCAATCTCATGAATACCATGACGTGTTTCTAGAACTGATAATTATTACGTCAGCACCTGTGATCTTCAGTCTCTCGCAAAGGAACGCTCATATCGAGTCTACGAGTGCCATCGTGACGTTGTTGAGGCGCGGTGTGCTACTAATCCTATACTACTACTAGTGCCGCGCCGTGTACTTTGTACAGTACTACACTACAGTATCTTGCTGTGTTCGCATGTTACTCATAATCGCAACCAGTATTCTGTCCAGTACATCTGACCGGCTTTACAAGAAACAGTGACAGTAATGTCAACGGCTTTCAACATCAAATCGTGGCATGACGCGTGTTTGAATATACGTAAGTACAGCCTCCAGTTCGTTATTGTCCGTAGCACTATTATTGGCAGTATTGGTCTTGTGTGTACCGCACACTCACAGTGACGCAAGTACTGTGGATTGCGGTGTTTCCCCCCTTTTGGTTCCCATGACCCCACTCTGCTTTGCTGGAATTACTCAGAGTGTATACTGTACATGTACAGCACTACCAGTGAACAGCTGTGTACTGAGTATATTGTTAGCCCGACCAGACGCCGTGCAAACGGCACTATGTTCAGCGACAATGATACTTCATTACTTGCGTTGTGTATCTGTGTAAGATGCTTATGTCCAAATTGCGTGTGGTAGTATGTACATATACATGCACTGTCCCTGTCGACCTACCAAGTATATATTTCCAAATTCAAACACAAAGGGTAAGCCCTCAATTAGTATCTTACCCTTCGTATTCCCGGGAAGCTTAACTTAATTGGTAGGCCTATCCACATAGCGTGCTACACAGCGGGTCCTACAACGTCCATTTATTATAAATCTGTACGTTTATGTTGTTACTTCCACCTCCCTGGTTAAAGTTACCATGCATGCAGAAATGTGCACACATACAGCACGGTTGGGATAGTTTGTCGGACTGAGCAGGGGCAGATCCAGGAATTCCGTATGGGGGGGGGGGGGGGGGGGGCTATGCCCTTTACAAAATTAAAGGCGTAATTGCACGCACCCCTCAATTTTTCTGTAGAATACACTGTATTTCTTTTGTTTTAACAAAAATGAATAAAGGGAGTGCCCAGTGCGCCCCCTTGATCCGTCACTGGAAGGGCTGAAGGGAATGCATTATGGTAGATTCTATGAAACATTACAGAAGACCAATATATCAAACGTATAAACTACTGTTTGCACGTCCGCATTGTCGAGATTTTTGTATTGTCTATAGCAATCAGTTTCGTAGTTTATCGCACACCATGTGACGTATCTAAGAAAACAAAACAGACGTACAGCAGTTTCATTGATTTATCGCAAGAGTTGAATTGTCGGTTCAGTTATTAATTTAAAGGCGACTTAATTTATGCAGGCGTCCCACTCTCCCGAAATTGAGCAAAAATGAAAAACAAAGGAAATGAGAAGACTTCCTTTTGTCCTGTCCCCCTCATTAATTTTGCTTTACAACAAATCAGTAAAAGTATGCAGGGATGCAGTAGGCACAATAATTCTCACATCATGTTGAATAGTGCGTGCATGCGTACATGTGTGAGGCATTGTGTGGTGGGCGGCATTGTAGGGTGGTGGGCACATTAGGCAGGATGCAGGGAACAATACGAAGTCTGTGGGAAGACTTCATTATTACTCCCCTCCCCCACTTATTAAATTTTACCATAATACAACAGTTGTAGACTTACATACCACTTTATACTATACTGGTAGGCCTACATGGCCGGCACCACGTTTTCAAAAGTGTGTGTGTGTGTGTGTGTGGGGGGGGGGCACTTCAGACTTCTGGTGCCACTTCCTGGTTTCATCAGCTAACAAGCAACTAGTGCCACTAACACACATCCGGTGTATAAACAAAAGAAAGAAGAAATGTGTGACACCTTATGTATTTTTTCGTGTGGTGCAAGAAAGCGAGCCCCCCACCTCCTCCGGTTCCCGCCGGGACTGCCGTTGATTTTCTATGCACACGCGCACTGACCCACCTCTATCATGAAATGAAATGAAATTCATTCGTATTCCACACTGGACATTACAATATAAGAAATACAAAATATGACCTTTTTTTGCATTACAAATGTGAAGGGGACTACTTTAGGAAGCAGTTCTTGTAAAAATGTAGACAGAATACTGTACACTCAAACGTATTCATCGTAATATACGATTGTACGAGTATAGTTTGAAAATTCAAAGGAAGATTTCTGCGTGCATCCCAGCGTAAGTTAACACGGATACGGTATAGTGATGTAGAGTGATATGGTAAAGTTGATGATGGGGGATTGGGGTGGGAGGGGACAAAGAGAACAAAAGGGGACAAAAAAGTTCTTTGCATGGAACTGTTCGAATTCGGCACTGATTGTAAACGTCTGGTCACTCCTGAAGGCAATACGCTTTGCCGGTGGTTGACCTCCCATTCAGTTTCTCGGCCACTTCGTGAGCGAAGGCAAAATCTTGGTGCAGGTCGTGCGTTTCTTCATCTGTCGGGGTAAACACGGCGATTAATGGTATTCACATCTCCTTTGTGGTTCAAGTGCCACTGTGTGACCTTCAGTAGCTGCTCAGTAGACGTATTTCATTCCACTCACTTGTTGATTGGCTTTTTACTATGCTCGGGTCCAGCTTCGCACGAAACTGAAATTCCATATTCGTTCTGCTATCTTTTGTCAATATATGTGGAATTTGTTTGATATATTGTGTGTGTTTTTTAATTCCACATCTCAGTATACGTAATGAATAGTACCACTAGTATATTGTTTTTGTTTTTGTTTCAATAGGGCTGTGCAATTGTATTTTTATGTGTATCAGGCTCAATACAAGACAGCTGGGAAATCGTCGGTTTCTGAACTGCGTTTATCCTCCAGCAATGAACATGCACGACGTTGGAAACAGGAATCCTTTGAACATTCGTGTGTTCGCGACTTTGTAAGTTATTACTTGAAAAGTCTTCTTATCAGGGACCTTACTGGTACTAAATTAGAAACATACCAAGTCTCCACTATGGCTGAGTGTATGGAAGATCATGACGCCTTGTTTGAAGAAGCATGGAATCGCATTCCTTGTTTATATGTTGGACAATGTTCGGATGATTATCCAAGCTTATTGTGCGAAGATCAACAGACGCAAGACGCCCTTGATGCGAACGAAGAACTGACCGAGCAGAGCTCCCAAACGGAAGACGAAACATCATCATCAGGGAAGGCATCAAGGGAAGCTGACAACGAAAATCGTTCGCAGACAGCACGACAAGGCTCAAGTGTCCAGGATACATCTTCATCTCCACATGGAACAGGAGACCGTGCGTTTCCTTATCCCCGGTTAGATGGATCTGGTGGAAGAGTTTTTTGTTCTGGAGTCCAAGATCTTGGTGAAGTAAACGAAGGGTTTGATGTCTTTGAGATTAAAAGCGAATCAGACGATGACTCCAGCGATTTCGAAGTAAACGCTGAACAACGTCACTTACCAGATGTTACCGTAAACATGTCAAAATCACCTGGCCAACACCAAACGACGGATGGTGCAACAACAACTACGAGCGCACACTTGGTCTTGGCAAACAAAAACCCCGACAGTTATGTAGAACGATGTATTCCAACTGAAGCACGTGACGAGATGGAAAGCACTGTAGGGGGTCATGGAGGTATCGGCACCATCGTTAGAACACCTTCACACCTTAATGATGATCATGGGTCAATTCATTTTTATCGAGGCTTGAAAAATTACCAATCACGAGGAAAGTTCACGGATGTCTGCATAGATGAAGTGCGAGACATGATTGAAAGAGTGGTAATCGGCAGACGCACTTATTACAGGTGTAAACTATGTTTCACGACTATACCTAAACTGCATCGCACCATCGAACATGCCTTTGGGCATGCCAGGGGAAAACTCTTCTTTTGCCACCAATGCGGGCGGAAATTCAGGGTGAAATTCTCTTACGACGTTCACTTAGAATTTCATGCGCAAGGGCAGTGGAGAGAAATCCCTGGTCCAGGCAGCCGCCTGTACACGTGCCAAATGTGTCACAAGTTCTTTCCCACCAATGCTTTGTTGTCATCCCATAGAATAACCCACAAAGAAGAAGTCCCTTATCGATGTGGAGTTTGCGACAAAAGCTTTCGGACATCAAAGCTACGCACAAGGCACGAAAATTCACACCAAAGCGTCAAAAAGAAAGTAGAATGTCCTGTTTGTGGTGAAACAATCCGTTCCACAACTCTTACATATCACTTGAAAAAACACAAGTACTACAAGGCCGACATCGAAGCATACGCTTGTGACAAGTGCCCGGAAACCTTCGTGTCTGCAGCAAAACTCATGTCTCACCTGAGGGCGCGTCATCCTTACCGCCCATTCAGCGCAACATGTGAGACGTGCGGTCGCAGTTTCTGTCATCCTTCCATTCTTCAACAGCACCAACGGGCTTGCCCCGCCCGTCCCACCGGACGTGGGAGATTCCCTTGCAAGGTGTGCGGGAAAGTGTTCGCCAAGAGTATGACGCTGTCCCGTCACAAACAGATCCATTCCAGTACCCGTCCTTACAAGTGTCGACACTGCGACATGGCTTTTAGGCAATCCGATGCCAGACATCGGCATGAGCTGCTACATTTCAAAGATGGCGAGTTTCGTGACGTCACACGACATTCGCGGAAAGTCAGTCACGGAAAGGACGGGAGACAATTTCACTAGGTAAACATGTACATTCCCATGCTAAAGCCCGCCGCACACTATACGACTATATATTGTTGATGTTTTCTTTCATTACAATATTACGGCAGCGGGCGCGTCCTTGACCCCATGACGAACGTGACAAGGTTTTGGACGTGCCCGCCGTCGCTTCTGTAAGGGATTGAGGGGGTGGAGGAGGAGAGAAAAAGTAGGGGGGTTTAGAATCGATATTTAGTCCTACACCTTTCTTTGCCTCTTGTTTTGTACGAGGTTGGGTGCATTTTTATTATTTTCTCCTTTTTTGGTAAGGGACAACGTTATTGTTTTCCAAAGCATTAGAATAAAATGTTATTTGGATGCACTGCTGACATTTCTATATGAACGACATTTTAGATTGGTATATAATAATTATGGCCTCTTTGGGGTTGATGATGATATTAGAAATGGGCAGTCAAACGCACATCGTTGACTGTAGTTCTTTTCACTACCTGTGCCCGTTTATAATGTCTTATGTCGGATTTTAATAGTTCAATCAGGGAGGTGGGAAGGCCTCTTCCCACCTCCCTACTTCAATGCTAAAAATTGTTTCATAACACATGGACACTGAATTAAAAAAGAATAGCTGCATGTTGATGAGACAGTAATTCATCCATCTGAAACATATACATGTAGTTAAGAATAAGTTTTTGAATAATAATTATTTCCTTCGCAAAATGAACAGAACATCGCACAAGCCGATTTCGCGTAAGGATTCAGAATACACTGTAGGTGAAACAAGTGGACGTTATCAATCTCGATTTTTTTCCTCTTTTTTTTTGTATTTTCTGAAAGAGCTATTCCTTTACTATGTAAATCTATTTTTTTGTATCTTAAAACAAAAAGGACATTGTGTTTTTTTTTTATTTGCAGTTTTTCTATACCATTTAATTTGTGTGTGTGTGTGTTGTCCCATTCATTGCAATGAGCGCAGCTTGGCGAGATTGCTAGTCGATAGACCGTAAACTTTAAAGCCTCTTTTCCTCAGGAAACACTAAGTTTTCCAAAGTGTGTGTCTTCTTTCCATTATTACAATAATAAGGAAATTTAATTTCTACATGTATATGTGGATCATTTTGAAGCTTGAAGTAATCTGCAGGGTCACATGTTATGTACAAAATGTTGCTCTTCCCATAACACATATCGAAATACATGCAGGGAACCTTTTGACTTGTGTATACTCTTAATTTTTATATTGTGTATTTGTGTTTACTATTAGAATAATATTATATATATATATATATATATATATATATATATATATATATATATATGTATAATAGATATTCCTTTACTTTTAAACAACTCGGTATTCATGCTTTGTTTTACATGCTAAATATAAAAGGCATGAAAGTGAACGAACACTATATATACGATGGCTTCTCCTGTCACGACTGTATTGTATATGTAACATATCGTGTGCGTGTTTATGTGTGTGTGTGTGTGTGTGTGTGTGTTTGTGTGTGTGTAGTTACAGAAAGGAGGAGCTAGCGGATGTTTTGTCCGTTAACTTTAATGCCTTTGATATCAATGCAATTACCGAGCTTTCAACTTTTTTACGAGTCTTCGTCCGAGCTTTATAGAAATCAACGTACAAAATTGACCAATTTGCTGCAGGTATAAAGCAAAAACAATTAACATAACGTAACATAACGTAACATAACATGATAAAGTACTTAACAGTCATGCTCTTTACCAGAATTCGACATGTGACAAGCACGGAGGTGCAAGCAATAAAACAGCAATACAAACAGTAGTGCTTTAACAAATACATGTACAGTGTACATTGTACAACTACACGCAGAAAAAAAGAAAAAAGAAAAAGAAAAAAGAAAGTCAATTCTTTTCAAGCTTAAATTTCTCATAGAATATATGGCTGAAAGCTCTATTATATACCATACTGAAGGTAATTTAATTGGCTATCAACCTGGTAGCTAAACAAAAAGGGAAACTTTACGCATGAGTGAACACCATTTCAGCAGCCATTGTTTTTCTCTTCCAGGGCACAAAAGTAAAAATTGCAAAACTGAACAAGGTGTCATTCATGCGTATGTGCTCTTCCATATAACAATAGAAACAAACACCAAATTCATACCAAAAGAAACGTGAATTAAGTCGCAAAAATAAACATTTGATCACTGTGCTATCTTTAAAATCCAAAAGATCAATGAAGGCGAAAAATATTGAAGGAAAATAAAGAGTCTTATGTCAACATAAACGTAATCTAAATTCAAATGAAATAGAAATAATAATTAACAGGAATGGTAGAAATTTGAGGGTTTTTTCAAATTGGGAAATTGTAAATAATGTTTGTTTCTTGAAATTGTCACATTGATTTTAAATTACTGGATTAAAAGAAATAAAGAAATTCTGCTCATTTAATCATCTTTACGTTTATCATTTCCTATGTCATTTGAAGTTTGATTTGACAGAAAATTCTTTTTACCCTGTAGTCTCAAACTTTGTTTTTCATAGAGATTATAAAGAAATAACGGAAACGATTGAAACTTATTTTTCCTATATTTCATTCATGTCTCTCAGTGTGTTAAGCTGGAGTTTTGTTGCCAATGTGATCGTGAAGGGCATTTGCAAATGAAAGAGAGCATGTCAATTTTTGCCATTGTTAATTTTATGCCTTGGAGGACAAAAACGAATGTGCTCACTTATGCGTAAAATTTTCGTTTTAATTAAGCTAATATGTAGCGTAATAGCCAGTTTAATTATCTTTAATATGGTAGATAGTATATTGATTTTCATAAAAATCTATGAAAAATATGAACCCGAAGAAATTTTTACTTTGTTTTTTTTTCTGAGTGTACATTTTAGGAGTGTAGTGGTGATTGCAATTTGTATGACAACAACCATACTCGAACGACACAGAACCAATAAACTGAATACCTCGCTTGTTTGTAATTGGCATGAACTTATACAGACAGACAGACAGACAGACACACATTATATATATATATATATATATATATATATAATGTACATGTATACATGATAACGACGATGCGTATTCGATTGTCATGTGTGTAAACGAAACAATCATGTAAAAGAGAAAAAGGAACCATAATGTATACGTGTATGATAGTCCAAGAAAGATGTATTTACCTTTACGCTTAGAAGGCTGACTTTAGATATGGAACTTTGCACCATTTAGTGGTCTGAAAGGTGCATGAATAATTATTGTGAAATTCGACACCCGGAAAGATGGTGTCAGCAAGACACTGATTTTTTACCTTTATAATGTGCAAAGTGGAAACTTTAGATTTTCTCTGCGTGTACATCGCTCGACTTTGGCCCGATTGCCAGGGGCACTAAAGAGTTACATGTATGTCACCTGTAATTGAGCCACCAAATAACTTCATAAAGCCAATCTTTTTGTGCATGGCCCCATCGGGCAACAAAGATTATAAGACGGGTTGCTTTACTTCCTTTTTTCCCCTTCTGGTCACAAGAGGGGGGAAAATCGTTTTGTAGTCGTGCATATACTGGGAGAAAAATAATGCACTTATAAAGAAGGTGCTTCGCGTAGGACAACAGTTCGTTTAGCATTCTTAACTCATAGAAAATAGGGGTCTTAAAGATATCTTCATGTCATCTAACATATTTCAAGCCCACTTATAGTTTCTCTGAAAAGAGAGCATGAATCTTTCGCAAAGCAGTGAAGATCTGAGCTGAATGGGATACACACAAAAAAAAAAATGAAATGTGAAGTTTCGCTAATTTTAGCGAAACAGATCTCGAACAGTTAATAGGCCTGTGAGTATGTACATTACTACAAGCTGATGCCGTCATCACCTCACAATTTCCGTGACTGTGTACGGAACTAAAAGAGATGACAATTAACATTCTTTTTTTTTCTTTCTTCTATTTTTCTCTGGATAGTTCGGGGTAGGAGGTTTATAGCGAAAGCCGTTTGAAAACGAGTTCTTGCGACGCTTGGTGTGGCGAGCAATCTTGATTTTTTAAACCATGGACCTCAGGTTCATGTTTAAACCCAGGAGGTAGACCACGAGGACTTGCAATGCCAAAAAACTGCAGGTTCGCGAGCTTTTCACGAACCGAGGTCAATAGCCCGCGAGCATTGCAGACCCACTGGGATCAGAGGTGATCGGTGTATGAGACTGTAGCTGCTCTTGATGCAAAATACAGACAAACGAACGCACCGTCGTGTCGGGGTATTCTACCGTGTTGTTCTGTTGGGCTGCTGTACAAACGTGATGGCGTGGCATAGGATTCACAATGTGGTTTCAGGCGAATGACTAGGAAATAAATCAAGGAAGCCATGAAGTAAATTATGACCTGACGCATATCATCATACGTAAGTAGACCTATATTTTCCACACTGCAACTTTTATTATGTGCTTACAAGTATGCAAGTATACTGATATTCAAGGTTCAAGTGTGTACTGTGTAAACTACTCATTTATGCCACACATGCACTCGGGGCATAGGCCTTTGGAGCTGGGATTTGTACAAACTTTGTCTGGGAATGAACGCACCTCGCCGGGAAAAATCTCTTCGGAAAATATAGGGCCGACAAACGTTCAGTTCTGACGCGAAATATGTACAGACGTAGCCTTGAAATGTACATACCAATTACCTCAACTGTCACTGTGCGCACTTTATATTACTACCGTTTTCATTTTCCTTTTGCCGCCTGAAAGGCTGCAGCGTATGTACAACTACAAGTACTCGCATTTTCCTGGTTGTGTAGTACGGCTGTTGTGTAAGAGGTCAGTGCCACAGCCCGTTAGAAAGATCAGAATAGGTGGCAATACAACCAATATGCGATCACCACTCACTGTGGTAGGCTATACCATTCGCTATACGGTGGAAATAACTGACGCTTATTTATGCTTTATGGAATTTTGCCGGAAGCATTAATTTTCTCGTTGTTTCTCTGTAATACCGTCCTTCTGTCCTTATAGTTTTTCCGTTATTCCGCAATCAAAATTGTGGACAGCATATCACTTGAATATGAAGGGACTTTACAGTACTGGTTGAGGAGAGGATTTAGATTTATAAATTTTTCGGTGAGATAATGAGAAACCTCTTATGAAATATGAAAGACCATGTGATTTCAAGAAGAATTCAACAATTATTTGATGAAAATTGACCTTGAAATGGCTGAGATCTAAAAATAGAGTGGTTTCTAAATATTTTGCAAAACGTTTCAAGCTGAATCCTCACCTCAACCAGTACTGTACAGTCCCTTTAAAACCCATTTGTCGTGTGTATATCGTAATAAAACTAGCAGTGGCGGATCTACGACGACCGGGGGGGGGGGGGGGGGAGGTTAACCCCCCCCCCCCCCCCTTGGGCTGCCAAGTGAAAATTTAATGTGCATTTTGATAGGAAAACGCCATCATAATATGTCCAGACTCACAAACTTATTCTAACAAACCAAACACATGATAACTCTGGATATAGGGTCCTTACTGAGTACTACTATATGTTACTTGATCTAAAAAGACATTATCATGGACTGCCTTTAAATGGTCTCAAAATTATTAGATGCCAGGAATAGATCACTTACGGGGGGTTCAAATAGAAAAAAAAAGAGAAAAAATCGGCGTGCCGCTTCGTGGCAACACATCTTCGCACTTTGAGGACGATGTTCTGCGTCGTCGTTGGGTCAAACCCAAGCACCGCGGAGCCGGGGGGGGGGGGGAGGGCAGCCCCCTCCCCCTACACAATTATTTTTGGAAAAAAAAAAGAGCATGTAATTATTCGCAAGCTGGCAACCCTAAAAATGCAAAATCTCCTAGAAAAAGCGGTAGCAAAAGTTGCCCTGACAGTTTTTTGTTATTTTTGTTTTGTTTGTTTTGTTTTTGACTTGTTAGCTGATGATGAATCAGTTAATTTTTAGTGCCCACTTCCGGGTTCCTGAAACCCACAAGTGGCACTAAAATCTAACTTTTTTTTTTTCTCTCTATATCATGGAAACTGGTCAAGGCATCTTACTCGAGCTCGGTATATTCGTGTAATGCCTGACAGTGACCTGGCAGTGATTCTCCCTGGCCTTGTAGGGGTATGGGATCACAAAGATCAAAGTCAATTTAAAGAAAAGGTACTCTTTCCCCATGATGCCCAGGCCCATGAAGGCCCGTAACTAAAGGGGTTGCGGGGGGGGGGGGGAGGGAGGGTGAGGTTCAGGGGGTTCCGAAGACCCCCCCCCCCCCGAACTCCCCGTTTGCCCCCCAAATGAAAGAAATAAAAGAAATATTCGCGGCACCCTTTTCTCCGCCCCCTCCCGTTTGAAAAAAAGAAAGAATGAAAGGGGACTTGTATTTGCACCAGAACATTTTCATGACAAGCATTTTTTTCTTTTTTGTTTATCAGCCGATGAAACGGACAAATGGCACGAGAAACAACAACAAAAAAAAACTGTGAGGGAGCGTGGTTCATGTTTTTTGTTTTTGTTTTGTTTTGTTTGTTTGTTTTCAACTGATTGAAACCGGAAGTGGCCCACTTTTTCTATTTATATTTCCATCCCCGCCTAAAATGCCAGAAGGTATTTTCTTCTTACTTACTGTCTGCATGTATTACCGGATAAAGATTCTCCGACACAATTTTGGGCCATGCTATCAACGGACACTACCCGGCAATGATTTGCATGGGAATTTTGGCGTCAGTTGGTCCAGGATCAAAGAACAAGTCAGAATATATACATAATGCTGAATTTACACTTTTTCACAATTTATAGTAATAATCTGCGTCACCATGGTCACCATAGAACTTTGTTTAATGATAATGTAATTTAATCGAATTATCGATATATTGTATTATATATACTTGAATGAATTGTATGAAAGATAATTGTATGAAACAGTAGAATCTCAAATATGAGACGCTATTTTACGTTTATATGGGCGGAGACACTATACAAGGGGGATCGGGGAAGTCAGACATTGTTTTTGTACTGGAGACCGTGGTTGTTGCTCATGAAACCCGGGAAGCCCCCCCCCCCCCCCCACACACACACACACACACTTTTGAAAACGTGGGCCTTGTGATCCTCTATCTAATCAATCGCAAGTGGCCAAATACAGCTTCTTATTGGTGGTGTTGAAGGTTGGCTCCTAACTTTTTGTGAGTTACTTAGAAATCACTTATGAAATAGTACAGAGCATACCATTCTAAGAGGAATTCAAAGTTTATTTAATGAAAATCGGTTTTAGCATGGCCGAGACATTAAAAGAAACAAAAACAAAACAAAGTCAAATAAGGAGATCATAATTGAAGATGGGTACCTGCCACTACCATAATTATGAGGATACACCTAATAGATATGTTAGCCATTCCAAAACCAATTTCCATATCAAATAAGCGTGTGAATTTCTTCTGGAATTACATTTTTTTTTTACACATTTCATAGGAGGTTTTTCTTTACCTCACCAAAAAAATGCTACAAACTTGAAGTTAGGTCTCAACAAAAAATATTCGATTCCTTTAAAAGTAGATTAACGGCGATGAGAATGATGGAATGGAAAAAATTTGAAAATCAAGCTGTCTAAAAAGTGTAATAAATGAGGTTATTTTCATATCGATGTGACGTTATGGTGTGTGAATGAACTCGTATATAGTCGTTGTGTGCCTCTGTCATAATAACATGGTATCACACCGCATGTTTCTTACACAAGTACCTATAATAGATCCACGACGATATGCAGCTTTTCTTTGTGTAAGACGCGATCGTGTAGCTGTATCCAGCCAGTCTGAATATGGCTATTACGCGTCTGGCTGGATTATGAAGACACATGGCTGTGTTTGTAAACACTGCAAATTTGGGCAAAACCCAAATTTGATCTCAATAGTATGATATTTTGCGATGAAATGATATAAGGCTTACAGCCTTAAAAAAGTGCGAAAAACAGGATTCGATCATTCGTTCAAGATTAAAACGTGAATTTAATGTCTTCACGTCTGCTCACGAGTTAGACTTTTGCCAATGACAACCAGCTAACCACCTCCCATTGTGACATCAGACGTCTGTTGTCTGTCATCAGTTTTGTTGTCTGAATACATGTTCGTGGTTAAATTAAAGCGGGGGGGGGGGGGGGTTAAATACCATATCCCAGTTTTTATACGGAAACATTCAATAATACCCTACGGTGTTTTTTTTTGTTCTTTATCGCGCTTTGCTTTCTTTTTGTTTGCGTGAACCACAGGTGGAATGCAAGACAGCTGGGAAATCCTCCTGAGTAGCGTCTGATCTCCAGCCGTGAACACGCAAGATACTATAGTACTATAGGAATCCCATGGACAGTTTGATTCTCCTGACTTGCATGTTCTTTCGTGATTCGTGAGAAGTTCGTGAGAAGCCCTCTTTTCAAGGACTGTTAAGTGCCAGGAAGGGCCCACAAAATACCTGATATGGCTGAGTGTGAGGAAGATCCTGATGCTCTGTTTGAGGAAGCATGGAATCGCATTCCGAATTTCTATGTTGGACAACGCTCAAATGATTGTCCAAGCACATTGATAATTTTATTGGAAGGCCAGTCGACGCAAGGCGCATGGGATTCAAACAAAACATTAACTAACCAGAATGCCTTAGACGATGCATCATCCCTCGCGAAGGAGACAACGGAAACGAATGGCGAAAATCGTTCGAAGACAACGCAACAAGGTTCAAGTGATACCAATACATCCTCAGCTCAACTCGCGACAGAAAACCGTGGATGTCCTGATTCCTGGACAGATGGAAGTAGCGTCAAAGTTGATTGTACTGAGCTCCAAGATCTTGGTGAAATAAAAGATGGGTTCGATGTCTTTGAGGTGAAATACGAACCAGAAGGCGATTCAAACGATTTCTACGCCGAACAACATCACGTGCTAAATATTACTGAAGACACGTCAAAATCTCTTGGCCAACAGCCAACGACAAATGGTGCAGGAACAACTTCGCGCGCACACTTGTTCAGGGCGGTCAGAGCAAACAAAAAGCCTAGTGTATATGTGGAAGAGCCAGACGTGGAAGAGCCACATACACCGCAGAGTGAGATGCGTGAGGAAATGGAAAGCAATGAGCAAGATCGAGCGAATATCAAGAGTATCGTGAGAGAAAGAAAACAAATTGAAGAAGAAAGAAGAAAGCAAAATGAAAAATATTGAAAATGTGTATGTGGAAGAGCCAGACGTGGAAGAGCCACATACACCACCGAATGAGATGAGTGAGGAGATGGAAAGCAATGAGCAAGATCGAGCGAATATCAAGAGTATCGTGGGAGAAAGAAACAAAATGAGGAAGAAAGAAGGAAGGAAAAGGAAAATGTTGAAAATGTACACCTCAAAGAACCTTTGTGGCCCAATGATAACGACTTTTGTCAAGGCTTAAAAAGGTACCAATCAAGGGGAAAGTATACGGATGTTTGCATAGATAAAGTGCGAGACCATGTTGAAAGAGTGGTAATCGGCAAAAAGAAACACTATAGGTGTAAGTTATGTCTTAAGACTCTGCTCGGCATAAAGCCCATCATCAAACATGCATGGTGGCATGTCAAAGGAACCTACTTCGTTTGTGACAAATGCGGGCGGAAATTCAAGACCAAATTCAGTTATGACGTTCACAGAGAATTTCACGCACAAGGACTGTGGAGAGAAATCCCTGTTCCAGGCAGCCGCCTGTACACGTGTGCAATGTGTCACAAGTTCTTTCCCACCAACGCTTTGTTGTCATCCCACAAAATAACTCACACAGAAGAATCCCCTTTCCAATGTGGCATTTGCGGCGAAAGTTTTCGGAACGCGGGGCTACGCAATAGGCACGAATTTAAAACACATCAAAAGGCTAGGAGGAAACGGGACTGTTCGTTTGTGGTCAAGTACTCAGCTCTAAAAAATCGCTTGATTGTCACATGAGAAAACACAAGTACTACAAGGCAGATCTGGAACTATTCGCTTGTGACAAGTGCTCGGAAACCTTTCGTTCTGAAAGCAAACTTGTTGATCACTTGAAGGCGCGTCATCCATTTCCGTCCTTTCAGTGCAACGTGCGAAAAGTGTGGTCGCAGCTTCTGCCTACCTTGCAATCTCACGCAGCATCAACGGGTCTGCACCGCCGACAAACCCAGAAAATTCAGTTGCAAGACGTGCGGTAAAGAGTTTGCCACGAGTATGGCGGTGACCCGTCACAAAAAGATCCATTCCGATGCTCGCCCGTACAAATGTCGACACTGCGACATGACTTTTAAATATTCCGATACGAGACATCGGCATGAGATTCTTCATTTCAAGGATGGCGAGTTTCGTGACGTTAAGCGACATACGTGGAAGGTCAGCCACGGAAAGGATGGGAGACAACTTCGCTAGAAAAACATGTACGGTTCCAAGCTAAGTCGGCGGCTAAGGACTGATTGGAAAAAGACTGCATTTTAAGTGTTGACTAAACTCGACATATCGATACAGTAACAAGGTACTTTTCTAAAACGATAACTCTGCACTTGGTACTCGAGAATCAGATAGAATATTGCTTCAACGCATCGAAATCTATTACACTTTGTGTTTGACATGCTGTGGATAAGACTCTTGACTCCCAATCTGAGGACCTGAGTTCGACTCCGGTCCAGTGCGTACGTCCTTAGACAAGATGTTTTTACTCACCGTATCTCTCTCGACCCATGTACAAGAAGGTACCTGGCAGTGTTAGGGTAATTATGATAATGGGTGAGATTTCTGGTAGAGCAGTTGCAACACAGAAGAAGCTGTACCCGGGATAGGAGACCTTTGTATTGGTAATGCTGATGATGATGATAATGATAAATAATGATAATGATAATAATAATAACATCAATGATATTATTGTTATTCTTACCATTAGTATTGTTATAATTATTATTATCATCGTCATCATAGTTATAGTAAATTAAGCTGGATCGGTTAATGAGACTTTTGAGGAACAAAAAGTCACCCTTGTTTCCTTTTTTGTTGATGTTTTCTTGTAGTGGATTATTTTGGCAGCGGGCGCGTCCTTCATCCCATAACGGTCGTCACGAGGTCTTGGATGTGCCCGCCGTCGCTTCTCTAAGGGATGGAGGAGGGGGGGGGGGGAGAGAGAAAAAGAAGGGGGTTTAGTATTACATGTAATATTTAGGCCTACACTAATTTATGCCTTTTGTGTTTCACGAGGCTGGGTGCACCTCACATTTGGTGCATTTTTATATTTTTATATTTTGTGGGTCAGGGACAACGTTTTTGTTTTCCAATTAAGCATTAGAATAAAATGTTCTTTGGATACACTGCTGACATTTCTTTACGAAAAACATTTTAGATTGGTATATAAACTGTATTGCCTCTTTGATGTTGATGAATTGATGGTGATATTAGAAATGGGCAGCCAGATGCACATCCCTTGTTTTCACTATATACCTGTGCCCGTATATAATTTCTTATGTCGGATTTTAATACTTCAATGCTAAAAATTATTTTATATCACATGGACTCTGAAGTAAAAAAAGAAGCGCTGCACCTTGATGAGACAGTTATCCATCTGACATATCTAGTTAAGAATAAGGTTTTGAATAATGATTATTTCCTTCACAAAGCGAATAAACCTTCGCACATACCGATTTCGCGTAAGGATTCAACATACACTGTGATAGGTGAAACGAGTGGACCTAATCAATTTCGATTTTTTCCCTCTTTTGTATATTTTCTGAAAGAGCTATTCCTTTACTATGTAAATCCAAATTTTTGTATCGTAAAACAAAAAGGAAATTGTATTTTTTTCTTTGCATTTTTCTCTATACCATTTGTGTGTGTGCATGTTGTCCCATTTATTGCAATGAGCGCAGCTTGGCGAATTTATATCATAACACATGGACACCGAATTAAAATGAGAAAACATGCTCCTAGATGAGACAATTTTCCATCTGAAATAATCTAGTTATATCACAATAAGGTTTTGAATAATAATTACATGTATTTCCTTCACAAAGCGAACAAAACATCGCACATGCCGATTTCGCATGAGGATTCAAAATAATCAACACTGTAGGTGAAACGAGTGGACCTAATCAATCTAGATTTTTCTCTCTTTTTTGTATTTTCTCAAAGAGCTATTCCTTGACTAGATATATGTAAATCTAAATTTTTGTATCGTATAACAAAAAAGGAAATTGTATTTTTTATTTGCAGTTTTTCTATACGTGTACCATTTGTGTGTGTGCATGTGGTCCCATTCATTGCAATGAGCGCAGCTTGGCGAATTTAATAGTCGAATAGACACTTAACTTCAAAGCCTCTTTTCTTCAGGAAATACTTTTCCAAAGTGTGTGTCTTCTTTTCATTATTACAATAGTGAGGAAAGTCAATTTCTACATGTGGATCATTTTGAAGCTGTATTCTGCAGGGTCATATGTTATGTACAAAATGTTGCTCTTCCCATAACACATATCAAAATACATGCAGGGAACCTTTTGACTTGTGTATACTCTTAATTTTTATGCCTCCGTCACGAAGTGGTGCCGGAGGCATTATGTTTTCGGGTTGTCCGTCCGTCCGTACGTCCGTACGTACGTCCATACGTACGTCCGTCCGCTTTCGTTTACGCGATAACTTGAGTAATATTTACTGAAATTTTACCAAACCTAGTCCAAGTATGAAGTATGATGGGCAATTATTTGATTAGATTTTGGGTGAAATCGGCTGAAGGTCAAAGGTCAAGGTCAAATCATGAAATTGTATCCGTTTACGCGATAACTCAAGACTGGATAGAGCAAATTTTACCAAACTTTGTTGGAGGATGATGTATGATGGGACAATTACTTGAATAGTTTTTCAATGAAATCGGACAGAGGTCAAAGATCAAGGTCAAATCCTAAAATTTATCTGTTTACGTGATAACTCAAAACTGGATGAAGCAGCTTTCATCAAACTTGGTCTAAGGATGATGTATGATGGGACAATTAGTTGAGTAGATTTTAGTGACATTGGCAAGAGGTCAAAGGTCAAAAGGTCAAGGTCAAATGCTACAAATGTTGCAATTTCCCCCATATCTATGCAATACAAAAAAGATATTTTCAAGAAACTTGGTGTTGACATGTACTACTGCGTAAAGATTCTCCAGAGAGAGTTTCATGTCATAAGGTCAAAGGTGAGGTGAAAATGTTGCAATGTCACTTTTCTCGCAAATGGTTCAATGTACGATCTTCGTGGAACTTGGTACATACGCGTGTACTGACTGGCAGGGATTATGTAGGGAATATAGGGGTCATGTGTCAATAGTCAGGGGTCAAAGGTCATAGTCAACTCCTCAAAATTTTACTATTTCCCTCATACATATACTAGTATATGCAATGCTTGCATTATTAGTTTCAAACTTAATACATGCATTACTTAATAGAGATTCTCTGGGAAATTTTCAGCCAGAAGGTCAAAGGTCAAATGTTAAGGGTCAAAGGCCAGGTTTCAATACCCCCCCTCAAAAAAAAATCATTTTGTACCGTCATTACACTCTTTCTCCATACCTTGGAAATTACTCAATGCATAAACTTATAAAAAGCTCTGTCAGAATTCAAGTAAAAATTCTCAATTCCCCAAATATGTGTACCTGCACACTCTTAGAAAATTAAAGCAAACCCAGTTCAAGACATTTCTGACAAACCTGTCATTTCAATATTTTGCCAGTTATGTGAAACTGTCATGGATCACACATTGTGAAGACATTGTACTATACGCCTATTGGGAGAATCATGCATTATGGCGGAGGCATCAGTCGCCATAGCGACATTTTTGTGTATTTGTGTTTGCTATAAGAATAATAAAGATTTATATTTACCTGAACTTTTAAACAATTCGATATTCATGCTTTGTTCTATTGCTTAATATAAAAGGCATGAAAGTGAACGAACACTATACGATGTCTCCTCCCTGTCACAACCGTGTTATGTATATGTAACATCAGTACTGTGTAACATATCGTGTATGTGTGTGTGTGTGTAGTCGTTACAGAAAGGAGGAGTTAGGGAGGAGCTAGCGGATGTTTCGTCCGTTAACTTTAATGCCCTTAATATAAATGCATTTACCAAGCTTTCAACTTTTTTACCAGTCTTCGCCCGAGCTTTGGCAATCAATGTGCAAAAATTGACGAATTCGCTACAGAATTTGAAGGTATAAAGCAAAAACGAAAGCAAATCAACAACATAACGTAGTTAACAGTCATGCTCTTTACCAGAATTCGACATGTGACAAGCACGGAGGTGCAAGCAATAAAACAGCAATAATGCTTTAATAAATACAGTGTATATTGTACAACTTCAGTCAGCAAAAAAAAAAAAAAGTCAACGCTTTTTCAAGTTTATATTTCTCATAGAATACATGTGTATTTGGCTGAAAGCTAATGTATTATACCACATTGAAGGTACAAGTGTAATTTAATTAGCTATCAACCTGCTGGCTTAACAAAAAGGGAAACTTTACGCCTGAGTGAACACCATTATAATGTTTTTCTCTACCAGGGCACAAAAGTAATAATGGCAAAACTGAACAAGTTGTCATTCATGCGTATGTGCTCTTCCATATAGAAGAATAAACACAAATGACAAATCTCACACAAAAAGAAACATGAGTTAAGTTGCAACAATCAACATTTGATATCTGTACTGTCTTTAAAGCCCAAAAGATCAATGTAGGGCGCAAAATATTGGAGGAAATAAAGCATCTTATGTCAACATGAACAATCTAAATTCAAATGAAATAAAAGACGTAATAATTAACGGAAATGGTAGAAATGTGAGCTGTTTTTTCAAATAAGGAAATTTAAATAATGTTTGGTTCTTGAAATTGTCACATTGATTTTAAATTACTAGATCAAAAGAAACAGAAAAAGAAATTCTGCTCGTTTAATCATCTGTACGCTTATTATTCCCCATTATATGTAATTTGAAGTTAGACTTGACAGAAAATTATTATTTTTCCCCCTGTTGTCAAACTTTGTTTTTCATAGAGGTTATAAAGAGGAAAAAAAGACGATTGAAACTTATTTTTGCTATTTCGTTCATGTCTCTCAGTGCGTTGAGCTGTACTTTTGTTGCCAATGTTATCGTGAAGGGTATTTGCAAATGAAAGAGAACATGCCAATTATTGCCATTTTTAATTTTGTGTCTTGGAGGACAAAAACGAATGTGCTCACTTATGCGTATAAGGTTTTCGTTTTAATTATCGCAATAGCGCAATAGCCAATTTATTATGGTAGATGATATGATTTTCATAAAATCTACTAAATATATGAACTCGAAAAAAATGTTTACTTTCTTTTTTTCTGAGTGTACATTATACGAGTATAGTGGTAATTGAAATTTATGTGACAACAACCATTATATACTCGAACGACACAGAACCAATAAACTGAATACCTCGCTTGTATGTAATTGGCAGAGTGTACATACAGACACACACACACACA
This sequence comes from Diadema antillarum, assembly GCF_040938485.1. NCBI lineage: Eukaryota > Metazoa > Echinodermata > Echinoidea > Diadematoida > Diadematidae > Diadema > Diadema antillarum. The sequence continues at coordinate 54,689 of NW_027271931.1, read as the reverse complement.
TGTACATGTATACATAAGCGTATTCGATTGAATAGTAATGTGTTTAAACGAAACAACCATCATGTAAAAGAGAAAAGGGAACCATAATGTATACGTGTGTATAGTCCAAGAAAGATGGATTTACCTTTACGCTGAGAAGGCTGACTTAAGATGTGGAACTTTGCACCATTTAGTGGTCTGAAAGATGCACAAGTAATTATTGTAAAATAGGTTATAGCTCTTCATTCCTAAGGCTCGTTGTTCCGAATTCTCTTAAGTCCTAAGATTCGTTATTCCGAAGGTTCATTGTTCCGAATTTCATTTTCGAATTAACCAATCTTCGGAGTAATGAACCTTCGGAATAACGCCACAAATTTTCGGATTAACGAACCCTTTTTCATTTTCGGATTAACGAACCTCTAGGTACAGAGAATTTGCGTGTTTCGGATTCACGACCCTTCGGAATATCGAACCTTCGGAATAACGAACGGAATACACCCGGAAAGATGGTCCCAGCAAGATACTGATCTATCAAAGTGGAAAGTGGAACCTTTAGATTTTCTCTGCGTGTACATTGCTCGACATTGGCCTGGTTGCCATGGGCACTAAAGAGTTATGTCGCCTGTATTATTATTGAACCGACAAATAACTTCATAAGGTCAATCTTTTTGTGGCCCCATCGGACAACGAGTTGCTTTACTTCCTTTTTTTCCCTTCGACTCACAAGAGGGAAAATCGTTTTCTATATAGTCGTGCATAATCGTGGGAGAAAATAATGCACTGAAGAACGGGTGCTTTACATAGGACAATAGTTCGCTTAGCATTTATCACTTAAAGGGAAGGCAAAGCCAAAGAACAATGTGGACTGAGTAAAAAAACAAGCATTTACACATCAGTGAAAATTTGAGAAAAATCGGACTATCGATGCAAAAGTTATGAATTTTTAACGTTTTGGTGTTGGAACCGCTGGATGAGGAGACTACTAGAGGTTATGACGTATGAGAGGACAACAATATAAAGAAAATATAAAAGTAATTTCACAAAAATTCCTTTTTCTACCAAAATGGAAGAGCTCTTGAGTAACTACTTTCAGAAAGCAGGGAGAATAAGTGCTACCCCTCAGATATGTCAGTATAAAGTTGAGGGAATGTACAATTTTCATGAAAAATGAATTTTTACTGATTTCCCTTTATATTTTCTTTAAATTGTAGTCCAGTCATACGTCATAACCTCTAGTAGTCTCCTTTCCCAGCAGTTCCAACACCAAAACTTTAAAAATTCATAACTTTTGCATCTATTGCCCGATTTTCCTCAAACTTTCACTGATGTGTTATACTAATATTACTGCTTTCACTCAATTCACATTGTTCTTGAGGTTTTCGTTCCCTAACTCATAGAAAATAGGGTTCTTAAAGCTTCATGTCATCTAACATATTTCAAGCCCACATATAGTTTGTCTTAAAAGAGAGCATGAATACAATTCGTATACAGCAGTGAAAATCTGATCGAAGTGGGATACAAATTTAAAAAAGATATGAAAATGTGAAGTTTCCCAACTTTTAGCGAAACAGATCTCGAACAGTTGAAATGCCTGTGACTGTATAATATTACATGTATGTACTGTACTATATATAGGACTATACCTAATATGTTTCTGTGATTGTGTACAGAACTAAAAAGATGACAATTAGCATTTATCTTCTCTCTCTCTCTCTCTCTCTCTCTCTCTCTCTGGAAAGTTCCAGGGAGGAGATCAGCTACGTGTATAGCCTGTAACCGATGTGTTGGCTCAGTGAGTAGAGCGGCTGCCCTCACAATCGGGAGGTCGTGGGTTCAAACCCCGGCCGCGTCATACCAAAAGACGTTAAAAGATGGGAGTTGCTGCTACCTTGTTTGCCGTTCAACAGTTGAAAAGGTTAGAGCAACGTCGATCTGGCGCTGCTCAGTGGCTGCCGGGCCCACGATCAATTGGGCAAAATGAATTTCCATACTTGGACAATAAAATTTGGAGTTTATATCCAAAACAATTATTATTATTATTATTATTATTATTATTATTTTTGAAAATGGCCTCATGGCTGAGCGATGCTCGGTGCGGCGAGCAATCATGAGGTAGGCCATGAGTTCCTTAAAGGACAAGTTCACCTTCATTAACATAAGGATTGAGAGAATGTAGCAATATTAGTAGAACACATCATTGAAAGTTTGACGAAAATCGGACAATCCGTTCAAAAGTTATGCATTTTTGAAGTTTTTGTGCAGTAACCGCTGGATGAGAAGACTACTGCAGTGTGTGAATAACTTTAGATGTCACATGCGTACAACAATGTAAGGAAAATATAAAGAGAATTTCACAAAATTTCATCTTTTGAAAAAAGTACACATTCCCCCGACTCGTTACCGACAAATGTTATGGGTAATATTATTCCCCCTGCCTTTAGAAAGAGGCAAGTCAAGTGCTCTTTTATTATGCGAAAAAAGTGAAAATATGTTGAATTTTCTTTACATTTTCTTTATACTGTTGTACGCATATGACTCACAAGCTGTAGTAGTCTCCTCATCCAGCGGTTCCAACACAAAATTTTTAAAAATTCATAACTTTTCCGTCGATTGTCCAATTTTCCTCAAACTTTCACTGATGTGTTCTACTAATATTGCTGCATTCTCTCAATCCTTATGTTTATGAAGGTGAACTTGCCCTTTAATTGGTTCAACCACGAGGTCTTGTCAAAGAGCTACAGGTTCGCGGGCTTTTCTCGAGCCCAGGTCAGCAGCCTGCGAACATTTACAGAACCACTGACTGGGATAGGGGTTTCGGTGTACGAAACTGTGTCGCTGCTCTTAACAAACGAACACGCACCGTTGTCGGTGCTACACGCGAGGTTTTCTGCCCTAAGTTGTTCTGTAGAGCTGTCACATGTATACGTGACGGCGTGGCATTTAACTCGCATTGTACAAACAGTCAGTTTTTTCCAGGCGAATGTCTAGGAAATAAATCAAGGGAGCAATGAAGTAAATCATGACCTGACGCATATCACGTAAGTAGGCCTATATTTTCCCCATTGACTGCAACTTTTGATATGTGCGTACATGTAATATGCAAGTGTGTGTTGTGTAAACTACTCATATGCCACACATGCACTAGGGGCATAGGCCTTTGGAGCTGGGATTTGTACAAACTTTGTCCGGGAATGAACGCACCTCGCCGGGAAAAATCTCTTAGGAAAGTATAGTTCCGAAAATCAAGCAGTTCTGACGCGAAATATGTACAGACGCTGCCTAGAAATGTACTATACAATTTACTTCAACTGTTACTGTACGCACTTTGTATCGTACTACATACCTTTTTAATTTTCCTTTTGCCGCCTGAAAGGCAGGGTATACAACTACTGTACTCGCATGTTCCTGGTTATGACATGTTGCTATGGCTTTTGTGTAGATCGGTCAGTGCAGGGAGATGGGACACTACAGCCCATTAGAAAGATCAGAATAGTTGTAAATTCTCTTCCCACCTCCCTGATAAATACAACCAATGCGATCACCACTCACTGCGGTACCATTCGCTATACGGTGGAAATAAGGTTTATTTATGCTTTGAATTCCACTTTGAAGTTTTGCCATCAGAAGCATTTATTTTCTTGTTGTTTGTCTGTAATACCGTCCTTTTGTCCTTCAGTTCTTTAATCCGTTATTCCGCAATCAAAATTGTGGACAGCATAACTTAAAACCCTGTTGACGTGTGTATATACTAATGAAACTTGCAGTGGCGGATCTACGGGGGGGGGGGGGGGGAAGTCGGGGGTTTACCCCCCCCCCCCCACCCTTGGGCTGCCAAGTAATTAATGTGCATATAGGAAAACCCCATCATTGCATAATATTAACGTCCATAACTTTAATATCAAAACAGATGATTACTCTGGATATAGGGGTCCTATTGAAAACTGTGTCAAAATGTTACTCGATCTACAAAGACGTTATCATGGACTGCCTTTTATAGTATCTCCATTGCGTTCGTAGATGCCACTATTGCCAGGAAAACATCACTCACGGGGGTTCAAATAGCGAAAAGGAAAAAAAAAATCGGCGCGCCGCTTTGCGGCACACACATCGCCGCTTCGCGTCTCGTGGACCGACGGTGCTCAGCATCGTCGTTAGGTCAAACTCAGGGACCACGGAGCATGTGCATGTAAGTTTGCTTAAAATCGCAAGCTGGCAACCCTCAAAATGAAAAATCTCCCAGAAAGTTGCGAAGCGGCAACAAAAATTGCCCTGGCGGTTTTTGCTTTGTTTTGTTTGTTTGTTTGTTTTTGGCCTTATGCATGTTAGCTGATAATGAATCAGAGTTAAATTTGCAGTGCCACTTCCGGGTTTGTGAAACCCGGAAGTGGCACTAAAATTTATCTTACTTAATTTTTTTCTCTGAAGGGCAATCATGGAAATTGGTCAAGCAATCTTACTACAACTCATTATATTCGTGTGCTACCTGACAGTAACCTGGCAGTGATTCTCCCTGGACTTGTTGTAGGAGTATGGGATCACAAGGATCAAAGTCAATTTAAAGAAAAGGTACTCTTTCCCCATGCCCATGAAGGCCCGTAACTAAAGAAGGGGGGGTGGAGGTTCACCGCAGGGGGTTCCGCAAACCCCCCCCCCCCCCAAAAAAAGAAAAGAAAAGAAAACAAAACAAAACAAAAAACGATTTAATCGCGGCATTCCCTTTCTCCCCCTCCCGTTTGAAAAAAAGAAGAAAGAATGAAAGGGGGCTTGTAGTGCCACCAGAACATTGTCGTGGCAAGCCTTTTTTGTTTTTGTTTTTGCTTATCAGCCGATGAAACAGAAAAATGACACGAGAAACGAAAAAAAAATACCTGCATGGGGGAGCCTGGTTCATGTTCTGTTTTTTGTTTGCTTGTTTGTTTGTTTGTTTTCTGCTGATGAAAACCGGAAATGGTCCACTTTTTCTATTTCTGAACACCTCCCCCCCCCCCCCCCCCCCGGCCTGAAATGCCCGAAGGTATTTTCCTATCACTCACTGTCTGCATGTATCACCGGATAAAGATATTCCGGCCATGCTGTCAACGGACACTACCTGACAATGATTCTCATTGGGAGTTTTGGGGTCATTTGGTCCATGGTCAAAGATCAGGCTAGAATACTGTAGTGCTTTTAATGCTGAATTTAATTTTTTTTTTCATAATGATCTGTCACCATGGTCACCATAGAATTTCGTTTGATAATACTGTAATGTAATATCTACTTATCTATAATGTAAAATACTTTGCAAACAAACAGTAGAACCTTGAATATGAGACGCTTTTTTATCTTATTACGGGCGAAGATGCTACATGAGAGGGATCGGGGAAGTCAGACGTTAATTTTGCACTGTTGACCGTGCTTGTTGCTCATGAAACCCGAAAATCCCCCCCCCCCTCGCTTTTGAAAACGTGGGCCTTGTGATCCTCTATCTAATCAATCGCAAGTTGGCCAAACTTTAAATCCAGCTTCGTAAAGGGACGGTATAGTATTGGTGGCTCTTAACTTTTTGTGAGTTACTTAGAAATCACTTATGAAATAGTACAGAGCATACCCTTGTACGAGGAATTCAAAGTTTATTTGATGAAAATCGGTTTTGACTTGGCCGAGACATTAAAAAAACAACAAAAAATAGAGCAAAGTAAAACAATGAGATTATATAAAGATGGGTACATTTATGAGGATATAGGCACCTTTATTGGATATCTTAGCCATTCCAAAACCAGTTTTCATCAAATAAGCGTGTGAATTTCTTCTGGAATTACATTTTTAACAAACATTTCATAGGAAGTTTTCCTTTATCTCACCTAAAAATGCTAGAAACTTGAAGTTAGGTCTCAACCAAACTATACGATCCGTTTAAAAGTAGACCAACGGCGATGAGAATGATGGAGTGGAAAAAAAATGCAAAAATCAAGCTGTCTAAAAAGTGTAATAAATGAGGTTATTTTTATATTGATGCTAAATTGTGGTGTGTGAATGAACTCGTACATAGTCGTTGTGTGCCTGTCTCATAACATGGCATCACATTGCAGGTTTCTTACACAATACCTATATATCCACAACGGTATGCAGCTTCTGTGTAAGGCGCGATCGTGTATCCAGCCACTTTGAAAATGGCTATTACGCGTTTGGCTGGATGATAAAGACACCTGCCTGTGTTTGTAAACACTGCAAATTTGGGCAAAACCCACACCGGACATTCGCCAAATTTGATCTCAATATTTATATAATATTGACTGGCCCTGAGGGAGGTACCAGAAAATATTGCCCAAACTAAAAGCATATTGCCCGAGTCGAAGACGCGGGCAATATGTTTTGAGTGCGGGCAATATTTATCTGGTACCTCCCGAAAGAAAGGCCAGTCAATATCATAATTATTACCTATCCCCTAGGTAAATTAAGAAAATATGTGAATACGGCTGTACACTATGATACAGATCAAGCCACATTTGACTACCTGTAGACCATTAACATGTTGAATAATTGCAAAATTGTTCATCAATGTATATCACTCAACTCCTACTTCAAAGATACATAATAGTTGTAACAGGCAAACTTCAAACTTCTGAACCCTCTTACACTTTATTTTTACTTCTCTGTTTAAAGTTGGAGAGTTGTAAAACTGATGGTCACTGTGCAATTACTGAGCACAAATGGACTAGTCAGTGCTGCTGTAAGTGGTCGACCTTGTATGAGCTGATTTGTCAGCGTTCTTCTGCAGTGTGTGTAACTGACACCCTGGATGTCCTGGAAAGTTTTCTTTTCGTGGTCGATCGGAATGTTTACGTTTAAAGCAGGGAGGTTGGGAGAGAGATTCCACTCTCCCTCTTCCCACCTCCCCAAACCGGAAGATAGCACTGTTTGCTCATATTGTTTTGTGTACGGTACGGTGTGTGTAACCGACACGCAGCGACGCGACGTGGCGAAACGAATATTGACTGCTGACCTCTAACCCTGCAAAATAACAACTTCTGACCTTTAACCCTGCAAAATAACAACTTCTGACCTTTATCCCAGCAAAATAACAACTGGAATTGCCTCGCAAAACTACCTCGTATAGGTAATAATATATGATATTTCACGATAAAATGATATAAGGCTTACAGCGTGAATTTTATGTCTTCACGTCTGCTCACGAGATAGACTTTTGCCAATGACAACCAGCTACCCACCTCCCATTGTGACATCTGACGTCTGTTGTCTGTCATCAGTTTTGTTGTCTAAATACATGTTTGTGGTTAAATTAAGGGGGGGGGGGGTTAAATACCATGTCCCAGTTTTGATACGGAAATATTCAGTAATACCCTACGTCTTTATCTCGTTCTTTATCGCGCTTTGCTTTTTTTTTGTGTGTGTTTGCGTATACCACAGGTGGAATGCAAGACAACTGGGTCCTCCTGAGTAGCGTCTGATCTCCAGCCGTGAACAAGCAAGATACTAGTACTATAGGAATCCCGTGGACAGTTTGATTCTCCTGACTTGCATGTTCTTTCGTGATTCGTGAGAAATTCGTGAGAAATTCGTGAGAAATTAGTGAGAAGCCCTCTTTTCAAGGACTTTTAAGTTCCAGGAAGGGCCCACAAGATACCTAGTATGGCTAAGTGTGAGGAAGATCCTGATGCTTTGTTTGAAGAAGCATGGAATCGCATTCCGAGTTTCTATGTTGGACAACGCTCCAATGATTGTCCAAGCACATTGATAATTTTATTGGAAGGCCAGCCCACGCAAGGCCCGTGGGATGCAAACAAAACATTAACTAAGCAGAATGCCGTAGCGGAAGACGACGCATCACCCCTCGCGAAGGCGACAACGGAAGCGAATGGCGGAAATCGTTCGAAGACAACGCAACCAGGTTCAAGTGATACCAATACATCCTCAGCTCAACTCGCGACAGAAAACCGTGCATGTCCTGATTCCGGGACAGATGGAACTAGTGTCAAAGTTGAGAGTACCGAGGTCCAAGATCTTGGTGAAATAAAAGAAGGGTTCGATGTCTTTGAGGTGAAATACGAACCAGAAGGCGATTCAAACGATTTCTACGCCGAAAAACATCATGTGCTAAATATTAGTGAAGACACGTCGAAATCTCCTGGCCAACAACCAACGACAAATGGTGCAGGAACAACCTCGCGCGCACACTTGTTCAGGGCGGTCAGAGCTAACAAAAAGCCTGATGTATATGTGGAAGGGCCAGACGTGGAAGAGCCAGACGTGGAAGAGCCACATACACCATCGAGTGAGATGGGTGAGGAAATGGAAAGCCCTCAACAAGATCGAGGGAATATCAAGAGTATCGTGAGAGAAAGAAAGAAATTCAAGAAGAAAGAAGAAAGCAAAAAGAAAAATATTGAAAATGTACATGTGGAAGAGCCAGACGTGGAAGAGCCACATACACCACCGAGTGAGATGCGTAAAGAAATGGAAAGCAATGAGCAAGATCGAGCGAATATCAAGAGGATCGTGAGAGAAAGAAACGAATTGAGGAAGAAAGAAGAAATCAAAAAGAAAAATGTGGAAAATTTACACCTCAAAGAACCTTTGTGTCTCGATGATAACAACGACTTTTATCAAGGCTTAAAAAGGTACCAATCAAGGGGAAAGTATACGGATGTTTGCATAGATAAAGTGCGAGACAATGTTGAAAGAGTGGTAATCGGCAAAAAGAAACACTATAGGTGTAAGTTATGTCTTAAGATTTTTCCCTGCATAGATTCCATCATCGTACATGCCTGGTGGCATGTCAAAGGAACCTACTTCGTTTGTGACAAATGCGGGCGGAAATTTGGCACCAAATTCAGTTATGACGTTCACTTAGAATTTCACGCACAGGGACTGTGGAGAGAAATCCCTGGTCCAGGCAGCCGCCTGTACACGTGTTCAATGTGTCACAAGTTCTTTCCCACCAACGCTTTGTTGTCATCCCACAAAATAACTCACAAAGAAGAATCCCCTTTCCAATGTGGCATTTGCGACGAAAGTTTTCGGAACGCGGGGCTACGCAATAGGCACGAATTTAAAACACATCAAAAGGCTAGGAGGAAACGGGACTGTTCCGTTTGTGGTCAAGTACTCAGCTCTAAAAAATCGCTTGATTGTCACATGAGAAAACACAAGTACTACAAGGCAGATCTGGAACTATTCGCTTGTGACAAGTGCTCGGAAACCTTTCGTTCTGAAAGCAAACTTGTTGATCACTTGAAGGCGCGTCATCCATTCCGTCCTTTCAGCGCAACGTGCGAAAAGTGTGGTCGCAGCTTCTGCCTACCTTGCAATCTCACGCAGCATCAACGGGTCTGCACCGCCGACAAACCCAGAAAATACAGTTGCAAGACGTGCGGTAAAGAGTTTGCCACGAGTATGGCGGTGACCCGTCACAAAAAGATCCATTCCGATGCTCGCCCGTACAAATGTCGACACTGCGACATGACTTTTAAATATTCCGATACGAGACATCGGCATGAGATTCTTCATTTCAAGGATGGTGAGTTTCGTGACGTTAAGCGACATACGTGGAAGGTTAGCCACGGAAAGGATGGGAGACAACTTCGCTAGATAAACATGTACAGTTCCAAGCTAAGTCGGCGGCTAAGGACTGATTGGAAAAAGACTGCATTTTAAGTGTTCACTGAACTCGACATATCGATACAGTAACAGGGTACTTTTCTAAAAAGATAATTCTGCACTTGGTACTCGAGAATCAGATAGAATATTGCTTCAACGCATCGAAATCTATTACACTTTGTGTTTGACATGCTGTGGATAAGACTCTTGACTCCCAATCTGAGGACCTGAGTTCGACTCCGGTCCAGTGCGTACGTCCTTAGACAAGATGTTTTTACTCACCGTATCCCTCTCGACCCATGTACAAGAAGGTACCTGGCAGTGTTAGGGTAATTATGATAATGGGTGAGATTTCTGGTAGAGCAGTTGCAACACAGAAGAAGCTGTACCCGGGATAGGAGACCTTTGTATTGGTAATGCTGATGATGATGATAATGATAAATAATGATAATGATAATAATAATAACATCAATGATATTATTGTTATTCTTACCATTAGTATTGTTATAATTATTATTATCATCGTCATCATAGTTATAGTAAATTAAGCTGGATCGGTTAATGAGACTTGTGAGGAACAAAAAGTCACCCTTGTTTCCTTTTTTGTTGATGTTTTCTTGTAGTGGATTATTTTGGCAGCGGGCGCGTCCTTCATCCCATAACGGTCGTCACGAGGTCTTGGATGTGCCCGCCGTCGCTTCTCTAAGGGATGGAGGAGGGGGTGGGGGGGGGGGGGGGGGGAGGAGAGAAAAAGAAGGGGGTTTAGTATTACATGTAATATTTAGGCCTACACTTATTTATGCCTTTTGTTTTTCACGAGGCTGGGTTCACCTCACATTTGGTGCATTTTTATATTTTTATATTTTTTGGGTCAGGGACAACGTTTTTGTTTTCCAATTAAGCATTAGAATGAAATGTTCTTTGGATACACTGCTGACATTTCTTTACGAAAAACATTTTGGATTGGTATATAAACTGTATTGCCTCTTTGATGTTGATGAATTGACGGTGATATTAGAAATGGGCAGCCAGATGCGAGTGTAATTGTTTTCACTATATACCTGTGCCCGTATATAATTTGTTATGTCGGATTTTAATACTTCAATGCTAAAAATTGTTTTATATCACATGGACTCTGAATTAAAAAAAGAAGCGCTGCACCTTGATGAGACAGTTATCCATCTGACATATCTAGTTAAGAATAAGGTTTTGAATAATGATTATTTCCTTCACAAAGCGAATAAACCTTCGCACATGCCGATTTCGCGTAAGGATTCAACATGCACTGTGATAGGTGAAACGAGTGGACCTAATCAATTTCGATTTTTTTTTTTCCTCGTTTTTATATTTTCTGAAAGAGCTATTCCTTTACTATGTAAAGTATCGTAAAACAAAAAGGAAATTGTATTTTTTCTTTGCATTTTTCTCTATACCATTTGTGTGTGTGCATGTTGTCCCATTTATTGCAATGAACGCAGCTTGGCGAATTAATATCATAACACATGGACACTGAATTAAAATGAGAAAACATGCTCCTTGATGAGACAATTTTCCATCTGAAATAATCTAGTTATATCACACTAAGGTTTTGAATAATAATTACATGTATTTCCTTCACAAAGCGAACAAAAAGACATCTAGAAATTATAAGAGATCCCCTAGACTTCCATGGATATCTAGGTCTTTACTGCGATCAATCAATCGAAAGAATAATTTGTATTATGCTGACAAAATTAAACGTACCCAGCAATCTCATAATAGATACACTTCATATAAAAACGTCCTCACACAAATATTACGTTATGAGAAACGGAAATATTTTACTAATCAGATAAGTTTGTTCAAACATGATATTCAATATACTTGGAAAGTTATCAATATTGCTATCAACAAAAATAAGGACAAATCCCGTATTACATCAATCAAATACGGTGATTTATTTGTTGACGATGTTTCCTCAATAGTTGATATCTTTAATCAGTATTTTTTACAAGTAGGAAGTAATCTTGCCCAAAATATTCCACATACTCATCTGAATTTTCAAGATTATTTAGAAGGCCCGAATCCTAGCTCATTGTTTTTCATGCCTTTGCACAGAAATGAATTATTAGACATAGTTCAGAATTTAAAAAATAAAAAAAGCTCTGGTTATGACGGCATTGATAATGTCCTTTTAAAAAATATTATTGATTATATCGTTGATCCACTTGTACATGTATTTAATTTGTCTATAAGTAACGGTGTTGTCCCTGAGGCTGTGAAAGTCTCGAAAGTAATTCCTGTCCATAAAAAGGGGAAAGGGAAGATGTCTCCAATTATAGACCAATATCCCTGCTAACCTCCGTTTCGAAAATGTTAGAAAGTGTTGTTTACACCAGACTCCTGAAGTTCTTGGACACTCATAAAATAATTTCAGACTATCAGTTCGGATTTCGGCAAAAGCATTGCACATCTCATGCAATCCTTACTTTCCTTGACAGGGTTTCAAAAGCGATAGATACATTTCATCATGCTATTGGAGTCTTCCTGGACCTCTCCAAGGCCTTTGATACCATAGACCACAACATACAGCTTCACAAATTATCACATTATGGTATCAGGGGAAAGGCCTTGAAGTGGTTCACGAGTTACCTTACTAATCGAAAACAATTTGTACTTATCAACGGTCACGCATCGACTATGCAAATTGTTGACTGTGGTGTTCCTCAGGGAAGTTTACTAGGTCCCCTTTTATTTACTCTTTATGTCAATGATATGTCAAATTCTTCAAACATCCTTTCTTTCTTATTATTTGCAGATGATACTAATGTGTTTTTATCTGATTCTAATTCCGATCGATTAATTGATACTTTAAATAGTGAATTAATGAAGTTACTTCATTGGATAAGAGCGAACAAACTGTCAATAAATTTGCAAAAAACTAAGTGTATGTTGTTTAGTAATTCGCTGGAAAATTTACCGAGAAATGTTTTTCTGGAAGACACGGTCATAGAAGAAGTCTCTTCCATCAAATTTTTAGGTCTGATCCTGGACAATAAACTTACCTGGGGATTGCATATTGATTCTGTATGTCGTGTTATTTCAAGGAATATAGGTATTATAAACAAAGTTAAATTTTTACGGGATACTCGCATGGGGAAACACTTTTTCTACTTAAATACAGAAAGAATGTTATTATTACAGAAAAAAGCTCTTCGTATCATTTGTCACGAATCGTGGAGAAGTCATACTAATAATTTATTTAACGAAAATAATATTCGGAAAATTTATGATCTTTATCGTTTGCAATTAGGACAATTCATGTACAAACTCACCAACAATTCTCTCCCCCTGGTGTTTGATTCCATGTTTTTAAAGAATGAAACTGCTCATGCATATCCAACCCGTCAATCCCATGAATATCATTTGCCTTTGACTAGGACGGTTTTTGCTAAATCCTTATTCTCCTTTTCTGGACCAAAATTCTGGAATTCTCTTGATAATAACATCAAAGAAGCTTTAAGTTTTAATACATTTTCTTTAAAGTTAAAGAAATATTTAAAAATGTCGTATGCAGCATAATGATTCATTCTTTATATATATATATATATATATATATATATATATTTGTGATTTTCAAAACTGTTGTTGCTCGGAAGTCTCACTACACTTTGTTTATCAGTGAGCCCGTGCTTCTGTGCCTCTAGTGCCCTGGTTATGACACATCGTTTCCTTCTTCTCCCCCCCCCCCCTCTTGCCCACTTCGGGACTTACTACCTTCCTCACTATATCTCTATCCTCTCATCTATCTTTCCTTACAAGAGAGCCGCCTTGTGTCTGTCAGTGTGCATTGGTATGTGTGCATGTATGTGTGTATTACTCTGTCTCTTTTTTTTTTTTACTTCCGCTTCGGGAAATTGTTGTTTTGTTGTTTTTGCTACTATGTGTTTTTATATATATATATATATATATATATATATATATATATACGAGGGGACTGCATTCTACAAGCTCTGCTTTTTAGCAGTCCCCTCCATTTCCAGCAATATTGTGTATGCATTTACCACAGTGACACGAGTTATTTTTTGTATCTCTGTTGGAAATTTACCTGTATCTGTTTTACAATGTTATTTCTGTTCATCGCATTGTGGTACTGATTTTCTGACATCTGTTTATACGAATGTTTCATTGTGCTTCCAATTATTTTGTTTGTTGGAAATAAAATAAATGAACTTGAACTTGAACAAAACATCGCACATGTCGATTTCGCGTAAGGATTCAAAATAACGCTGTAGGTGAAACGAGTGGACCTGATCAATCTCGATTTTCCCTCTTTTTTGTATTTTCGGAAAGAGCTATTCCTTTACTACATGTATGTAAATCTAAATTTTTGTATCGTATAACAAAAAAGGAAATTGTGTTTTTTATTTGCAGTTTTTCTATACGTATACCATTTGTGTGTGTGCATGTTGTCCCATTCATTGCAATGAGCGCAGCTTGGCGAATTTAATAGTCGAATAGACACTTAACTTCAAAGCCTCTTTTCTTCAGGAAATACTTTTCCAAAGTGTGTGTCTTCTTTTCATTATTACAATAGTAAGGAAAGTCAATTTCTACATGTGGATCATTTTGAAGCTGTAATCTGCAGGGTCATATGTTATGTACAGAATGTTGCTCTTCCCATAACACATATCAAAATACATACAGGGAACCTTTTGACTTGTTTATACTCTTAATTTTTATATTGTGTATTTGTGCTTGCTATAAGAATAATAAAAATGTCTATGTATTTACCTTAACTTTTAAACAACTCGATTTTCATGCTTTGTTCTATTGCTTAATATAAAAGGCATGAATTCAGTGAACGAACACTATACGATGGCTCCTCCCTGTCACAACCGTATTATGTATATGTAACATAACGTGTGTGTGTGTGTGTGAGTGTGTGTGTGTGTGTGTGTGTGTGTGTGTGTGTAGTCGTTACAGAAAGGAGGAGCTAGCGGATGTTTCGTCCGTTAACTTTAATGCCCTCAATATAAATGCATTTACCAAGCTTTCAACTTTTTTACAAGTCTTCGTCCGAGCTTTGGTAATCAACGTGCAAAAATTGACCAATTCGCTACAGAACTTGAAGGTATAAAGCAAAAACAAAAGCAAATCAACAACATAATATACTTAACAGTCATGCTCTTTACCAGAATTCGACATGTGACAAGCACGGAGGTGCAAGCAATAAAACAGCAATAATGCTTTAATAAGTACAGTGTATATTGTACAACTACAGTCAGCAAAAAACCAAAAAAAAAAAAAACCAAAAAAAAAAAAAAAGTCAACGCTTTTTCAAGTTTAGATTTCTCATAGATCTGTATTTAGCTGAAAGCTAATGTATTATACCACATTGAAGGTAATTTAATTAGCTATCAACCTGCTGGCTTAACAGAAAGGGAAACTTTACGCCTGAGTGAACACCATTGTTTTTCTCTACCAGGGCACAAAAGTAAAAATGGCAAAACTGAACAAGTTGTCATTCATGCGTATGTGCTCTTCCATATATAGAAGAATAAAAACAAACAACAAATCTCACACAAAAAGAAATATGAGTTAAGTTGCAAAAATAAACATTTGATATCTGTGCGGTCTTTAAAGCCCAAAAGATCAATGTAGGGCGCAAAATATTGGAGGAAATGAAACATCTTATGTCAACATGAACAATCTAAATTCAAATGAAATACTGTAGAAGACGTAATAATTGACAGAAATGGTAGAAATGTGAGCTTTTTTTTCAAATAAGGAAATTGTAAATAATGTTTGGTTCTTGTTAATTGTCACATTGATTTTAAATTACTAGATTAAAAGAAATAGAGAAAGAAATTCTGCTCATTTAATCATCTTTATGCTTATTATTCCCTATGTCATTTGAAGTTAGACTTGACAGAAAATTATTATTTTTCCCCCTCTGGTGTCAAACTTTGTTTTTCATAGAGGTTATAAAGAAATAAAAAAGACGATTGAAACTTATTTTTGCTATTTCGTTCATGTCTCTCAGTGTGTTGAGCTGTACTTTTGCTGCCAATGTTATCGTGAAGGGTATTTGCAAATGAAAGAGAACATGCCAATTATTGCCATTTTTAATTTTGTGCCTTGGAGGACAAAAACGAATGTGCTCACTTATGCGTATAAGGTTTTCGTTTTAATTAGCTTAATAGCGCAATAGCCAATTTAATTATCTTTAATATGGTAGATGATATGATTTTCATAAAATCTACGAAATATATGAACTCGAAAAAAAAAATGTTTACTTTCTTTTTTTCTGAGTATACATTATACGAGTATAGTGGTAATTGAAATTTATATGACAACAACCATTATATATTGGAACGACACAGAACCAATAAACTGAATACCTCGCTTGTATGTAATTGGCATGTACATACAGACACACACACGCACATATAATGTGTACATGTATACATATATATGCGTATTCGATTGAATAGTAAGGTGTTTAAACGAAACAACCATCATGTAAAAGAGAAAAAGGAACCATAATGTATACGTGTGTATAGTCCAAGAAAGATGGATTTACCTTTACGCTGAGAAGGCTGACTTTAGATGTGGAACTTTGCACCATTAAGTGGTCTGAAAGATGCACAAATAATTATTGTAAATTAGGTTATAGCTCTTCATTCCGAAGGTTCGTTATTCCGAAGGCTCTTTAGTCGTAAGATTCGTTATTCCGAAGGTTCATTGTTCCGAATTTCATTTTCGAATTAATCAATCTTCGGAGTAATGAACCTTTGGAATAACGCCACAAATTTTCGGATTAACGAACCCTTTTTCATTTTCGGATTAACGACCTTTCGGAATAACGAACCTTCGGAATAGCGAACCTTCGGAATAACGAACGGAATACACCCGGAAAGATGGTCCCAGCAAGATACTGATCTATCTTTGTGCAAAGTGGATCCTTTCGATTTTCTCTGCGTGTACATTGGTCGACATTGGCCTGGTTGCCATAGGCACTAAAGAGTTATGTCGCCTGTAATGCATGTATTATTGAACCAACAAATAATTTCATAAGGCCAATCTTTTTGTGGCCCCATCGGGCAACAAAGACTTAAAACGAGTTGCTTTACTTCCTTTTTTCCCTTCGGGTCACAAGAGGGAAAATCGTTTTCTAGTCGTGCATAATACTGGGAGAAAATAATGCACTGAAGAACGGGTGCTTCACGTAGGACAACAGTTCGTTTAGCATTTATCACTTAAAGGGAAGGCAAACCCAAAGAACAATGTGGATTGAGTAAAACATTTAAAAGCATAGTAGAACACATCAGTAAAAATTTGAGAAAAATCGGACTATCGATGCAAAAGTTATGAATTTTTAACGTTTTGGTGTTGGAACCGCTGGATGAGGAGACTACTAGAGGTTATGACGTATTAGAGGACAACAATATAAAGAAATTGTTATAAAAGTGATTTCACAAAAATTCCCTTTTCTACCAAAATGGAAGAGCTCTTGAGTAACTACTTTCAGAAAGCAGGGGAATAAGTGCTACCCCTCAGCTTTGTCAGTATAAAGTTGAGGGAATGTACAATTTTCATGAAAAATGAATTTTTCCTGATTTCCCTCCATATTTTCTTTAAATTGTAGTCCACTCATACGTCATAACCTCTAGTAGTCTCCGTTCCCAGCAGTTCCAACACAAAACTTTAAAAATTCATAACTTTTGCATCAATTGCCCGATTTTCCTCAAACTTTCACTGATGTGTTGTGTTACACTAATATTACTGTTTTCACTCAATCCACATTGTTCTTCGGGTTTACGTTCCCTAACTCATAGAAAATAGGGTTCTTATAGCTTCATGTCATCTAACATATTTCAAGCCCACATATAGTTTGTCTTAAAACTAAAAGAGAGCATGAATTCAATTCGTATACAGCAGTGAAAATCTGATCAAAGTGGGATACAAATAAAAAAAATATGAAAATGTGAAGTTTCCCAACTTTTAGCGAAACAGATCTCGAACAGTTGAAATGCCTGTGACTGTATATAGTACATGTATGTACTGTACTTTACTATATATAGGACTGTACCTCATAAGTTTCTGTGATTGTGTACAGAACTAAAAAGATGACAACTAACATTCATCTTTTTTTTTCTCTCTCTCTCTGGAAAGTTCCAGGGAGGAGATCAGCTATAGCCTTTTGAAAATGGCC
The DNA here is from genome assembly GCF_040938485.1 of Diadema antillarum. Lineage (NCBI taxonomy): Eukaryota > Metazoa > Echinodermata > Echinoidea > Diadematoida > Diadematidae > Diadema > Diadema antillarum. Next base: position 36,916 of record NW_027271931.1, on the reverse strand, counting down.
TCATGGCTGAGGCTTGGCAAAAGAAATTCTTGCGATGCTCGGTGCGGTGAGCAATCGTGAGGTAGGCCATGACCTCCTTAATTGGTTCAACCACGAGGTCTTGTCAAAGAGCTACAGGTTCGCGGGCTTTTCTCGAGCCCAGGTCAGCAGCCCGCGAACATTTACAGTACCATGACTGGGATTGAGTAGGGGTTTCGGTGTACGAAACTGTGTCGCTGCTCTTACAAACGAGCACGCGCCGTTGTCGGTGCTACTCGCGAGGTTTCTGCCCTAAGTTGTTCTGTTGAGCTGTCATATGTATACGTGACGGCGCGGCATTTGACTAGCATTGTACAAACTGACAGTTTTTCCAGGCGAATGGCTAGGAAATAAATCAAGGGAGCAATGAAGTAAATCATGACCTGACGCATATTATCGTACGTAAGTAGGCCTATATTTTCCCCATTGACTGCAACTTTTGTTATGTGCGTACATGTAATATGCAAGTGTGTGTTGTGTAAACTACTCATATATATGCCACACATGCACTAGGGGCATAGCCTTTGGAGCTGGGATTTGTACAAACTTTGTCCGGGAATGAACGCACCTCGCCGGGAAAAATCTCTTCGGAAAATATAGGGCCGAGAATCGTTCAGTTCTGACGCGAAATATGTGTATACAGACGCTGCCTAGAAATGTACATACAATTTACTTCAACTCTTCACTTTATATCTTACTACAAGGGATGTACATACCTTTTTCATTTTCATTTTGCCGCCTGAAAGGCAGGGTATACAACTACTGTACTCGCATGTTCCTGTTATGACATGTTGCTATGGCTTTTGTGTAGATCGGTCAGTGCAGGGAGATGGGACACTACAGCCCATTAGAAAGATCAGAATAGTTGGTAAATTCTCTTCCCACCTCCCTGGTAAATACAACAAATGCGATCACCACTCACTGCGGTACCATTCGCTATACGGTGGAAATTTAAGCTCTATTTATGCTTCCACTTTCAGGTTTTTGCCGGAAGCATTTATTTTCTTGTTGTTTGTCTGTAATACCGTCCTTTTGTCCTACAGTTCTTAATCCGTTATTCCGTAATCAAAATTGTGGACAGCATAACTTAAAACCCTTTTGACGTGTGTATATCGTAATGAAACTTGCAGTGGAGGATCGGGGGGGGGGGGCGGTGGGGGGGGGGAGGGAGGGGGGAGAGGGGGGAGGTGGAGGGGGGGGAGGAGGTGGGAAGGGGGGGAACCCAATCATTGCATAATGTCCATAACTTTAATATCAAAACAGATGATTGAAAACTGTGTCAAAATGTTGGTCTACAAAGACGTTATCATGGACTGCCTTTTATAGTATCTCCATTGCGTTCGTAGATGCCACTATTTGCCAGGAAAACATCACTTACGGGGGTTCAAATAGCGAAAAGAAAAAAAAAAAATCGGTGCGCCGCTTCGTGGCACACACATCGCCGCTTCGCGCCTTGTGGACGATGATCGGCATCGTCGTTAGGTCAAACTCAGGGACCACGGAGCCGGGAAGGGGGTGGGAGCGGAGTTATTTGGGCCAAAAAAAGAAAGAAAGAGCATGTAAGTACTAGTATTCGCAAGCTGGCAAGCCTAAAAATAAAAAATCTCCCTACTAGGGAGGGGGATACCCCCCCCCCCCCGTTCACTTCGATCGGTCTACGGTCCCTCGCAATATACAATACCCAGCTCAGCCCCTGAAACCCCCCCCCCCCCCCTCATTTACAGTTGGTCTCCATGATCTGGGCCAAACGGCAATGAAAGTGCTCTATAGCTAATGTACTGATCAGCACGTGGGAAAGAAAAGCATAAAATGTCTTTTGATCTTCGTCAGCCATAGACAGTATTGAGGGATGGCAACCTTAAAACAGAAAATTGCAGTATTTGGGGGGGGGGGGGGCTGAAAGGAATATATTGTGGGGAAAACAGTATTTTCCCTGATCCCGCGAAATGTGTAGTAGGCTATGTGTAGCCTAATGTAATATGGGGGAAAATGAGCATGTAAGTTTGCTTAAAATCGCAAGCTGGCAACCCTAAAAATGAAATATCTCCCAGAAGTTGCGAAACGGCAACAAAAATTGCCTTGACGGTTTTTTGCTTTGTTTTGTTAGTTTGTTTTTGGCCTCATGTTAGCTGATAATGAATTAGAGTTAAATTTTCAGTGCCACTTCCGAGTTTCTGAAACCTGGAAGTGGCACTAAAATTTAACTTACTTTTTTTCTCTGTACTCTCTGAAAAATCGAGTGAAAATATTCACTCCTGAAGAAGTGAATACAAAAAAGGAGTGAATTTGGAATGAAATTGGAGTGAATTTTGAGTGAAAGCGTTCATTTTCACTCGTTTTGGAGTGACCTCAAGGATCACCCGAAAATTTTGAAGTGATCCCTGAGGTCATTCTAAAACGAGTTTTCACTCAAAATTAACTTTATTATCACTCTAAATTCACTCTTTTTTGTATTTACTCATTCAAAAATGAATGTTTTAACTCGATTTTTTTTTTTTTTAGAGAGTAGGCCTATCATGGAAACTGGTCAAGGCATCTTACGAGAACACAGTATATTCGTGTACTGCCTGACAGTATACCTGGCAGTGATTCTCCCCGGACTTGAAGGGGTATGGAATCACAAAGATCAAAGTCAATTTAAAGAAAAGGTACTCTTTCCCCATGCCCATGAAGGCCCATAGCTAAAGGGGGGGGGGGGGGGGGGGGGGGATGAGGTTCAGCGCAAGGAATTCCGCAGACCCCCCCCCCCCAAAAAAAAAAAAAAGATTTAATCGCGGCACTCCCTTTCTCCCCCCTCCCGTTTGAAAAAAAAAGAATGAAAGGGGGCTTGTAGTGCCACCTGAACATTGTCGTGGCAAGCCTTTTTTTGTTTTTGTTTTTGCTTATCAGCCGATGAAACAGAAAAATGACACGAGAAACGAAAAAAAAAAAGACCTGCATGGGGGAGCGTGGTTCATGTTGGTTTGTTTGTTTGTTGTTTATTTTCTGCTGATTAAAACCGGAAGTGGTCCACTTTTTCTACATGTATTTCTGAACACGTCCTCACCCCCCCCCCCCCCCCCCCGCCTGAAATGCCCGAAGGTGTTTTCCTATTACTTACTGTCTGCATGTATCACCGGATAAAGATTTTCCGGCCATGCTGTCAACACACACTACCTGACAATGGGCCGAATGCATAAAACAAGCAATTGCTTGTAAGCAATTGCTTCAAGCAAAAGCACAAGCTCGTCTAGCAAAAGGTGTAGCTCAAGCAATTGCTTAAATCCATATGCATAATCTTTTGCTTATGCCAATACCTTTTGCTCTTTTGCTTGTCCCGCACAGGCAATTGCTTGCGTTTTCAACAAAAGGGATGTCACGCCTGTGCGAACACAAGAACAAAGGCGAGTGTGGTAGCATGTATTTGAAAGGGTATGTGTGTGTGGAAACATTTCCTGACATAGCAGAAGAGCTATGAAATGCACACACAGACACATACACACACATGTATACACACACACGTATTACTGGGTGATTCCCATCACTGCAGCTTACAGCAGCCCGGATCTGCCAGATCGCACGTGGAGAGAGGTCTCCTCGCTCTCCACCGAAGTCAGACATCCTACCTGTTTTTCATCACATTTTGCGTGCTAACCACTGGACATTCTCGTTGTTGAAATGAAAAAGTTTCTTACACTACTTATGAGTAATTTCTTGTAGATTTATACCGCTCCTTCACAAGTGTGGTCTTTCTTTCATAAATATGAAAATGATACTTAAAAGGGAACGTTCCGGTTAAGCAAAAGCTCAAGCTCATTTTACAGAGCTTAGAAAATCGTAAGCGATTGCTAGCAAGAACTAGCAAATGGTATGTTTTATGCATACGTTTTTAAGCAAATGCTTGGTCTCTAAGCAATTGCTTGCTGGCAGCAAGCAATAGCTTGTGCTTGCTAGCAAAAGCTTCTGCTTGCAAGCAATTGCTTGTTTTTATGCATACGGATTCGAGTAAAAGGCTAGCACAAGCAATTGCTAGCGTTTATGCATTCGGCCCAATGATTCCCATGGGAATTTTGTTGTCAATTGGTCCAGGGTCAAGGATCAGGCTTAAATACTGTAGTGCTTACATAATGCTGAATTTATTTTTTTTTTCATAATAATCTGTCACCATGGTCACCATAGAATTTCGTTTGATAATACTGTAATGCAATATCTACTTATCTGTAATAATGTAAAATACTTTGCAAACAAACAGTAGAACCTTGAATATGAGACGCTTTTTTGTATCTCTTACGGGCGAAGATGCTACATGAGAGGGAGTGGGGAAGTCAGACGTTAATTTTCCACTGTTGACCGTGCTTGTTGCTCATGAAACCCGAAAATCCCCCCCTCGCTTTTGAAAACGTGGGCCTTGTGATCCTCTATCTAATCAATCGCAAGGTGGTCAAACTTTAAATCCAGCTTCGTAAAGGAACGGTATAGTATTGGTATTGGTATAACTTTTTGTGAGTTACTTAGAAATCACTTATGAAATAGTACAGAGCATACCCTTGTAAGAGGAATTCAAAGTTTATTTGATGAAAATCGGTTTTGACATGGCCGGGACATTAAAAAACAACAAAATAGAGCAAAGTAAAACAAGGAGATAATGTAAAGATGGGTACATTTATGAGTATATATGCACCTGTATTGGATATCTTAGCCATTTAAAAACCAGTTTTCATCAAATAAGCGTGTGAATTTCTTCTGGAATTACATTTTTTTTTTTTTTTACATTTCAGAGGAAGTTTTTCTTTATATCTCACCAAAAAAATGCTAGAAACTTGAAGTTAGGTCTCAACCAAAACTAGACTGACGGCGATGAGAATGATGGAGTGGAAAATGCGAAAATCAAGCTGTCTAAAAAGTGTAATAAATGAGGTTATTTTTATATCGGTGCGAAGTTGTGGTGTGTGAATGAACTCGTACATAGTCGTTGTGTGCCTGCCTCATAACATGGCATCACACCGCTGATTTCTTACACAATATAGATCCACAACGGTATATGCAGCTTCTGTGTAAGGCGCGACCGTGTAGCTGTATCCAGCCACTCTGAATATGGCTATTACGCGTGTGGCTGGATGATAAGGACACCTGCCTGTGTTTGTAAACACTGCAAATTTAGGCAAATCCCACACCGGACATTCGCCAAATTTGATCTCAATATCATATGATATTTTACGATAAAATGATATAAGGCTTACAGCCTAAAAAAAAAATCGAAAAAAGAGGATTCGCTCATTCGTTTAGAATATTAAAACGTGAATTTAATGTCTTCACGTCTGCTCACGAGATAGACTTTTACCAATGACAACCAGCTAACCACCTCCCATTGTGACATCTGACGTCTGTTGTCTGTCATCAGTTTTGTTGTCTAAATACATGTTCGTGGTTAAATTAAGGCGGAGGGGTTTTAAATACCATATCCCAGTTTTGATACGGAAACATTCAGTAATACCCTACGTTTTTATCTCGTTCTTTATCGCGCTTTGCCTTTTTTGTGTGTGTTTGCGTATACCACAGGTGGAATGCAAGACAACTGGGTCCTCTTGAGTAGCGTCTGATCTCCAGCCGTGAACAAGCAAGATACTAGTACTATAGGAATCCCGTGCATGGACAGTTTGATTCTCCTGACTTGCATGTTCTTTCGTGATTCGTGAGAAATTCGTGAGAAATTCGTGAGAAGCCCTCTTTTCAAGGACTTTTAAGTTCCAGGAAGGGCCCACAAGATACCTAGTATGGCTAAGTGTAAGGAAGATCCTGATGCTTGCTTTGAAGAAGCATGGAATCGCATTCCGAATTTCTATGTTGGACAACGCTCCAATGATTGTCCAAGCACGTTGATAATTTTATTGGAAGGCCAGCCCACGCAAGGCCCGTGGGATGCAAACAAAACATTAACTAAGCAGAATGCCGTAGCGGAAGACGACGCATCACCCCTTGCGAAGGCGACAACGGAAACGAATGGCGGAAATCGTGCGAAGACAACGCAACAAGGTTCAAGTGATACCAATACATCCTCAGCTCAACTCGCGACAGAAAACCGTGCATGTCCTGATTCCGGGACAGATGGAACTAGTGTCAAAGTTGAGAGTATCGAGGTCCAAGATCTTGGTGAAATAAAAGAAGGGTTCGATGTCTTTGAGGTGAAATACGAACCAGAAGGCGATTCAAACGATTTCTACGCGGAACAACATGATGTGCTAAATATTAGTGAAGACACGTCAAAATCTCCTGGCCAACAGCCAACGACAAATGGTGCAGGAACAACCTCGCGCGCACACTTGTTCAGGGCGGTCAGAGCTAACAAAAAGCCTGATGTATATGTGGAAGGGCCAGACGTGGAAGAGCCAGACGTGGAAGAGCCATATACACCACTGAGTGAGATGCGTGAGGAAATGGAAAGCCCTCAACAAGATCGAGGGAATATCAAGAGTATCGTGAGAGAAAGAAAGAAATTGAAGAAGAAAGAAGAAAGCAAAAAGAAAAATATTGAAAATGTATATGTTGTATATGTGGAAGAGCCAGACGTGGGAGAGCCACATACACCACCGAGTGAGATGCGTGAGGAAATGGAAAGCAATGAGCAAGATCGAGCGAATATCAAGAGGATCGTGAGAGAAAGAAACAAATTGAGGAAGAAAGAAGAAATCAAAAAGAAAAATGTTGAAAATTTACACCTCAAAGAACCTTTGTGTCTCGATGATAACAACGACTTTTATCAAGGCTTGAAAAGGTACCAATCAAAGGGAAAGTATACGGATGTTTGCATAGATAAAGTGCGAGTCAATGTTGAAAGAGTGGTAATCGGCAAAAAGAAACACTATAGGTGTAAGTTATGTCTTAAGATTTTTCCCTGCATAGATTCCATCATCGTACATGCCTGGTGGCATGTCAAAGGAACCTACTTCGTTTGTGACAAATGTGGGCGGAAATTTCGAACCAAATTCAGTTATGACGTTCACAGAGAATTTCACGCACAAGGACTGTGGAGAGAAATCCCTGGTCCAGGCAGCCGCCTGTACACGTGTGCAATGTGTCACAAGTTTTTTCCCACCAACGCTTTGTTGTCATCCCACAAAATAACCCACACAGAAGAATTCCCTTTCCAATGTGGCATTTGCGACGAAAGTTTTCGGAACGCGGATCAACGCAATAGGCACGAATTTAAAACACATCAAAAGGCTAGGAGGAAACGGGACTGTTCCGTTTGTGGTCAAGTACTCAGCTCTAAAAAAGCGCTTGATTCCCACATGAGAAAACATAAGTACTACAAGGCAGATCTGGAAGTATTCGCTTGTGACAAGTGCTCGGAAACCTTTCGTTCTGAAAGCAAACTTGTTGATCACTTGAAGGCGCGTCATCCATTCCGTCCTTTCAGCGCAACGTGCGAAAAGTGTGGTCGCAGCTTCTGCCTACCTTTCTCTCTCATGCAGCATCAACGGGTTTGCACCGCCGACAAACCCAGAAAATACAGTTGCAAGATGTGCGGTAAAGAGTTCTCCACGAGTGCTGCCGCGGTAGCCCGTCACAAAAAGATCCATTCCGATGCTCGCCCGTACAAGTGTCGACACTGTGACATGACCTTTAAATATTCCGATACCAGGCATCGGCATGAGATTCTTCACTACAAGGATGGCGAGTTTCGTGACGTTAAGCGACATACGTGGAAAGTTAGCCACGGAAAGGATGGGAGACAACTTCGCTAAATACTCAGTAAACGTCCATGATTTCACATTAGCTATATATGAAGGGCTTGCAACCAAAAGGCGCTAAATCCATTGAAAAATGATGGATTTAGCGCCTTTTGGAAGCAAGCTCTTCATATACATGGTGGCTTTCGTGGGGCTGAAATAGCAATGTTAAGAATCATACACCACACACAAAGAAGCAATGGAGTGCTTCGATAGTGAGAAGGATGGTAGAAAGAATATGCTGTAATCTCTCTTGATAAATGTCTTAGCTCTCACAATGGTTTCATATTTGTGGGGATGAGTATTGAGTTTGTAAACTTTTTGCGAGACGCTGAGAAACCTCTTATGCCATGTTACAGAGCATACCATTCTAAGAGGAATTCAGAGTTTATTTGATAGAAATCGGTTTGAAATGGCTTAGATGTATAAAAAAGTAAAACAAAGGGATCCTAATAAATGATAGGTTCCAACATTTATCATAATCTGTAGAATTTGTTTTTTATATCTCAGCCACTTCGAAACAAATTTACACAAAGAAAAACATTGAATTCCGCTTTTAATCATACGCTCTGATATATTTAAGAGAGGTTTCTCATTATATCACGAAAACGTTATAAACCGAGTGAAGCCTGGTCTCAAAGAAAACTATGGCATCCCTGTAACTCTGGTTGAGACTACAGGGGAGAAGACAGCGCTTCGAGTATCAAAATAATATGATGATAATGTACATTTCACTTGACAAATTGGTAACATTACTGAATGAGCATTCCAGAGGCTGATTTCAGTACATGTACATAGTTTGTACTGTATATTTTATAACCCGAATGTACCGCGTGTACCAACTGCTATAGGATGCTCTATTATCTTTGCGTTAATATTTCAGAAAACTCTGATACATTTAGTTATGAAAGTTAAATGTTACGTGTATAATACAAAGCATATACTTGTCATCCAACTTTGCTGGGCTGCTGTTCAATGTTAGCTATGGAGAGCTTTTAGTTGTGAGGAAAGAGGGACTCTTTCTTTTTCTATTGATATCTACTCATTTTGACAATATGCAGCACATAAACCTTAAATACAACAGTGACAAACTGCACTTTTTTCTAAGTTGGAGCGATTTTGTGAAGGAACAATGAATGTCTCACTGATTAGTTGAGATCTGTGAAAGTGTTCAAACTAACAGGCCAGTTTCCACAACTGCAAATTTGTGCGTCTATATTTGTGTTTTTAACCTTTTTATTGTTAATAACATCGAACAGAGTCATGTCGATATTTTCATTACCCCTCCACAGGCTAACCCAATATCCATTTTTTGTCTCTTCATATTCAAGACGTGGTTTTGTGGCTATCAGCTATTGTATTGAGTATGAACCAAGAAAAATGCAATCTGTGGGTTGGCTCTTGTGGGAGTGACCAAGTTGTAAGATAAGTTGTCATATAAAAGGTTATGGGCCATTAAATATTAGGGGAAAAAAAAATCTTAATACAAACCTGCATTCGTTGAGGTCGGCCTATTTATTTGGCCACTTTCATTGACAGATCTCGTCCATTAACCCTAAAAAGACTGGTGGGGGGGGGGGGAGCTTTTTGCCCCTCCCCGACATTTTGACGATACATCCGTAACGTAAAAATCTCGCGCCGCGAAGTTTCATGATTTTTTTTTTCTGTGAAGTCTTGTGTAACTTTTTAGACTTATTCGCGACGGCCGGGTACATTGTTCTGAAGTTACCCAGTATAAGTGCATATCAGACCCGAAATCGCTGAAAAGCGTGATTTCATGTACAAATCCAATGCAAATTCTGTGTCCAGCCAAAATTCAGAAATGTATCATTATTTTTACTTTTGCTGATTAAAATAAATTCATTTTCATGTTGTTTATGATCGGAATTGTGTCGCCGATGATTTCCATTTAAAAAAACAATAAAAAACAAAAAGTCGAAAACTATATACGTTCAATAAGAATCATAAAAATAGTACCTAGACCAAAAATTAGCAGTCTTAGTCTTTTATTTACAGATTTCCAGCCATTTTTTATAGCTTTATGTATAGACTAGTATAATTGATTTATAAAAAATGAATTGAATAATTGCGGAATAATTACATATTCAGTTTTGTAGAATACCTTGTGGTCGACGCGCGTGCCAATTTTCCTCGCGATCACGCGGTTAACGCCCAAGATCGGGAGGGGGAGGGGGTGAATAGATAAGAAAGAATAAGAATAGATAAGAATAGATAAGATAAGAACAAAACGTGATGATGAAGCAGACAAAATGACAATGTAGTCCTATATTTTGTGTTCACACATGTTATAGTTAGAAGCCAAAATGTTACACGGAGCAGCGGCTGCAATTTCTTTCGTTCTGAAGCGACCGCCGATTGGATCAAGAGAGTTCGCCAACGGCTTCGAGCATACGGGGGGGGGGGGGAACAAATCAAAAAAGACAAGAACAAAACGTAATGATGACGCGGAAATATAAGAATTTCTGCTCACTCGCGCGTACTAATTTAGAGTATTTTTTCAAGTCATCAGATTGTTGGTATAAATCGTTATCTATGAGGCCGTTACTATATCTTGATTGGAATCGTAAGATTTAATAAGCAAAAAGTGACAAGAATTCCATATTTGTAAGCTGAAATATAAAAAGTTTCGACTCGCTCGCTGCGCTCGCCAAAATTTATCAAAAAAAAAGGAAAAGAGATAAGAATAAAACATGATGACGACGCGGAAATATACAAATTTCAGCTCACTCGCGCGTACTAATTTAGAGTATTTTTTTCAAGTCCTCGGTTTGTTGGTATAAATCGTTATCTATAAGGCCGTCACTATATCTTGATTAGAATTGTAGGATTATTTCAATAAGCAAAAAATGACAAGAATTCCATGTTTTATAAGCTGAAATACAAAAATTTTCGGCTCGCTCGCTGCGCTCGGTCGCCAAAATTTATCAAAATTTATTACATTTAAATCACCCTCAAAAAGACCCCTCTTAAGTGCTTGAAAAAGCATATTATGTGGACTTTTTTAAAGTCCCTACCGGGATGGGGTTGGAGTTGAACACTAATCGTTGTCAGAAATTAGGGCGCAATTTTCGCGCTTGCCCCGGGCGCCGTTTTCTCTAGATACGCCACTGGATACACCCTGTAGACTATATTTTCTATGGCTTTGTGGGATTGAGAGATGTTCAAGTTGAATATGAACATGGATTTTTTTCTTTCAGCCCTCGTTAGTGTTTTTTAATTACTATGTATTGCCTCTTTTATTTGCGTTTTGTGGCTCGATGTAATCGATAGTTTGTGCAGCAAGTTTGAAAACGTGAAAGGATGGATTCCGGATTACGTCTGGATTCATTGTATAGATAAACTTTCCCCAATAACAGTGTATCCAACTCCATTACTTCCGGATGTGAAACTGAGACATTCATCGCGTTGTCATCATCATCATTTTTGTATGACTTATAATCTGGACATAATTCAAATGATAATTCTAGGTATTCAATGGAACTGAGAGCATATGCATATACCACCTGTCATCCTTTTGGAAGTTTAAAGGTCAGTGGAATTACGGGACAGGGTTACAATGTCATACAGAGACGTTTCTCTTCCCACAGCTAAGAATCTAAATACAATGTAAAGGTAACCGCATGACATTTGTATAATGATACACTTGAATTAATTGTATATATATATATATATATATATATATATAAAGCGGTGACTTCTTTTGCAAAACATTATTCAGCGCTACGTGAATCTCATTAGAAGATCCAGCTGAGGCACGGGGCTGGTTGTTATTCATAATTCTCTGCCACCAAAAGGAACATGCACATAAAGAAGGGTTGGTCCGACGGGTATTCGAGCTTTGGTCTGCCTGAACCGCTGTGAGGTTTTCGTGGCTGAGTTGGTTAAGGCGTTGGTGTTCCATGCCAAAGACCCGGGTTCGATTCCCATGCGGAGACCAATTTTTCAACTCTTGCGCTTTTCCGAAAAGGAGGAACAGTAAGAGGAATTATGATTTCAAAGCTACGCAGCAATTCTCCTTCCTTTCTCATATACATATATATATATATATATATATATATATATATATATATATATATACACACACTTGGTGATTCTATCCTTCTATGAAGGCTTTAGACAGAAGTATTGGAACAAGTTCACGCGGTTGACTGCAGGTTCATCCGTATTTATTGCTACTCGGAGTTTCATGCAATCTCCATGAGGGGCACTCATCAGGCAATTGCCTGTAATTACAACTCAGTAGTATTTATGCTTCGTTTTACAAAATGGTCAAAAGTTCCGTAGAGATAAATATTCAGGCATGAACATGATGAAAGTGAACGAACGCTACGTTGGCTCCTCCCTGTCACAACTGTTAGTTATTGTACATGTCGGCATTATATGTATCGTGTGTGTGTGTGTGTGTGTGTGTGCGTGTGTAGTCATTACACAAAGAAGGAGCTCGCGGATACTTTTACAATCATGTACAATATCAATACATTTTACAATTTTACCGAGCTTAAAATCTTTTTAGTGGTCCTCGTCCAGACTTTGGTAATCAACGTCTCGCAAAAAGTCAACTAACTTGCTACAAAACACAAAAGCAAATCACAAACACGACGTAAATTAACAATCACGCATTTTACAAGGGTTCGACATGAGTGGCATACACGGAGATATAATAAGCAATAAAACAGCAATAATTATTACTTTATGGCTGAAAGGGCCCCTGAAATCCAAATGCATCTTGATTTGTGTTGATTTATGACACCCTCAACATCACTTTTGCGATGAAACATTATCTAAAAACATTGCCATGTCTTTTGCTATAGTCACATTAATTTCACAGAAACATGTATGTTATGCTGAGTCGAGGGGAAGGTGCGTTCCAATGTCTTCTTGTTAAAACATTTTAAAACTTTAACACTGATTGACAGATGAGGACTGGTCATCTGAGGAATATCGGTTTGGAGGTTTGTTTGTTTGTTTGTTGTTGTTGTTTTTTTGTTGGCGGTTCCAATCTGAAGAAAAGAAAGAGAAGAAAATCGTTAAAAGTATAATTATGGAATGTTTGCAAATATTCGTCTCACCGCAAAAGTGATGTTGGAGGTATCATAAATCAACACAAATCAACATGCATGTGGATTTCTGGGCCCCTTAAAATACTCCTGTAAGCAGGAGCATTGTGGTAACTGCATTAAAATAATAATGTTATCTATGAGGACACAGCAGTAAATTACTCGAACTGCACATCACCAATAATTAAAAGGGGTAATCCAGTTCTAATTCCATGAAAGTGATGAAAAGAGTAAAATCTTACGAGTTCAACGGTAAAAAATGACTGAAATCATATGAAACTAAGGAAGACATTTTGAAGTTTTGCTAATTTCTGCCAAACAGTTAATGTACATTGGCTATGAATATGCAAATAGTGAGCTAACCATGTCATAACTCCAGAATTTTCCATTGATCCTGTAAAAAAAAAGACAAAAATTCAATGTTTTTGTCATTTGAAGGACAAGTCCACCTTCATATACATGTGGATGAAGTGAATGCAGCAATATTAGTAGAACACAGAGATGAAAGTTTGGGGAAAATCGGACAATCCGTTCAAAAGTTATGAATTTTTAGAGTACATGTATCTGCGTAGTCACTGCTTGAGAAGACTGCTATACAGTGTATGATGTCACATGCGTACAACGATATAAGAAAAATAAAAAGAGAATTTCCCAAAACTTTACTTTTTGAATAAAGTGCATATTTCTTCGACTTGTTAAGGGTATGTTAAGGGTAATGTTATTCCCCCTGCTTTCTGAAAGAGAGAGGTCAAGTGTTCTTTTGTTATGCGAGAAAAGTGAAAATATGTTAAATTTTCTTTATTCTTTCTTTATATCGTTGTACTCATGTGACATCTCAAGCTATAGTCTTCTCATCCCGCCTGATGGAGTGAGCAGAAACTTCAAAAATTCGTAACTTTTTAAGGGATTGTCCGATTTTCCTCAAACTCCAATGATGTGTTCAACTAATATTGTTGCATTCACTCAACCCACATGTCTATGAAGGTGAACTTGTCCTTTAAGTTAGCCTGACCCCGTCAGAAGTGAGTTCTGAGGTTGCGGCTCCAGCAAATCTTTTTCGTTAATAAATGATGAATTTCACATTTTCATAATTACCCAACGAATATCTTGTTATGAGGACAGCCTTATTTTACACATTTCTTTGGTATACTTGTACATTTTGGAGTGAAATTCGACAATGTTTTCGGGAGGGTAAGAGATAGACGGCGTTTGTCAGCTGAAACACTAGCTTTGAGGGACTATAGATTGAAAAGTAAATGACATTACTTCATTTTTTTTTTATGTATACAATTGGCAGAAAAGATGCTTTTGTTGATAGTTTGAGGTCTGAAACACAATTATACCGTTGTATGCCTCCTCAAAATGAAGAAAATGAGGAAGGGCAGAGTTCGCTCCATCGATAGGCTTGCGTGAAACTAGGACGCTCGCGATACATGTATTGTTACCCAAATGCCCGCCATAATTATATGGCTCCATGGCGTAGGCATACTACCTCTAGGGCTCACACTATAAATAAAATGGAAAGTACGTGACCGCTTCACAAAATCGAACCAAATATACCAAAATAAATGAAGAAAAAAATGATTGACAATCAGAAGTGCAGCTTAAATTAAGTTTGGTGAAAAACAAACTGAATAGCTGCAGATATTGAGAATGAATTCCTCTACAAACTGCATTTTGTTAAGAAGATGAAAGCTTTTCTAGGCATAATGAAATTTGAAGAGACCAAATTTCGCTTTGTGCATGTACAGAAAATAGGTGACTCTTTTAGTGAAAAGAACTTGTATACGTACAGTCTGTTTGCGGACCCTTAGACAGGAGTTTGAGCTCAATAATCCGCCTTGGAAATCTGATAGATAAAAGGGTATAACTCAGTAAATCAGGTTTAATAGTGAATTTGAAACACCTCATTTCTCCCAGTTATTTTACAGTTTTTTGTTTTGAATTTTGAATTTTAACACTCGTCTGTATGGCGAATTATTTACCCTTGAGAGCCCTACACTGTGTACTACCAGTACCAAAGATCGCACCACCAAAGAGCGCTGGACCGTAACAAAAAGGTTAGCTTTGTACCTGGCACGCTCTTTTGCTGTACTAATGCGGGAGTGTCTACTGCTCTGAACCAAGTCAACTCAAGGTCTGTTCAGTTCCGTTGCTGTACCGACGTGATAGTATGAAAAACTATATGGCATGACTCATAATGATCAGATACCGACGGATAAAGACGAATGGCTAGGACGTAAATCAAGGAGGCACTTTAAAGAAAGTCATAGTGTGACGCACGTAAGTATATTTTCCCCTTTGACGGCAACTTTATGGTGTGTATCGTGGCCCCATTTCATAAGAGATGTTAGGATGACAACTCTTGCTGGAATGACAACTTCCCACGGCAAACAGCCAATCAGGAAGCTGTATTCTTGTTGTTACCATGACACTGATGTCATTCCAGCGAAGATTTGTCATCAAATCAACTCTTTATGAAATAGGGTCCAGTGTGATACGGCTGTGCTAACTAGTAAAAGTTTATTCACTGTATACTTGGCCCTGCTGTCGCTGCACACAACCATTCAACATGTGTACAGCGTCAGCAGCTGGACAGCTCGACAGGGCTGTATTTTCACTTCTCCACGTCTAACGATCTCGAACATGCACAAACTCAACGTATTGATTCAGTTTCCAGTACCCCTACAATAATTTCATCTAAATCTACAAAGTCGAACTTTAAATGTCGAAAATCGTTGGAACATCTCGATCTCTTAAAATGCTGCTCTGTCCACGAGCGATCGATACAGATCGTCCCGCCAGGCCGCGCCAGCTCCACAGAGTGCAGTGCGAATTCGTTCAGCTCATCAGTGCATATCCAGGCCAATGCCATGCACAAGCTACACGTATTACGTAACATGAGGGTCGATTGTTTACCTGATCACCATGAACACAGCGGCTTTCTCTATGGTGTCTTTGAAAAGCTAAAAACTTGTTTTTCCCTTTTCCCCAGCTAGCCCTGCAAAAGCGGTTGAGCGCATGCACGCGTGTGTGCTGCTAGTTTGAGGTGAAATCCAGTCCAAATGTAAGTTAATCTGATAAAAAAAGAGGTCAATGGTAAAAAGAAAATAATCGGATGAATCAAAAAGGAAGTTATGACATTTTGAAGTTTTATCAATTTCTATGAAACGGAGCTGGCACAGTGGATATCAATATGCAAATGAGTGAGCTGGGCATGTCATAACCTCCCAATTTTCCCTTGATCTTGTGCCCAAAAAAGACACAAATTCAATGTTTCTGTCATTAAGTCTGAAACATGATGTTATTCCTGATTTGATAACTTGAGAATAGTGATCAGGCATGGACATAACAAGATTCGCGCCTTGGACGTATTTGCGTTTGAATGAAAAACTGGAAATTTCAAAATTGTGTACAATTACATAAAATTTGAACAAACACTATATACGCGCGGTCAGACTGGCAAAAGATCGAGAAGTTTAAGAATCAATATACCGACTTTTATTCTTAATCTCAAAATACTCCGAAACAAGTCATCATCCCGGAAAATCGCGTCAGCCATGTGAGTTTCTTGGTAGACTCTTTCGATGTATGGCAAGCAAATATGAAATGGTGCAAGACGGGTTTTCAAGCCCTGAACTACATATGTTTTCACTTTAAGCGTCAAATCAGCAGCATATGACACTAGAGTCCTCCCGTCATTATAGAAGTACAATCCCTATCCATCTTCAGTATAAAAATTGCGCATTAACTAATGGTTTTCATTCTCCTTTTGCTACCTAAAAGGGTAGTGTTTACCATAAGTATCTTTACCATCCATCCACTCCCGCGATGAACTCTACTATTAGGTGCAATGAGCGGGCGTACGCGCAGTGTACTGAAAGCTCCGTAAACCGCTATCAAAGGAAGATGTGCAAGACACCTTTTTTGTTAGGATCGCATAATGCGTTGTCATGGCAACGGCATATTTTCATAAAAACTTGTGGATCAAACTGCTAGTACTCTCATTTTTTTTAGCAAAAAAAAATTCACCCAAACTTTGATATGTGTGGCCGCTATCAAAGGAAAACGTGGAAGGATACCTTTTTCTTTAGTATTGCATAATACGTTGCCATGGCGACGGCAAATTTTTAAAAATCTAACAAAATATTGTGGATCGAACTTCTTTCATTTTATCTTTTGAGCTATTGACCCCCAAATTCGGCTGATATGACCGCAATCAAAGGGAGATATATACAAAACACCCTTTTTTGTCAGTGTCGCTAAATGCGTTGCCGTGGCAGTGGCATATTTTCATAAAGACTTGTAGATCGAACTACTCTCTCATTTTTTGAGCAATTTACGCTAAATTTGGCACATGTGACTGCTGACAAATATTGATGTGCACGACAACCTTTGCATTAGTATCGTATAGCATAATCCGTTGCTATGGCACCGGCAAATATAAAAAAAAAAACTTACCAAGTATTGTGGATCGAACTACTCTCTCAGTTTTATAGCAATCCAAGTGAATTTAGGATATACGATCAATGTAGTGTGTAGTTGTGCAGCACGTTGTGTTATCATGGCAACGGCATTTCTTTACACTAATCATACAAAAATATGTGGATTGAACTAACTCCCTGTGGTTTTTAGTATCTGACTTGAGATTTGGCACATGTGACCACTATAGTATATATCGTAGATGTGCAGAACACATATTTTTAGGATGTGTTTCCAATTCGTTTCCATGGTAACTGCATTTTTTTTCACGAGAAAGAATACAAAAATATTTGTGGATTTAGCTGACACCCTCAGTCTTTGAGCATATGGCTGGAAATTTGCCACTTGTGACTGCTATATAGCGCGTAGATGTGCAACCTTATAATCTTTCGTCGCTGTTACAGTTCGGTGCTATGGTGACCTTTTATTTACTAAAAAGATTACAGAAACATTGTGGACTCAGCTTATACCATTAGACTTTTAGCATTTAGCTTGAATTTTGCCACATGTGACCATTATGGTACATAGATTTGCAAAGTTAATCTTTCGTCATGGTTAAACAATGTGTTCCATAGTTACAGCATTTGTCACTAAAAAGGCATAGGCCTATAAAAATTTGTGTAATCAGCTATTGTGTAGACAGTCTTTGACCATTAATTTGAATTTCGGCAAATGTGACCACAATGGTACACAGATGCGCAAACGTATTCTTTCTTCATTGGTTGGTTACCGTGGTAAATCATCAACATACTTTGAATGGAAATCATTAAAATACTGTGGATTCGGTTAAATCCCTGAGTCTTAGACCCCGTTTACAGTGCGAGCCCACCTTTATTTCAATGTAAACGCGCAAAAGGCCAAATGCGAGGCCAAAATCTGGCCTTTTCTCAGTGTAAACGCAAAGTGGGCCAAATCAGGGGCGGATCTAGCTTTTTTCCAAGGTGGGGGTTTAAGGGTTGAGCTGGGTATTGCAAAGTGAGTGAGAGCAAAGCGAGTGGGGGGGGGGGAGGGTGTGGGAGGGGGGTATCCCCCCTCCCACAGTAGGGAGATTTTCAATTTTTAGGATTGCCAGCTTGCAATTTTAAGCATATTAATTACTTTGCATGCTCTATTTTTTTTTCTCTCTCTTTTTTTGCCAAACATATATACAATGTATATATATATATATTTTTTTTTTTTGGGGGGGGGGGGGGGTGGTGCAGCCCCACCCGCGCCCCAAGCGCGGTGGAACATGTCTGGTTTGGGGGGGGGGGGGGCAAAATTTCGACGGGGATGGGCACATTGACGTGATGGTTTGAGATCCTCGGCGAGGGAGCGAAGCGACCGAGCGGGGGGAGGGGGAGTACAAAAGTCGCGTTTATAGAGCATTTAAAAGCAAATTTCTAGGAAATTAAAAAGTGGATAGAATCATTTGCAAATGACTATGATTATACGGGGGTATAACATTATTTCATGAGACGGTGTGAGATCCGCGGCGAGAGCGAAGCGATAGAGCGGGGGAGGGTGTGGGAGGGGGATATACCTCTTCCCATGTCCCACGCATAGGGACTTTTTGTAAAAACAGAGTATAAAAGTCGCGTTTCTAGAGCATTTAAATCAAATTCCTAGGGAACTAAACACAGTAAAAAAAATCCCCGCGAAGGACTATGATCATAAATTATGCAAACTATTCATTCTATTATAAGTATGGACAGAGCGAGCGAGCCACTCTCACTTTGCCATTCGTCTGAAATGTATTCATTAAAAGCTAAAACGTAATCGCATTGTTTGAGCAATACAAATTATTCTTGTATTACAAGAAAGCATAGAAGAAAAGAAAAAAAAAGTAGGCTTTACTAAAGGTATGTTCCACGGGGCACACTCGAGAACGCGAGGCTACCATCTATACACTAAATTTACTCATAAAGTAAATATTAGTATATAAAGATATGATAATGTATATTGATAGTGTATTATAATTTTCGCCCCGTTAGGGGCGACAATTTTGCATATTCAGTTTTAAAATTGACAGCTTTTACGCAAGAAAAGTGCCTTTATTGTTGATTTTGGTCTTCAAATAATTGACTAATTAGTTGTTGTTTGTTTGTATGTTCTTATTTTTTTTTTACTTGGCAGCCCAAGAGGGGGGTTTAAACCCCCTAAACCCCCCCTGTAGATCCGCCACTGCAAATGCGCGGCCAATCAGTCTCATCTGGCTTCCAAATCCTCTGCCTGTACTATTTCGCTATTCAGGATATCAACACCCTCAACGTCGAAAACTATTGTAGTTCAAGGTGGTTTTGTCCGGCAAAGGATTTTTTTTCCTTCGGAAAGGCCTTTGCCTGAACGGTGACTTCATTGCCACGGAATTCAGTTGGCAAAGTGTCTGAAAACCAGACAATACCAAATTGCGTTTGTTTACAAGCAGAGCGCCACTACGACAAAATATTAATAGATTTGAATCAAAAGTGCGGCCGAGCCCGGCAGTGTAATACACGGACAAATCTGCGGGGCTCGGCCCAGCCCCGCACTGTAAACGGGTTCTTTGAGCATTTGGCTTGAAATTTTACACGTGCAACTGCTGTAGTACATACATATGCAAATTTATTCTTCCGTCATTGTTAAACGATGTGTTGCCATGGTAACAGGATATCTTTAACGAAAATCATACAACAAGACTGTTGATTAAGTTAACTCCCTCAGTCTTTGAGCATTTGGCTTGAAACTATAGGCACATGCGACCGCTATAGTACAAAGATGAGCAAACTTTATCTTCCGGCATTCTTGAACAATGCGTTGCCTAGGTAGCAGTATATATTGAATTTAAATCATAAAAATTCAAAATTCAGCTAACTCTCCTTTTGTGAGCATTTGGCTTCAAATTCGGCATATCTCGCTACTATTTTACATATAAGCTGTGCAAAATTGATCTTTTGTCATTGTTGCCATGGTAACGGCGTATTTTGAATGCAATTCATACACAATATTGTAAATTTACCTAACTCCCTCAGCTTTTGAGAGTTGGACTTGAAAATTAGCACATGTGACAGCTATATTGGTGTGCAATTAACTCCATTCTTCTTGATATCAAACATTGTGGTGCTATTGAAACATCTTTTTTGATGAAAATCATAGAAATTGCTGATCTATGTACTTTAATGACTCAGGTTATAAGGACTTGACTTGAGATATGGCACATGTGACGATCACTGAACAAGATTACACTTATTCAATGTTGAACAACACGTTGTCATTGTAATTGTTTATTTTTTCAATAAGAAACATACAAATAATCATTGCTAGTTGAGCTAACTCCCTCAGTGCTTGGTGAGGATATAATTACATTCAGTGAGTGTTCTAGTTTTTGCAATTTCCATTTCTTTTCTTTTCTGCCCATTTTTGCAATTTTTCATTTTTTTAGTTTGCCTTTGAAGAGAGAAACGAAGTTATTCACTCATGCGTAGGGTTCCCCTTTTATTAACCAACCAAGTTGATAGACATTAAAATCAAATTAGAGTTTACATTTGAAATTTAGCATTGTTTGACAGATGAGATCATCTGAGGAATACTGGTTTTGGAAGGATTTAGAACAAAAAAAAAATGTAAAAAGTATATGGAATGTTTCTAGATATTCGTTTCAATACGAAAGTGATGTTGAGGGTATAATAAATCAACACAAATCAACATGCATTTGGATTTTAGAGGCCCTTTAACTTCAAAACTTAAGCAGGGTTCTTTTTCTATCAATGTCCTTGTACTGTTGAAAGAAGTCTATTTATCCCTTTGCTGTCCTGGAAATGATGGATTTGAGTTAAAACCATACCGAAACAACATACATGCTGCCACACTTTGTGCGAAAAAAATCCCAGCTGTATGCAGTGCGCTCCTGTTATATTGCACAATGTCAAAACCAAATTGCGGTCACAACGAAGCAGAATTTAGTGCCGCAACATTATCAACTCTCTGTATCTTTATTGTTTATTAATTCGGCTATACTGATATTCCGATATAAGTGCTGGTCCCGAGGACTTCGTTATTACGGGAGTGCACTGTAGGCCTATACCAAAATCTAATGCAGGATATCTTCTCGTCTGCTGACAAGTTCCTCTTTTTCTAACGAGAGCAAGGTAAACACTCCCGTTTGTGATACAGCACCACATGGCGCTTGTCTGTTGTCCGTCTTCAGTTTAGTTAGTAAAATATTATTTATGAATGAAAGAACGTGCTCTTTTTCTATCATTCTTAATCGCACTTTGTCTTTTTTTTTTCTTCTAATGCGTAACAGGCAACATGTGGAATACAAAACAGCTCAGAAATCCTTTGAGTAGCGTCTGATCTCCAGCAATGATCAAGCAGGACTTTGGAATAGCAATCCCGTGGACAGTTGGACTCTCCTGACTTGCAGCTTGGCGTATGAGAAGCCCCTTTTTCAAGGACTTTCAAGTGCCAGGAAGAACCCACCAAATACCTAGTATGGCTATGTGTGAGGAAGATCTTGATGCTTTGTTTGAAGAAGCGTGGAACCGCATTCCGAATTTCTATGTTGGTCAATGCTCAAATGATTGTCCAAGCACATCATTGGAAGGCCAGACGACGCAAGGCGCGTGGGATGCAAACAAAAAATTGACTAACCAGAATGCCTTAGCGGAAGACGACGCATCATCCCTCGCGAAGGAGACAACGGAAACGGTTGGCGGAAATCATTCGAAGACAAGGCAACAAGGTTCAAGTGATACCAATATATCCTCAGTTCAACACGCGACAGAAAACCGTGCATGTGCTGATTCCTGGACAGATGGAAATAGCGTCAAAGTTGATTGTACCGAGCTCCAAGATCTTGGTGAAATAAACGAGTTCGATGTCTTTGAGGTGAAATACGAACTAGAAGACTATTCAAACGATTTCTACGCCGAACAACATCACGTGCTGAATATTACTGAAGACACGTCGAAATCTCATGGCCAACAGCCACCGACAAATGGTGCAGGAACAACCTCGCGCGCACACTTGTTCAGGGCGGTCAGAGCTAACAAAAAGCCTGATGTATATGTGGAAGGGCCAGACGTGGAAGAGCCAGACGTGGAAGAGCCGCATACACCACCGAGTGAGATGCGTGAGGAAATGAAAAACCCTCAACAAGATCGAAGGAATATCAAGAGTATCGTGAGAGAAAGAAACAGATTGAGGAAGGAAGAAGAAAACTTTTATCGAACTTTGAAAAAATACCAATCAAGGGGAAAGTACACGCATGTTTGCATAGATAAAGTTCGAAACAATGTTGAAAGGGTGGTAATCAACGAAGAGAAACTTTACAGGTGTAAGTTATGCCTTAAGACTTTTCGCGACATACCTTCCACCATCGTACATGCCTGGTGGCATTCCAAAGGAGACTACTTCGTTTGTGACAAATGCGGGCGAAATTTTTGGACCCTGGTCTTTGGACCAAATTCAGTTATGACGTTTACAGAGAATTTCACGCACAGGGACTGTGGAGAGAAATCCCTGGTCCAGGCAGCCGGGCGCACATGTGTTCAATGTGTCACAAGTTTTTTTCCCACCAGAACCTTGTTGTCATCCCATAGAGTAACCCACACAGAAGAATTCCCTTATCGATGTGGCGTTTGCGACAGAAGGTTTCGGGACTCATCACAACGCCTGAGGCAGGAAATTAATGCACATCAAACGCTTAGGAAATGGAACTGTCCCGTATGCGGTCACGCACGTATAGGTTCTAAAAAAATGCTTGCTTATCACATGAGGAGACACGAGTACTACAAGGCAGATCTTGGAGCACACGCTTGTGACAAGTGTTCGGAAACCTTTGGATCTGAAAAGAAACTCGTTGATCACTTGGAAGCGCGTCATCCTCTCAACACTTTCAGCGCAACGTGCAAGAAGTGTAGTCGCCTTTTCCACCATCCTTCCGCTCTCGCACTGCATCAAAGGGCCTGCAACTCCTACAGGCCCAGAGGATACCGTTGCGAGGTCTGTGGTAAAGAGTTCGGCGAGAAGACAAAGCTGTCCCGTCACAAAAAGATTCATTCCGATGCTCGCCCGTACAAGTTTTGATACTGCGGCGTGGCTTTTAAACATTCCAGATCCAAAATTCGGCATGAGATGCTACATTTCAAGGATGGCGAGTTTTATGACGTTAAGCGACATACGTGGATCGAGGTCAGCAACGGAGAGGATGGCAGACAACTTCGCTGTATACTCAGTAAACGTCCATGATTTTACATTAAAGGGGCATTCCAGACGATTTTTATAATTTCACATCATGTCGTACATAAATCAATTGCTCCATGTATAGACTCGTGGAATTTATTGTGGTCCTCGAGCAGAGAAACCAATAAACTGAAAATCTTAAACGAATTACACTGAACAGTGTTGATGACATCAGAGTCTCACATATTTTAGAAATGTAGCAGTGTAATTCCATTACAATACCGCTTGCACAACAAGTTCACCTGTGTAGAATCTATGCATGCCGTCTTCTTTTGTTCTGCTTCCTGACTGCTATGTCATCATCCTTGTTCATTGCAATTTGTTATAAATTTTGAAAACATTCTCATGCCTCATCCCAATCACTATAAATTCTGAAACTCTGTACTTAGTTTAACTAATTTATAGTTGTTCAAATGTAAAAGTCTGAAAATCATCCGGAGGTCCCCTTTAATAGCTTTATGTGGCTTGCATCGGGCTGAAATAGCAGTGTTAAGAATCACACACCACTATTAAAGAACATTGCTACTCGTGAAAGAAAGCTTTGTTACAGAACTATGAAAATGAAATGGTACGTGTATACGAAGCGTATAAAAACTAATCGTAATCAAACTTTGGAGGGCTGCTATTTAATGTTAGCTATGGAGAGCTTTTAGTTGTGAGGAAAGAGGAACTCTTTTACTTTCCATTTACTTCTGCACTTTTTCCAAGTTTGAGTGTTATTATGAAGGAACAGTAAATGCGTCACTGAATGGTTGGGATCTGTCAAAGTGGTTAAACTAGCAGGTCAGCCTCCACAACTGCAGGTTTGTGCAAGTATTTTGTGTGTGTGTGTGTGTGTGTGTGTGTGTGTGTGTGTATGTGTGTATGTGTGTTTAACCTTTTAAGGTTAATAACCGGGTCAACAGGGTCATGGTGTTGATATTTTCATCACCCCTACAAAGGCTAACCCAATAACCACTTCTCCTCTTCATATTCAAGACATATATATATTTTTTTTTGTAGTTGTGAGCTATTGTGTTGAATATGAACTAAGAAAAATACAATCTAAGGGTTGCCCCCTCCAACCACCCCATCCCTGGGAGTGACCAAGTCATAAGATTAGTTATCATGTAAAAGGTTATGGGCCATATTCTGAAAAAAAGAAACCTTTGCACAAACCTGCTTTCGTTGAGGTTGGCTATTTATTTGGCCAATTTCATTTATAGATCTAATCCTTTAGTGATTCACTCAAACTTAGAGAAAGCGCAATTTGTCATACAATATTTTGTAAGTATACATGTCAGAACCGAAACTGCTCAAAAACGTGATTTCATGTACTAATCCAATGCAAATTTTGTCTCTATAATGATAATAATGATACATTTATGAATTCAACATTCATAAATGTATCATTATTTTTACTTTTGCTGATAAATACCTGGACGTCGGGACTTTGGTTTCTCAAGACTTCAAAGACAAAAGTCATGAAACGTTGCGCGCGATCAGAGATTTTTACTTTACGGATTTATCGTGCAAAATGTCGAGGGAGGGGGCCAAAAAGCCCTCACCCATTTTTTTTTTTTTTTTAAGGTTAAGGTCAGCCCGGTCATGCATGACATTGGTTAACATATCATTGGAAAGAGGAATAGTTTCTTTTTCCTCACAATTAACAATGCGCTCTCCATAGCTGACAGTGTGAATTAGTAGCCCTCCAAATTTGGATTATTTCTATTTGATACACACCGTAGACGGGTAAAATTTCCTTGTTGCTAAGGATTTAAAGGTATAGATCTATATGATCGGAGTTTTTTAAAGTGCTCTGTAGTGTTTTGTAATGATTGCCTCTTTCATTTGCGTTTTGTGTATTAAGTCTTATAAATGTGCAAGAATGAATTTCGGATTACTTCTGAATTCATTAGTATAGACAAACTTTCGTCAATTGCAGGGTATCCAGCTCTGTTACTTCTAGATGTGAAATACTGATCATTACGTTGTCATCCTCATCATTAGGGAGCTTTACATTTTAGACGCGCGGACGTTCAAAGGGAAAAAAAAAACATGATCTGAGCCTGCGCAGTAGCGCGGGTCATTATACTGCGCACGCTCAGATCATGTTTTTTTTTTCCCTTTGAACGTCCGCGCGTCTAAAATCTAAAGCTCCCTATTATGATGAACGCACGGCCGTACGACTGTCCGTAATAAATTTTGTGGACAGCATAACTAAAAATCGCGTGAGGTATCCTGATGAAACTTGCCACGTTTATGCATGAGTGGGTTGAGTTGTGCCTATCAACTAATTAGGGTTGCACATTCTCAAGGTCAAATGCTCAAAACGTTACTCCCCCTGTCTATTCAAAAAAATAATACTGAAACTGTACCCTTCGTTCTCCATATTTCGAAAATTGTTCGAGGGATTCATTGGAATTTCGAGCATATACATGTGGTACTGTCTTTTAATGATTCTCTTCAGAATTTTTAGGTCATTGGGGCAAAGTTTAAAGATTAAAGTTCATGGTCAACTCCTCAAAATTTCAATATTTACCTCATGATATTGTATGCAATGCCTAAAAGTATTTCCTTTGAAACTTAGTGTATACATGTATAATGTATTATCTTATAGCTATTCTCTTGAAAACTTTTAGCCAAATGATCAAGGTATTAAAGTCAAAGGAAAGATCTAAATTTCACTTTTTCCTCCTTAATCTTAAAAAGTGGCTAAAGGTATATCATCAGGAAACTACACACGCATATATATATATATATATATATACATATATATATATATATATATATATATATATATATATACATATATTATATATATATATATGTGTGTGTGTACATATACAGGTTGTATATACGTTGTATCTGTGTTTGTGTAGTCGTTACAGGAAGGAGGAGCTAATGGGCGTGGTGTTCATGCATTTAATGCCTTTAATATCAATGCCGAGCTTTCGACAATACGGGCCATCATCTTCTCTTTGGAAATCAAGGTAGCAAAAGCCAACCATTGTGCTACAAAACCTGGACAGAATAAAGCAAAAGCAGAAAAAAAATAAGTACAAAACATATGACATAGGTAAACAATTACGCACTTTACTACCATCCTCCTGAGGTGTATGAAAGCCATAATGCCGTTTTATTACACTGTCCTGCATACTATTGATGTCGAATGTTGGTACAGCATTCGATAAGAATAGCTAGCAAGACAGTGTAAACAATAACACGGCAATATGACTTACATTACATCTCAGGAGGGTGGTATTTTGTTTTGTTTTGTTTTACTTTGAATCTTGGAATGAGAAAATGAACCAATATGTGAGCGTATAATGCATTGAAAGTAGGTTTATTTTTGGATACCTTCATACCTATCCTTTATTATGTATTTTGATGAAATTTCTGTACTTACTTTCTGTAAAATAATAATGTTTCTAATGGAAATGGAAAAAAAGAACGAATGAATGAATACCGCTTTGTCTGGCAGAGGGCACCTTTGAAGGTGCAACTTGGGACCAATTGGTGGTCTGAAAGTTGCAAAGTTGCAAAAATACATCAGGAAAGGTGCTTCCAGTATAGGACATTGGCCTGCACCTTCCAAGGTGCAAAGTTGAACCTATAGTCTTCTTAGCGTGTAAATGGCTCGACATCAAATGTGGCCTGGTGGCGATGGCCGAAAGAGTTATGTCACCTATCGTGCAGTTGGGCCACCGACCTTCAAAAGGCCAATCTTTTGGTGGTTCCATTATCGTGTAACTAAGATTCAAAACGTATACCCCGTTGATCGGGTCACAACAGGATAAACAATCACTTTCTATGTAGTCAAGCTTTATGCGATGCACTTAATCACATCCAAGAAGAATTCTCATGTAGGAACTCAGTGCGTATAATGCTAGTATATAGCATAACTTATCATAAAACTTTAGGGATTTGTTTCATCTAACATATTACGTGATAGTCATCCTCTCCTCCATTACCATGATTACAGGGAAATTCCAGCCCACTTT
Source organism: Diadema antillarum (assembly GCF_040938485.1). Lineage (NCBI taxonomy): Eukaryota > Metazoa > Echinodermata > Echinoidea > Diadematoida > Diadematidae > Diadema > Diadema antillarum. The sequence continues at coordinate 9,442 of NW_027271931.1, read as the reverse complement.
AGTTTGTCTGAAACGAAAGCGTGAATTTAATCAGCACAGCAGTGAAATTTTTGTAAAAGGGGTTAGAAGAAATACAATTAAGGGAAACTAAATTTATAGATTCGAGAATTAATGTCAAATTAGGTGAGCCGACATATTCGGAAATAATGATTTGATTCCTGATCCCAATACCCATGACCATGATATTGATTTCATCTGTGTTTACGTGCGATTGGCCATGTGATGTTTGGATTTTCATCCAGAAAAGGGAGTCGGACCTGCCGTCTTTGGTGCCGAATTCCATATACACTTACCTTTGATCCCATTTTCCACAGAATTCTTTTTTTCTGCGAAACAGATTGACATAAGGGGTGCTGTTCGTTATTCCGGAAAGCTCGTTATTCTGAAGGTTCGTTAATCCGAAACACACAAATTCCTATACCTAGAGGTTCGTTAATCCGAACATTTGTGGCTTTATTCCGAATGTTCGTTATTCCGTAGGTTCGTTAATCCGAAAATGAAATATAGGGTTCATTGTTCCGAAGGTTCGTTAATCCGAAATGAGGGTCCGTAACGATTCTTCGAAATAAACAGCTTTGTTTCATTTTCGGATTAATGAACCTTCGGAATAACAAACCTCATCACATTCTCAGATTAACGAACGTTCGGAATAACGAATCTTCGGAATAACGAACCTTCGGACTAAAGAACCTTCGGAATAACGAGCTGTAACCGATAGTAGAGGGGGAGATCAGATGAGCGGAAAACCTTTATTTTTTTTTCTCTTTTTTTTTTTTTTGCTTGTCAGCTAAAGAAACCCGGAAGTGGAAGAGGAGAGATGACCTGAACGCCCCTTTTTTTTTCTTGTTACCTCATGAAACCCGGAAGTGCCCCCCCCCCCCCACTTTTGGAAACTCTCCGCCGGCTCTGTACATGTATATACCCTGTAGTCTGGGTGCCAAAGCCACTTTTTGGGCCTAACCTTGTTTTACCGTCCACCCAATGTTTTTTGATGGTTCTACCCTATTTCGGGGGTGCTGAATCCGAATCTGGATGATGCAACTCTTGCATCCTTGAGGGTTTTGAGATATTCAAAATGGCCGCCAATATGGCCGCCCAAACCGGAAATTCCCATGTATTTCCTTCTAGATGGTGAGAAATTGAAAACAATTGATGGTTTTACCCTATTTCGAGGGTGCCAAATCCGAATCTGGATGATGCAACTGTTGCATTCTTGAAGATTTTGAGAAAAGGAAAACGCCGATTGTATGATGAAACTGATCAATAGCTTTTGAAACTTTATCTAGAAAGGTAGGTATTGCATGGGATGTATTGTGGTTTTGTCGAAAACCAAACTGATAATCAGAGATTATTTTATGAATATCCAAAAACTTTAATAATCTAGAATGAACAACTTTTTCAAGTAATTTCGATATAGAAGTCAACAAAGATATAGGTCGATAGTTACGAACATCTTCCCTATCCCCATTTTTATAAATGGGAATTACTTTAGAAATTTTCATATCCTCAGGGACAACTCCATTACACAAAGACAAATTAAAAACGTGTACCAATGGATCAACAATAAAATTGATAATATTTTTCAAAAGAACATTGTCAATACTGTCGTGCCCGGCACTTTTCTTGTTTTTCAAATTCTGAGCAATATCTAACAATTCATTTCTCTCTAAAGGAACAAAAAACAATGAGTTAGGATTTCGAGTTTGTAAAAAATGAGAAAAATTCTTTTGACTATCCGGAATATTGCGAGCAAGATTATTGCCAATTTGTGAGAAATACTGATAAAAATGTTTGAAATGGAGGTGGCATCATTAATAGTCAAATTATTATGTTTGATTGTGGTAATATGTGGTTTCTCCGTATTTTTATTGATAGCTGTATTAATAGTTTTCCACGTATTTTGAATATCATATTTAAACAAAGATAACTGATTAATAAAATATTTACGTTTCTCACACCGTATTACTTGCGTGAGAACATTCTTATATGAAGTATATTTATGATGAGATTGCTGGGTGCGTTTAATTTTATCAACATAATACAAATTATTCTTACGGTTAATCGATCGCAACAAAGATTTAGATATCCAAGGCAACCTAGGATATCTTTTGTAATTGTTACATTTTTTTTCTAATAATGGGAACATGTTTATCCAAAATAGAAATTAACGTTTGCATGAACAAATCATAAGCTACAGTGGGATCCTCATTATCATATACATCGGTCCAGTCCACTCTGTTTAACTCGTCTTGTAACCTAACTATATTGTCAGGTGTCATTTTCCGGAAACTTACCATAGGAGGCTTTAAAGAAATTCTACGGTTAATGGGAATACAAGAAAAGATGGGATAATGGTCAGATAAATCTGATAAAATAATTCCGGAGGCAGGTAAAGGGCTGATGTTACAGAATATATTGTCGATAAGTGTTGCAGAATGATTGGTAACACGAGTTGGTTTTGTTATAAGCGGTAAAAAAGACGAGGAAGTCATTATATCCAAAAAATTTTGGGCAGTGTTTAAAGTCTGAAACTTAAACAAATCAACATTAAAATCTCCCATGATAAAACAATCTTTATTATTAAAAGTTCGGTTTGATAATAAGGATTGTACATATTCAAAAAAATCATAAATATTAGAATTAGGAGGTCTATATAATACTGACACAATTATATTCTTTGAATAAGGGACCTTAATTTCAATAACAAGTGATTCAACAATTTCACTCATACAATTCAATTCATCATGAATAACATAATCCAGATTTTGTTTTACATAAAAAGCAACGCCTCCGCCCATTCTCTGATTTTTGTTGTTATGTATGAATTCATAACCTGGGAGTGAGAACATAGAAGTGGAACCCTGAGTGGTCCATGTTTCACTAAGACCTATTACATTGTAAAAGGATCCATGAGTGCCATCCATAAATAAGCGAAAATTATCAAAATTATGATTCAAACTCCTTATATTCAGATGCATGAAAGACAAATTATTGTCGCAATCGTTACCTTCAATCAAAGATTTGATATTGTTAATTGAGAAATATTCTGAACTTGGATATTGCTCATTGTTATTCTGACAGAAATTAACGCTATCCTCATAAAAATTAAGAGGTAACTGATAATCTTTACTACAGGGGTCATTAGTTGTCTGTGTTTCCGTGTTTTTTCTGAACATTTCAAAAAAACTCATCACTGTATAATGAATGAAAAGCAAAGTCTTCGACACAGAGTGCTTTTGAAATTTCCCTTATTGATATCTGCTATAGTGGTCATGGATGCAACCATTTCCAATGACGTAATCAGAATAAGAGACAAGTTTTATAAAAGTACGAGGCGAGACTCGTCAGAATACAAGACAAGTTTCAACACCAAATACCAGCATGCTACAATTTAATTTTACTCTATTGATAGCCGAAAAGGATTAACTTCACATCTGTTAAGCCATATTGACGACCACAAGCATTATTAACAATTATGCATAAAGGAATTTTCAGTCGTATCTTTGTGTTTGTACGTTTCAGTATGATGTCAATATCACTTCTTTTTTTTCAGTACGTGTTAAAGTTCCGTTTGAGACATATCGGAATATCTCAGTATATTAAAATATCATTGTGACAGTCATTTTGGATGCCAAAAACTTTCGGCTGATTTGACAAATCCGCTCAACTGAGTTGAATGTTAGAATACGAATTATTGTTTTTCACCCTGGGTTTAATCCTCCGCTTCGCGTTAGAGCACAATACTTCACCATTTAAGTGTAAGAAAATGTTAAGGAGTTTCCGCTTATACAGGACATTTATAGATGTCTCAAACCCTTCAAAGACATTCAGCACCCTCGAAATAGGGTAAAACCATCAATTTATTTTAGAATTTTCACCATTAGGAAAAAATATATCAACATTGGAATTTCTGCCACTTATTTTGGCTGTCATCTTGGACGTCTAAAAACCCTAAAGAATGGACCAATTTAAACAACCAAGTTTCGAGGGTCACGGTGCTGAATAGGGTCTAAAATTTTCCAATTTTTGACAGGTTATTTTGGTGGTCATCTTGGACATCTCAAAACCCTAAAAAAAGAACACGAATGTTGCATCAACCAGGTTCGGATTCAGCACCCTCAAAATAGAGTAAAACCGCCAATTGTTTTTAATTTTACACCATTTAGAAGGTAATATAGGGCTTACATGGAAAATTTTGTTTTTGACGGCCATTTGGGGGCCATTCTGGCGGCCACCTTTACTATCTCGAAACCCTCAAGGAAGCAAGAGCTGTATCCTGGAGCATCATTCAGCAAACTCAAAATAGGGTGAAACCACCAACTGTTTTATATTTTACACCAGTTAGAAGGAAATAGGGGGTCTACCTATGAATTTCCGTTTTTGGCGGTCATTTTTGGCGACCATCTTTACCATCTCTAAACCGTTAAGGATGCAAAAGTTGTATCCTGCAACTTCGGATTCAGCACACTCAAAATAAGATAAACCACCAATTGATTTCAAATTGTCACCATTTACAAGGAAATACATGGGAACTTCCGTTTTGGGCAACCATTTTGGGCAACCATTTGAATATCTCAAAATCTTCAACAATGCAGAAGTTGCATCATCCAGATTCGGATTCAGCACCCTCGAATTAGGGTTGAACCATCAATTGTTTTCAATTTCTCACCATTTAGAAGAAAATACATGGGAATTTCTGGTTTTAATTGGCGGCCATTTTGGCGGCCATCTTGAATATCTCAAAAACTTCATGGATGCAAGAGCTGCATCATCCAGATTCGGATACAGCACCCTCGAAATAGGGTAGAATAATCTATTATTTTCAATTTCACACCATTTAGAAGGAAATACGTGGGAATTTTGGGTTTTGGCGGCCATATTGGGGGCCATCTTGAATATCTCAAAATCCTCAAGGATGCAAGAGTTGCATCATCCAGATTCGGATTCATCACCCTCGAAATAGGGTAAAACCATGAATTGTTTTCAATTTCTTACCATTTAGAAGGAAATACATGGGAATTTCCGGTTTTTAATTGGCGGCCATTTTGGCGGCCATCTTGAATATCTCAAAAACTTCATGGATGCAAGAGTTGCATCATCCAGATTCGGATTCAGCACCCTCGAAATAGGGTAGAACCATCAATTGTTTCCAATTTCTCACCATTTGGAAGGAAATACATGGGAATTTCCGGTTCTAATTGGCGGCCATTTTGGCGGCCATCTTGAATATCTCAAAAAGTTCATGTATGCAGGAGTTGCATCATCCAGAGTCGGATGCAGCACCCTCTAGATATAATAGAATCATCAATTATATTCAATTTCACACCATTTAGAAGGAAATACGTGGGAATTTTCGGTTTGGGCGGCCATTTTGGGGGCCATCTTGAATATCTCAAAATCCTCAAGGATGCAAGAGTTGCATCATCCAGATTTAGATTTAGCACCCTCGAAATAGGGTGAAACCATCAATTGTTTTCAATTTCTCACCATCTAGAAGGAAATACACGGGAATTTCCGGTTTGGGCGGCCATATTGGCGGCCATCTTGAATATCTCAAAACCCTCAAGGATGCAAGAGTTGCATCATCCAGATTCGGATTCAGCACCCCCAAAATAGGTTGGAACCATCAAAAAAAATTAGGTGGACGGTAAAACAAGGTTCAGCCTCTGACACCCAGACTACTGATGTCAAAGGACTCACTGTCAGAAGCACTGTTGAGTCATGTCAGTGTATCATACATGTCTTTCAACTTTCACCCCTTTACTGCCAATCACTAGCACAATAAGCCAATTCGTAATTACCTCATGTACACATTCGGTACAATGACCTTTCTTAATTTTTTTTCTCAGTTGGTTAGGTGCTTTACTCGTTTTCAAAGAGGCATAATGCATAAGCTTGCCCGACGTAATAATTCATGGAATTCATATTCAAACAAAGTATGAACTTGCGTTTATAGACCAGGAGACCCGAATGGCCAAGTGACATTTAGGAGGCATCCATTCTATTGTTTTGTATTGAATCCATGAACAACATTATTTTTTTTATATTGCCAAACACCATACAGGTTTGCTGTCAGGTAGGTGCACTGGCAAGCACCATCTAGACTATAGGGATATAAGAATAATCATCACATCACAGATGCTTATATCTCAGTGAATTAACAAACCAAAATGCCTGGTGTCACAAGTTAATGTCCTTCTTCTGCTACAATTAATGCACAAAGCGGAACTGCGATCTGGTCTATTACGCTCAGGGATAATGTCCTGAAGCTTTCATGAACACTTGACATGTATACATTAGTCGGAAAGTATAGGTTATCTCATTCTTTTCCAAATTAGATATGAGTGAAATTCCCTTACCACAATTTGAGCAGAACTAAAATGCGATAATTCACAAACTGTTTTGTTACTTTTCAATGAGTCACATGAGAAGAAATGTACAATTAGAGAAAAAGCAGTGTTTAATTTGTTCTGCGGAACTGAACTATTTGTTTTCAAATTTCATAGCATCGGCAGGTATATGTACCGTACATCCATAAGTTCTCAGTAGATTTTGAAAATTTCTAATACACATTATATATGTATATATACATATATATATATATATATATATATATATATATATATATAATATATATGAAGAGTTTGTTCGCAAAAACCGATAAGTCCATTTTTGAAGATTTTGAAGTACGGTTTATGTCATAAAGTACAAAATAATATCTTTTAAATGATATATTGGTCACTACATATAAAGGTACATTTTTGAAGTTATGGTCAAAATAACCAAAAATGTTCTTATTATTCTCTTTATTTTTCTTGACCTTTAATCGCAAATATCTCCATTTGGCAAATATGGACCTATTGGTTTTTGCGAACAAACTCTCTCTCTCTCTCTATATATATATATATATATATATATGAGGGTGGATAAAGCAGATCTTTTAAATTTTCGCTTAGTAGACATAGTGATAAAATATTTGGTAAATAGGCCTGCAATAAATACTCTTCCAAGTTGCAAAGTGTATATAACAACAACTTAAAAAAAAAAACCCAGAAAAATAAAGTGAGACGACCCCCCCCCCCCCCCCCCCCCGTCCTCCGGCTCCGGTTCCGCCTGTGTAGCGGCAGATAGCGTTCCGCGGCGTTTTTTGTTCTAAAACAGTATCCGCCGGTGTAGCGGCAGATAGCGTTCCGCGGCGTTTTTTGTTCTAAAACAGTATCCGCCGGCAGATCGTGTCCTAACACTGGCGGATACTGTTCTGAAGCGCAGGTATCGTTAATATCGTTGCTTCTCACTGTGGTTTCTTCTTTTCGCTGCTTCTGCCAATGCGCCCCTTCTTGTTCGCTGCTTCCATTTCGAGTTTCACGTACAATACCTCTATATTTGCTGCTTCCGCCCCTCGCTGCTGCTGTTTCGCTGCCTCCACTTACACTCCAGACCGGTATTCCGTGGTTGATGTGGAGCAGCTAGCTCTGGTCCGCACGTATCTTTTTTTTTCGTAGCCATGCGAGAAATTATCTTATAAATATTCATTACGCAAGCAGGAAAAGCCTCGATTTTCGTCGAATACGTCTAGTTCTGCGCCGTATCCCTGTGTGTGTGTGTGTGTGTGTGTGTACGCGTGTACAAATCATTTGGCACTGTAGCTGTCTGCACCAACCGCGATCTGTTTTCTGGAAGTAAGAGTTCTCTTCCGCGGTTTGGGCAATGATGATTGTACCTCCATGGTAGAGCGATGGAGCTTCATACACGTGATACTGATATACGGGTGTAAAGTATAAGGCTATGAAGATATTGCTAAATTTGAAAATTTTCACTGACACGTTTAATAGAGGATTATAAATGTACTCCAGGGGGGGGGGGGGGGCATTTCATCAACGAGTTCGTCGGAGTTTTTACCGACAAATTTGCTATCAGCCAATCAGACGCAAGGATTTCATTAGCTTTTAACAGTTGTCAGTGTAAATCCTTGCGTCTGATTGGCTGATAGCAAATTTGTCGGTGAAAATCTCCGACGAACTCGTTGATGAAACGCCCCCCAGATGTAAATGACAGGATATTGGCTCAGAATGGTGAAAGGTCAGGAGGGCAACACATTTTATTGATTTATCGTGGTTTTATTTTTGATATGCACAAAGATCAAAATATGTAGTTCACGTCAAAATGATGGATGAGTTACATATGCCTTAAGATACTAGGGAAAGCAGCTTTGAATTTTCTTTTAAAGGATACATGAGAACAAGATTGGCATGCAGCAACATGTTCAAATCGTCTTTGTTCGAATTATAAGATGATTTGTATTGACAAGATTCTGTTAGTGTCCCATGTATTTTTGCCTTTCATTTTTGTTTTTCTTTATTTTGGTCCTACGTTGCATCCGTGCTCCAGGCTTTACACCGTTCAGAATTTGGGATCTACGTGTAGGTTCCATCATATTTCTTATAGCGTTATACGTCATAGAACCAAACACACAATGATTGACCGCTATGTTTTACATGCTTACATTAATTTACTGTGCATCAAAGCCCGATTCTATGATTCACTATGTTTTTATTAGTGATGTACATTTCTTCATTGAGAAATATGAAAATAAATTGAATTGAATTGAATTAAATTGAATTAATTAAAAATTACTTGGCATTTGAGACGTAATTCCAGTTTTTAAGTCATACTGATCGATGCAACTATACAATGTGTAAAATTCAAATGCACGTCTAATAGGCTACCCTTCACTAACAATCGATTTCTGGAGTTTAGTGAATGAAGATTTAGTGAAGAGTAGAGTAGAGTTCCATTATTCATTTGTGTGCTCTTTCTTTACTAGAAAAAGACAGTCGCTGTACATTATACCAACAGAATATTTCATCTAACCTTCTAGCTTATCAAATGGATAGATTGCTTTGCGTGGCGATAAAAGGTGCAATAAACAAAAGTGAGATTCACTACAATAAATGTTGTAGTATTCCTTTTATTTTTAAATGATAATAATACAACAGTTATCACACTGGTGAGCGGCAGCGTGGTTAAACAACCAGTGCGTTTACAATGTAATTTTGCTAAACACAGCAATTGTTATAGCTCCAGGTTTTTTTTTTTTTTATTATATCTTCATTTTTAGGAGATATTCATTATGTGAAAATATGCTCATTAATATACACTTATTCATTATTGTAAATGTTTTTGTTGAGACTGTCATACTCCCGATCGGGCGTCGGCAGAGTTTAATAACATCTTACAAATCTTACAACACTTCATAGTGGAACTGAGGATTAACAACTGGACTCACTTTCATGTGCACGTAATGATTGTGGCATTTCATCACTATTTTTTTTTCCCAGTTCGCCTTGAGCACATTAGTCATGTGGCATTGGCACATTAAGTAGGCCCTACCCTGCATTAAAACGATAAGTCTATAAACATTCCATACCGGTATACGGTATAC